>NW_028175418.1:0-437500 GCF_965226575.1 Pagrus pagrus
CCTTTTTTCAGTGAAATGCAGCTTAGTGCAAAAACAGGCTGCTCTCGCTCTGAAACGCTCATTTTTCACATAAGCCACTTTTCAGCCTTAGGCGACTGTACAGTGCTAAAACAGCCTCCAATCGCTCTGAAACGCTCAAAACGCTCATTTTTGACATAAGCCACTTTTCACCTTTAATGAATGAAATTCCAGGTAAAAACTCCTTTGCCATGAAGAAGATCCAAATTCAACCAGTTCAGGCTAGTAAACCTGTTTGAAAGACCTTTTTCAGTGAAATGCAGCTTAGTGCAAAAACAGGCTGCTCTCGCTCTGAAACGCTCATTTTTCACATAAGCCACTTTTCAGCCTTAGGCGACTGTACAGTGCTAAAACAGCCTCCAATCGCTCTGAAACGCTCATTTTTGACATAAGCCACTTTTCACCTTTAATGAATGAAATTCCAGGTAAAAACTCCTTTGCCATGAAGAAGATCCAAATTCAACCAGTTCAGGCTAGTAAACCTGTTTGAAAGACCTTTTTTCAGTGAAATGCAGCTTAGTGCCAAAACAGGCTGCTCTCGCTCTGAAACGCTCATTTTCACATAACCCACTTTTCACCTTAATGAATTAAATTCCAGGTAAAAACTCCTTTGCCATGAAGAAGATCCAAATTCAACCAGTTCAGGCTAGTAAACCTGTTTGAAAGACCTTTTTTCAGTGAAATGCAGCTTAGTGCAAAAACAGGCTGCTCTCGCTCTGAAACGCTCATTTTTCACATAAGCCACTTTTCAGCGCTAAAACAGCCTCCAATCGCTCTGAAACGCTCATTTTTGACATAAGCCACTTTTCAACTTTAATGAATGAAATTCCAGGTAAAAACTCCTTTGCCATGAAGAAGATCCAAATTCATCCAGTTCAGGCTAGTAAACCTGGTTGAAAGACCTTTTTTCAGTGAAATGCAGCTTAGTGCCAAAACAGGCTGCTCTCGCTCTGAAACGCTCATTTTTCACATAAGCCACTTTTCAGCCTTAGGCGACTGTACAGTGCTAAAACAGCCTCCTATCGCTCTGAAACGCTCATTTTTGACATAACCCACTTTTCAGCCTTAATGAATTAAATTCCAGGTAAAAACTCATTTGCCATGAAGAAGATCCAAATTCAACCAGTTCAGGCTAGTAAACCTGTTTGAAAGACCTTTTTTCAGTGAAATGCAGCTTAGTGCAAAAACAGGCTGCTCTCGCTCTGAAACGCTCATTTTTCACAAAAGCCACTTTTCAGCGCTAAAACAGCCTCCAATCGCTCTGAAACGCTCATTTTTGACATAAGCCACTTTTCACCTTTAATGAATGAAATTCCAGGTAAAAACTCCTTTGCCATGAAGAAGATCCAAATTCAACCAGTTCAGGCTAGTAAACCTGTTTGAAAGACCTTTTTCAGTGAAATGCAGCTTAGTGCAAAAACAGGCTGCTCTCGCTCTGAAACGCTCATTTTTCACAAAAGCCACTTTTCAGCGCTAAAACAGCCTCCAATCGCTCTGAAACGCTCATTTTTGACATAAGCCACTTTTCACCTTTAATGAATGAAATTCCAGGTAAAAACTCCTTTGCCATGAAGAAGATCCAAATTCAACCAGTTCAGGCTAGTAAACCTGTTGAAAGACCTTTTTTCAGTGAAATGCAGCTTAGTGCAAAAACAGGCTGCTCTCGCTCTGAAACGCTCATTTTTCACATAAGCCACTTTTCAGCCTTATAGGCGACTGTACAGTGCAAAAACAGCCTCCTCTCGCTCTGAAACGCTCATTTTTCACATAAGCCACTTTTCAGCCTTAGGCGACTGTACAGTGCTAAAACAGCCTCCTATCGCTCTGAAACGCTCATTTTTGACATAAGCCACTTTTCAGCCTTAATGAATGAAAATTCCAGGTAAAAACTCCTTTGCCATGAAGAAGATCCAAATTCAACCAGTTCAGGCTAGTAAACCTGTTTGAAAGACCTTTTTTCAGTGAAATGCAGCTTAGTGCAAAAACAGGCTGCTCTCGCTCTGAAACGCTCATTTTCACAAAAGCCACTTTTCAGCGCTAAAACAGCCTCCAATCGCTCTGAAACGCTCATTTTTGACATAAGCCACTTTTCACCTTTAATGAATGAAATTCCAGGTAAAAACTCCTTTGCCATGAAGAAGATCCAAATTCAACCAGTTCAGGCTAGTAAACCTGTTTGAAAGACCTTTTTTCAGTGAAATGCAGCTTAGTGCAAAAACAGGCTGCTCTCGCTCTGAAACGCTCATTTTTCACATAACCCACTTTTCAGCGCTAAAACAGCCTCCAATCGCTCTGAAACGCTCATTTTTGACATAAGCCACTTTTCACCTTTAATGAATGAAATTCCAGGTAAAAACTCCTTTGCCATGAATAAGATCCAAATTCAACCAGTTCAGGCTAGTAAACCTGTTTGAAAGACCTTTTTTCAGTGAAATGCAGCTTAGTGCAAAACAGGCTGCTCTCGCTCTGAAACGCTCATTTTTCACATAAGCCACTTTTCAGCCTTAGGCGACTGTACAGTGCTAAAACAGCCTCCAATCGCTCTGAAACGCTCATTTTTGACATAAGCCACTTTTCACTTTAATGAATGAAATTCCAGGTAAAAACTCCTTTGCCATGAAGAAGATCCAAATTCAACCAGTTCAGGCTAGTAAACCTGTTTGAAAGACCTTTTTTCAGTGAAATGCAGCTTAGTGCAAAAACAGGCTGCTCTCGCTCTGAAACGCTCATTTTTCACATAAGCCACTTTTCAGCGCTAAAACAGCCTCCAATCGCTCTGAAACGCTCATTTTTGACATAAGCCACTTTTCACCTTTAATGAATGAAATTCCAGGTAAAACCTCCTTTGCCATGAAGAAGATCCAAATTCAACCAGTTCAGGCTAGTAAACCTGTTTGAAAGACCTTTTTTCAGTGAAATGCAGCTTAGTGCAAAAACAGGCTGCTCTCGCTCTGAAACGCTCATTTTTCACATAAGCCACTTTTCAGCGCTAAAACAGCCTCCAATCGCTCTGAAACGCTCATTTTTGACATAAGCCACTTTTCACCTTTAATGAATGAAATTCCAGGTAAAAACTCCTTTGCCATGAAGAAGATCCAAATTCAACCAGTTCAGGCTAGTAAACCTGTTTGAAAGACCTTTTTCAGTGAAATGCAGCTTAGTGCAAAAACAGGCTGCTCTCGCTCTGAAACGCTCATTTTTCACATAAGCCACTTTTCAGCCTTAGGCGACTGTACAGTGCTAAAACAGCCTCCAATCGCTCTGAAACGCTCATTTTTGACATAAGCCACTTTTCACCTTTAATGAATGAAATTCCAGGTAAAAACTCCTTTGCCATGAAGAAGATCCAAATTCAACCAGTTCAGGCTAGTAAACCTGTTTGAAAGACCTTTTTTCAGTGAAATGCAGCTTAGTGCCAAAACAGGCTGCTCTCGCTCTGAAACGCTCATTTTTCACATAACCCACTTTTCACCCTTAATGAATTAAATTCCAGGTAAAAACTCCTTTGCCATGAAGAAGATCAAATTCAACCAGTTCAGGCTAGTAAACCTGTTTGAAAGACCTTTTTTCAGTGAAATGCAGCTTAGTGCAAAAACAGGCTGCTCTCGCTCTGAAACGCTCATTTTTCACATAAGCCACTTTTCAGCGCTAAAACAGCCTCCAATCGCTCTGAAACGCTCATTTTTGACATAAGCCACTTTTCAACTTTAATGAATGAAATTCCAGGTAAAAACTCCTTTGCCATGAAGAAGATCCAAATTCATCCAGTTCAGGCTAGTAAACCTGTTTGAACGACCTTTTTTCAGTGAAATGCAGCTTAGTGCCAAAACAGGCTGCTCTCGCTCTGAAACGCTCATTTTTCACATAAGCCACTTTTCAGCCTTAGGCGACTGTACAGTGCTAAAACAGCCTCCTATCGCTCTGAAACGCTCATTTTTGACATAACCCACTTTTCAGCCTTAATGAATTAAATTCCAGGTAAAAACTCCTTTGCCATGAAGAAGATCCAAATTCAACCAGTTCAGGCTAGTAAACCTGTTTGAAAGACCTTTTTTCAGTGAAATGCAGCTTCGTGCAAAAACAGGCTGCTCTCGCTCTGAAACGCTCATTTTTCACAAAAGCCACTTTTCAGCGCTAAAACAGCCTCCAATCGCTCTGAACGCTCATTTTTGACATAAGCCACTTTTCACCTTTAATGAATGAAATTCCAGGTAAAAACTCCTTTGCCATGAAGAAGATCCAAATTCAACCAGTTCAGGCTAGTAAACCTGTTTGAAAGACCTTTTTTCAGTGAAATGCAGCTTAGTGCAAAAACAGGCTGCTCTCGCTCTGAAACGCTCATTTTTCACATAAGCCACTTTTCAGCCTTATAGGCGACTGTACAGTGCAAAAACAGCCTCCTCTCGCTCTGAAACGCTCATTTTTCACATAAGCCACTTTTCAGCCTTAGGCGACTGTACAGTGCTAAAACAGCCTCCTATCGCTCTGAAACGCTCATTTTTGACATAAGCCACTTTTCAGCCTTAATGAATGAAATTCCAGGTAAAAACTCCTTTGCCATGAAGAAGATCCAAATTCAACCAGTTCAGGCTAGTAAACCTGTTTGAAAGACCTTTTTCAGTGAAATGCAGCTTAGTGCAAAAACAGGCTGCTCTCGCTCTGAAACGCTCATTTTTCACAAAAGCCACTTTTCAGCGCTAAAACAGCCTCCAATCGCTCTGAAACGCTCATTTTTGACATAAGCCACTTTTCACCTTTAATGAATGAAATTCCAGGTAAAAACTCCTTTGCCATGAAGAAGATCCAAATTCAACCAGTTCAGGCTAGTAAACCTGTTTGAAAGACCTTTTTTCAGTGAAATGCAGCTTAGTGCAAAAACAGGCTGCTCTCGCTCTGAAACGCTCATTTTTCACATAAGCCACTTTTCAGCGCTAAAACAGCCTCAAATCGCTCTGAAACGCTCATTTTTCACATAAGCCACTTTTCACCTTTAATGAATGAAATTCCAGGTAAAAACTCCTTTGCCATGAAGAAGATCCAAATTCAACCAGTTCAGGCTAGTAAACCTGGTTGAAAGACCTTTTTTCAGTGAAATGCAGCTTAGTGCAAAAACAGGCTGCTCTCGCTCTGAAACGCTCATTTTTCACATAAGCCACTTTTCAGCCTTAGGCGACTGTACAGTGCTAAAACAGCCTCCAATCGCTCTGAAACGCTCATTTTTGACATAAGCCACTTTTCACCTTTAATGAATGAAATTCCAGGTAAAAACTCCTTTGCCATGAAGAAGATCCAAATTCAACCAGTTCAGGCTAGTAAACCTGTTTGAAAGACCTTTTTTCAGTGAAATGCAGCTTAGTGCAAAAACAGGCTGCTCTCGCTCTGAAACGCTCATTTTTCACATAAGCCACTTTTCAGCCTTAGGCGACTGTACAGTGCTAAAACAGCCTCCAATCGCTCTGAAACGCTCATTTTTGACATAAGCCACTTTTCACCTTTAATGAATGAAATTCCAGGTAAAAACTCCTTTGCCATGAAGAAGATCCAAATTCAACCAGTTCAGGCTAGTAAACCTGTTTGAACGACCTTTTTTCAGTGAAATGCAGCTTAGTGCAAAAACAGGCTGCTCTCGCTCTGAAACGCTCATTTTTCACATAAGCCACTTTTCAGCGCTAAAACAGCCTCCAATCGCTCTGAAACGCTCATTTTTGACATAAGCCACTTTTCACCTTTAATGAATGAAATTCCAGGTAAAAACTCCTTTGCCATGAAGAAGATCCAAATTCAACCAGTTCAGGCTAGTAAACCTGTTTGAAAGACCTTTTTTCAGTGAAATGCAGCTTAGTGCAAAACAGGCTGCTCTCGCTCTGAAACGCTCATTTTTCACATAAGCCACTTTTCAGCCTTAGGCGACTGTACAGTGCTAAAACAGCCTCCAATCGCTCTGAAACGCTCATTTTTGACATAAGCCACTTTTCACCTTTAATGAATGAAATTCCAGGTAAAAACTCCTTTGCCATGAAGAAGATCCAAATTCAACCAGTTCAGGCTAGTAAACCTGTTTGAAAGACCTTTTTCAGTGAAATGCAGCTTAGTGCAAAAACAGGCTGCTCTCGCTCTGAAACGCTCATTTTTCACATAAGCCACTTTTCAGCGCTAAAACAGCCTCCAATCGCTCTGAAACGCTCATTTTTCACATAAGCCACTTTTCACCTTTAATGAATGAAATTCCAGGTAAAAACTCCTTTGCCATGAAGAAGATCCAAATTCAACCAGTTCAGGCTAGTAAACCTGTTTGAAAGACCTTTTTTCAGTGAAATGCAGCTTAGTGCAAAAACAGGCTGCTCTCGCTCTGAAACGCTCATTTTCACATAAGCCACTTTTCAGCCTTAGGCGACTGTACAGTGCTAAAACAGCCTCCAATCGCTCTGAAACGCTCATTTTTGACATAAGCCACTTTTCACCTTTAATGAATGAAATTCCAGGTAAAAACTCCTTTGCCATGAAGAAGATCCAAATTCAACCAGTTCAGGCTAGTAAACCTGTTTGAACGACCTTTTTTCAGTGAAATGCAGCTTAGTGCAAAAACAGGCTGCTCTCGCTCTGAAACGCTCATTTTTCACATAAGCCACTTTTCAGCGCTAAAACAGCCTCCAATCGCTCTGAAACGCTCATTTTTGACATAAGCCACTTTTCACCTTTAATGAATGAAATTCCAGGTAAAAACTCCTTTGCCATGAAGAAGATCCAAATTCAACCAGTTCAGGCTAGTAAACCTGTTTGAAAGACCTTTTTTCAGTGAAATGCAGCTTAGTGCAAAAACAGGCTGCTCTCGCTCTGAAACGCTCATTTTTCACATAAGCCACTTTTCAGCGCTAAAACAGCCTCCAATCGCTCTGAAACGCTCATTTTTCACATAAGCCACTTTTCACCTTTAATGAATGAAATTCCAGGTAAAAACTCCTTTGCCATGAAGAAGATCCAAATTCAACCAGTTCAGGCTAGTAAACCTGGTTGAAAGACCTTTTTTCAGTGAAATGCAGCTTAGTGCAAAAACAGGCTGCTCTCGCTCTGAAACGCTCATTTTTCACATAAGCCACTTTTCAGCCTTAGGCGACTGTACAGTGCTAAAACAGCCTCCAATCGCTCTGAAACGCTCATTTTTGACATAAGCCACTTTTCACCTTTAATGAATGAAATTCCAGGTAAAAACTCCTTTGCCATGAAGAAGATCCAAATTCAACCAGTTCAGGCTAGTAAACCTGTTTGAAAGACCTTTTTCAGTGAAATGCAGCTTAGTGCAAAAACAGGCTGCTCTCGCTCTGAAACGCTCATTTTTCACATAAGCCACTTTTCAGCCTTAGGCGACTGTACAGTGCTAAAACAGCCTCCAATCGCTCTGAAACGCTCATTTTTGACATAAGCCACTTTTCACCTTTAATGAATGAAATTCCAGGTAAAAACTCCTTTGCCATGAAGAAGATCCAAATTCAACCAGTTCAGGCTAGTAAACCTGTTTGAAAGACCTTTTTTCAGTGAAATGCAGCTTAGTGCAAAAACAGGCTGCTCTCGCTCTGAAACGCTCATTTTTCACATAAGCCACTTTTCAGCCTTAGGCGACTGTACAGTGCTAAAACAGCCTCCAATCGCTCTGAAACCGCTCATTTTTGACATAAGCCACTTTTCACCTTTAATGAATGAAATTCCAGGTAAAAACTCCTTTGCCATGACTAAGATCCAAATTCAACCAGTTCAGGCTAGTAAACCTGTTTGAAAGACCTTTTTTCAGTGAAATGCAGCTTAGTGCAAAAACAGGCTGCTCTCGCTCTGAAACGCTCATTTTTCACATAAGCCACTTTTCAGCGCTAAAACAGCCTCCAATCGCTCTGAAACGCTCATTTTTGACATAAGCCACTTTTCACCTTTAATGAATGAAATTCCAGGTAAAAACTCCTTTGCCATGAAGAAGATCCAAATTCATCCAGTTCAGGCTAGTAAACCTGGTTGAAAGACCTTTTTTCAGTGAAATGCAGCTTAGTGCCAAAACAGGCTGCTCTCGCTCTGAAACGCTCATTTTTCACATAAGCCACTGTTCAGCCTTATAGGCGACTGTACAGTGCAAAAACAGCCTCCTCTCGCTCTGAAACGCTCATTTTTGACATAAGCCACTTTTCACGTTTAATGAATGAAATTCCAGGTAAAAACTCCTTTGCCATGAAGAAGATCCAAATTCAACCAGTTCAGGCTAGTAAACCTGTTTGAAAGACCTTTTTTCAGTGAAATGCAGCTTAGTGCAAAAACAGGCTGCTCTCGCTCTGAAACGCTCATTTTTCACATAAGCCACTTTTCAGCGCTAAAACAGCCTCCAATCGCTCTGAAACGCTCATTTTTCACATAAGCCACTTTTCACCTTTAATGAATGAAATTCCAGGTAAAACCTCCTTTGCCATGAAGAAGATCCAAATTCAACCAGTTCAGGCTAGTAAACCTGTTTGAAAGACCTTTTTTCAGTGAAATGCAGCTTAGTGCAAAAACACGCTCATTTTTCACATAAGCCACTTTTCAGCGCTAAAACAGCCTCCAATCGCTCTGAAACGCTCATTTTTGACATAAGCCACTTTTCACCTTTAATGAATGAAATTCCAGGTAAAAACTCCTTTGCCATGAAGAAGATCCAAATTCAACCAGTTCAGGCTAGTAAACCTGTTTGAAAGACCTTTTTTCAGTGAAATGCAGCTTAGTGCAAAAACAGGCTGCTCTCGCTCTGAAACGCTCATTTTTCACATAAGCCACTTTTCAGCCTTAGGCGACTGTACAGTGCTAAAACAGCCTCCAATCGCTCTGAAACGCTCATTTTTGACATAAGCCACTTTTCACCTTTAATGAATGAAATTCCAGGTAAAAACTCCTTTGCCATGAAGAAGATCCAAATTCAACCAGTTCAGGCTAGTAAACCTGTTTGAAAGACCTTTTTTCAGTGAAATGCAGCTTAGTGCAAAAACAGGCTGCTCTCGCTCTGAAACGCTCATTTTTCACATAAGCCACTTTTCAGCCTTAGGCGACTGTACAGTGCTAAAACAGCCTCCAATCGCTCTGAAACGCTCATTTTTGACATAAGCCACTTTTCACCTTTAATGAATGAAATTCCAGGTAAAAACTCCTTTGCCATGAAGAAGATCCAAATTCAACCAGTTCAGGCTAGTAAACCTGTTTGAAAGACCTTTTTTCAGTGAAATGCAGCTTAGTGCAAAAACAGGCTGCTCTCGCTCTGAAACGCTCATTTTTCACATAAGCCACTTTTCAGCCTTAGGCGACTGTACAGTGCTAAAACAGCCTCCAATCGCTCTGAAACGCTCATTTTTGACATAAGCCACTTTTCACCTTTAATGAATGAAATTCCAGGTAAAAACTCCTTTGCCATGAAGAAGATCCAAATTCAACCAGTTCAGGCTAGTAAACCTGTTTGAAAGACCTTTTTTCAGTGAAATGCAGCTTAGTGCAAAAACAGGCTGCTCTCGCTCTGAAACGCTCATTTTTCACATAAGCCACTTTTCAGCGCTTAAACAGCCTCCAATCGCTCTGAAACGCTCATTTTTGACATAAGCCACTTTTCACCTTTAATGAATGAAATTCCAGGTAAAAACTCCTTTGCCATGAAGAAGATCCAAATTCAACCAGTTCAGGCTAGTAAACCTGTTTGAAAGACCTTTTTTCAGTGAAATGCAGCTTAGTGCAAAAACAGGCTGCTCTCGCTCTGAAACGCTCAATTTTCACATAAGCCACTTTTCAGCCTTAGGAGACTGTACAGTGCTAAAACAGCCTCCTATCGCTCTGAAACGCTCATTTTTGACATAACCCACTTTTCAGCCTTAATGAATTAAATTCCAGGTGAAAACTCCTTTGCCATGAAGAAGATCCAAATTCAACAAGTTCAGGCTAGTAAACCTGTTTGAAAGACCTTTTTTCAGTGAAATGCAGCTTAGTGCAAAAACAGGCTGCTCTCGCTCTGAAACGCTCATTTTTCACATAAGCCACTTTTCAGCGCTAAAACAGCCTCCATTCGCTCTGAAACGCTCATTTTTGACATAAGCCACTTTTCACCTTTAATGAATGAAATTCCAGGTAAAAACTCCTTTGCCATGAAGAAGATCCAAATCCATCCAGTTCAGGCTAGTAAACCTGGTTGAAAGACCTTTTTTCAGTGAAATGCAGCTTAGTGCAAAAACAGGCTGCTCTCGCTCTGAAACGCTCATTTTTCACATAAGCCACTTTTCAGCCTTAGGCGACTGTACAGTGCTAAAACAGCCTCCAATCGCTCTGAAACGCTCATTTTTGACATAAGCCACTTTTCACCTTTAATGAATGAAATTCCAGGTAAAAACTCCTTTGCCATGAAGAAGATCCAAATTCAACCAGTTCAGGCTAGTAAACCTGTTTGAAAGACCTTTTTTCAGTGAAATGCAGCTTAGTGCAAAAACAGGCTGCTCTCGCTCTGAAACGCTCATTTTTCACATAAGCCACTTTTCAGCGCTAAAACAGCCTCCAATCGCTCTGAAACGCTCATTTTTCACATAAGCCACTTTTCACCTTTAATGAATGAAATTCCAGGTAAAACCTCCTTTGCCATGAAGAAGATCCAAATTCAACCAGTTCAGGCTAGTAAACCTGTTTGAAAGACCTTTTTTCAGTGAAATGCAGCTTAGTGCAAAAACAGGCTGCTCTCGCTCTGAAACGCTCATTTTTCACATAAGCCACTTTTCAGCGCTAAAACAGCCTCCAATCGCTCTGAAACGCTCATTTTTGACATAAGCCACTTTTCACCTTTAATGAATGAAATTCCAGGTAAAAACTCCTTTGCCATGAAGAAGATCCAAATTCAACCAGTTCAGGCTAGTAAACCTGTTTGAAAGACCTTTTTTCAGTGAAATGCAGCTTAGTGCAAAAACAGGCTGCTCTCGCTCTGAAACGCTCATTTTTCACATAAGCCACTTTTCAGCCTTAGGCGACTGTACAGTGCTAAAACAGCCTCCAATCGCTCTGAAACGCTCATTTTTGACATAAGCCACTTTTCACCTTTAATGAATGAAATTCCAGGTAAAAACTCCTTTGCCATGAAGAAGATCCAAATTCAACCAGTTCAGGCTAGTAAACCTGTTTGAAAGACCTTTTTTCAGTGAAATGCAGCTTAGTGCAAAAACAGGCTGCTCTCGCTCTGAAACGCTCATTTTTCACATAAGCCACTTTTCAGCGCTAAAACAGCCTCCAATCGCTCTGAAACGCTCATTTTTCACATAAGCCACTTTTCACCTTTAATGAATGAAATTCCAGGTAAAACCTCCTTTGCCATGAAGAAGATCCAAATTCAACCAGTTCAGGCTAGTAAACCTGTTTGAAAGACCTTTTTTCAGTGAAATGCAGCTTAGTGCAAAAACAGGCTGCTCTCGCTCTGAAACGCTCATTTTTCACATAAGCCACTTTTCAGCGCTAAAACAGCCTCCAATCGCTCTGAAACGCTCATTTTTGACATAAGCCACTTTTCACCTTTAATGAATGAAATTCCAGGTAAAAACTCCTTTGCCATGAAGAAGATCCAAATTCAACCAGTTCAGGCTAGTAAACCTGTTTGAAAGACCTTTTTTCAGTGAAATGCAGCTTAGTGCAAAAACAGGCTGCTCTCGCTCTGAAACGCTCATTTTTCACATAAGCCACTTTTCAGCGCTAAAACAGCCTCCAATCGCTCTGAAACGCTCATTTTTGACATAAGCCACTTTTCACCTTTAATGAATGAAATTCCAGGTAAAAACTCCTTTGCCATGAAGAAGATCCAAATTCAACCAGTTCAGGCTAGTAAACCTGTTTGAAAGACCTTTTTTCAGTGAAATGCAGCTTAGTGCAAAAACAGGCTGCTCTCGCTCTGAAACGCTCAATTTTCACATAAGCCACTTTTCAGCCTTAGGAGACTGTACAGTGCTAAAACAGCCTCCTATCGCTCTGAAACGCTCATTTTTGACATAACCCACTTTTCACCTTTAATGAATGAAATTCCAGGTAAAAACTCCTTTGCCATGAAGAAGATCCAAATTCAACCAGTTCAGGCTAGTAAACCTGTTTGAAAGACCTTTTTTCAGTGAAATGCAGCTTAGTGCAAAAACAGGCTGCTCTCGCTCTGAAACGCTCATTTTTCACATAAGCCACTTTTCAGCCTTAGGCGACTGTACAGTGCTAAAACAGCCTCCAATCGCTCTGAAACGCTCATTTTTGACATAAGCCACTTTTCACCTTTAATGAATGAAATTCCAGGTAAAAACTCCTTTGCCATGAAGAAGATCCAAATTCATCCAGTTCAGGCTAGTAAACCTGGTTGAAAGACCTTTTTTCAGTGAAATGCAGCTTAGTGCCAAAACAGGCTGCTCTCGCTCTGAAACGCTCATTTTTCACATAAGCCACTGTTCAGCCTTATAGGCGACTGTACAGTGCAAAAACAGCCTCCTCTCGCTCTGAAACGCTCATTTTTGACATAAGCCACTTTTCACGTTTAATGAATGAAATTCCAGGTAAAAACTCCTTTGCCATGAAGAAGATCCAAATTCAACCAGTTCAGGCTAGTAAACCTGTTTGAAAGACCTTTTTTCAGTGAAATGCAGCTTAGTGCAAAAACAGGCTGCTCTCGCTCTGAAACGCTCATTTTTCACATAAGCCACTTTTCAGCGCTAAAACAGCCTCCAATCGCTCTGAAACGCTCATTTTTCACATAAGCCACTTTTCACCTTTAATGAATGAAATTCCAGGTAAAACCTCCTTTGCCATGAAGAAGATCCAAATTCAACCAGTTCAGGCTAGTAAACCTGTTTGAAAGACCTTTTTTCAGTGAAATGCAGCTTAGTGCAAAAACAGGCTGCTCTCGCTCTGAAACGCTCATTTTTCACATAAGCCACTTTTCAGCGCTAAAACAGCCTCCAATCGCTCTGAAACGCTCATTTTTGACATAAGCCACTTTTCACCTTTAATGAATGAAATTCCAGGTAAAAACTCCTTTGCCATGAAGAAGATCCAAATTCAACCAGTTCAGGCTAGTAAACCTGTTTGAAAGACCTTTTTTCAGTGAAATGCAGCTTAGTGCAAAAACAGGCTGCTCTCGCTCTGAAACGCTCATTTTTCACATAAGCCACTTTTCAGCCTTAGGCGACTGTACAGTGCTAAAACAGCCTCCAATCGCTCTGAAACGCTCATTTTTGACATAAGCCACTTTTCACCTTTAATGAATGAAATTCCAGGTAAAAACTCCTTTGCCATGAAGAAGATCCAAATTCAACCAGTTCAGGCTAGTAAACCTGTTTGAAAGACCTTTTTTCAGTGAAATGCAGCTTAGTGCAAAAACAGGCTGCTCTCGCTCTGAAACGCTCATTTTTCACATAAGCCACTTTTCAGCCTTAGGCGACTGTACAGTGCTAAAACAGCCTCCAATCGCTCTGAAACGCTCATTTTTGACATAAGCCACTTTTCACCTTTAATGAATGAAATTCCAGGTAAAAACTCCTTTGCCATGAAGAAGATCCAAATTCAACCAGTTCAGGCTAGTAAACCTGTTTGAAAGACCTTTTTTCAGTGAAATGCAGCTTAGTGCAAAAACAGGCTGCTCTCGCTCTGAAACGCTCATTTTTCACATAAGCCACTTTTCAGCCTTAGGCGACTGTACAGTGCTAAAACAGCCTCCAATCGCTCTGAAACGCTCATTTTTGACATAAGCCACTTTTCACCTTTAATGAATGAAATTCCAGGTAAAAACTCCTTTGCCATGAAGAAGATCCAAATTCAACCAGTTCAGGCTAGTAAACCTGTTTGAAAGACCTTTTTTCAGTGAAATGCAGCTTAGTGCAAAAACAGGCTGCTCTCGCTCTGAAACGCTCATTTTTCACATAAGCCACTTTTCAGCGCTTAAACAGCCTCCAATCGCTCTGAAACGCTCATTTTTGACATAAGCCACTTTTCACCTTTAATGAATGAAATTCCAGGTAAAAACTCCTTTGCCATGAAGAAGATCCAAATTCAACCAGTTCAGGCTAGTAAACCTGTTTGAAAGACCTTTTTTCAGTGAAATGCAGCTTAGTGCAAAAACAGGCTGCTCTCGCTCTGAAACGCTCAATTTTCACATAAGCCACTTTTCAGCCTTAGGAGACTGTACAGTGCTAAAACAGCCTCCTATCGCTCTGAAACGCTCATTTTTGACATAACCCACTTTTCAGCCTTAATGAATTAAATTCCAGGTGAAAACTCCTTTGCCATGAAGAAGATCCAAATTCAACAAGTTCAGGCTAGTAAACCTGTTTGAAAGACCTTTTTTCAGTGAAATGCAGCTTAGTGCAAAAACAGGCTGCTCTCGCTCTGAAACGCTCATTTTTCACATAAGCCACTTTTCAGCGCTAAAACAGCCTCCATTCGCTCTGAAACGCTCATTTTTGACATAAGCCACTTTTCACCTTTAATGAATGAAATTCCAGGTAAAAACTCCTTTGCCATGAAGAAGATCCAAATCCATCCAGTTCAGGCTAGTAAACCTGGTTGAAAGACCTTTTTTCAGTGAAATGCAGCTTAGTGCAAAAACAGGCTGCTCTCGCTCTGAAACGCTCATTTTTCACATAAGCCACTTTTCAGCCTTAGGCGACTGTACAGTGCTAAAACAGCCTCCAATCGCTCTGAAACGCTCATTTTTGACATAAGCCACTTTTCACCTTTAATGAATGAAATTCCAGGTAAAAACTCCTTTGCCATGAAGAAGATCCAAATTCAACCAGTTCAGGCTAGTAAACCTGTTTGAAAGACCTTTTTTCAGTGAAATGCAGCTTAGTGCAAAAACAGGCTGCTCTCGCTCTGAAACGCTCATTTTTCACATAAGCCACTTTTCAGCGCTAAAACAGCCTCCAATCGCTCTGAAACGCTCATTTTTCACATAAGCCACTTTTCACCTTTAATGAATGAAATTCCAGGTAAAACCTCCTTTGCCATGAAGAAGATCCAAATTCAACCAGTTCAGGCTAGTAAACCTGTTTGAAAGACCTTTTTTCAGTGAAATGCAGCTTAGTGCAAAAACAGGCTGCTCTCGCTCTGAAACGCTCATTTTTCACATAAGCCACTTTTCAGCGCTAAAACAGCCTCCAATCGCTCTGAAACGCTCATTTTTGACATAAGCCACTTTTCACCTTTAATGAATGAAATTCCAGGTAAAAACTCCTTTGCCATGAAGAAGATCCAAATTCAACCAGTTCAGGCTAGTAAACCTGTTTGAAAGACCTTTTTTCAGTGAAATGCAGCTTAGTGCAAAAACAGGCTGCTCTCGCTCTGAAACGCTCATTTTTCACATAAGCCACTTTTCAGCCTTAGGCGACTGTACAGTGCTAAAACAGCCTCCAATCGCTCTGAAACGCTAATTTTTGACATAAGCCACTTTTCACCTTTAATGAATGAAATTCCAGGTAAAAACTCCTTTGCCATGAAGAAGATCCAAATTCAACCAGTTCAGGCTAGTAAACCTGTTTGAAAGACCTTTTTTCAGTGAAATGCAGCTTAGTGCAAAAACAGGCTGCTCTCGCTCTGAAACGCTCATTTTTCACATAAGCCACTTTTCAGCGCTAAAACAGCCTCCAATCGCTCTGAAACGCTCATTTTTCACATAAGCCACTTTTCACCTTTAATGAATGAAATTCCAGGTAAAACCTCCTTTGCCATGAAGAAGATCCAAATTCAACCAGTTCAGGCTAGTAAACCTGTTTGAAAGACCTTTTTTCAGTGAAATGCAGCTTAGTGCAAAAACAGGCTGCTCTCGCTCTGAAACGCTCATTTTTCACATAAGCCACTTTTCAGCGCTAAAACAGCCTCCAATCGCTCTGAAACGCTCATTTTTGACATAAGCCACTTTTCACCTTTAATGAATGAAATTCCAGGTAAAAACTCCTTTGCCATGAAGAAGATCCAAATTCAACCAGTTCAGGCTAGTAAACCTGTTTGAAAGACCTTTTTTCAGTGAAATGCAGCTTAGTGCAAAAACAGGCTGCTCTCGCTCTGAAACGCTCATTTTTCACATAAGCCACTTTTCAGCGCTAAAACAGCCTCCAATCGCTCTGAAACGCTCATTTTTGACATAAGCCACTTTTCACCTTTAATGAATGAAATTCCAGGTAAAAACTCCTTTGCCATGAAGAAGATCCAAATTCAACCAGTTCAGGCTAGTAAACCTGTTTGAAAGACCTTTTTTCAGTGAAATGCAGCTTAGTGCAAAAACAGGCTGCTCTCGCTCTGAAACGCTCAATTTTCACATAAGCCACTTTTCAGCCTTAGGAGACTGTACAGTGCTAAAACAGCCTCCTATCGCTCTGAAACGCTCATTTTTGACATAACCCACTTTTCACCTTTAATGAATGAAATTCCAGGTAAAAACTCCTTTGCCATGAAGAAGATCCAAATTCAACCAGTTCAGGCTAGTAAACCTGTTTGAAAGACCTTTTTTCAGTGAAATGCAGCTTAGTGCAAAAACAGGCTGCTCTCGCTCTGAAACGCTCATTTTTCACATAAGCCACTTTTCAGCCTTAGGCGACTGTACAGTGCTAAAACAGCCTCCAATCGCTCTGAAACGCTCATTTTTGACATAAGCCACTTTTCACCTTTAATGAATGAAATTCCAGGTAAAAACTCCTTTGCCATGAAGAAGATCCAAATTCAACCAGTTCAGGCTAGTAAACCTGTTTGAAAGACCTTTTTTCAGTGAAATGCAGCTTAGTGCAAAAACAGGCTGCTCTCGCTCTGAAACGCTCATTTTTCACATAAGCCACTTTTCAGCGCTAAAACAGCCTCCAATCGCTCTGAAACGCTCATTTTTGACATAAGCCACTTTTCACCTTTAATGAATGAAATTCCAGGTAAAAACTCCTTTGCCATGAAGAAGATCCAAATTCAACCAGTTCAGGCTAGTAAACCTGTTTGAAAGACCTTTTTTCAGTGAAATGCAGCTTAGTGCAAAAACAGGCTGCTCTCGCTCTGAAACGCTCATTTTTCACATAAGCCACTTTTCAGCCTTAGGCGACTGTACAGTGCTAAAACAGCCTCCAATCGCTCTGAAACGCTCATTTTTGACATAAGCCACTTTTCACCTTTAATGAATGAAATTCCAGGTAAAAACTCCTTTGCCATGAATAAGATCCAAATTCAACCAGTTCAGGCAAGTAAACCTGTTTGAAAGACCTTTTTTCAGTGAAATGCAGCTTAGTGCAAAAACAGGCTGCTCTCGCTCTGAAACGCTCATTTTTCACATAAGCCACTTTTCAGCGCTAAAACAGCCTCCAATCGCTCTGAAACGCTCATTTTTGACATAAGCCACTTTTCACCTTTAATGAATGAAATTCCAGGTAAAAACTCCTTTGCCATGAATAAGATCCAAATTCAACCAGTTCAGGCTAGTAAACCTGTTTGAAAGACCTTTTTTCAGTGAAATGCAGCTTAGTGCAAAAACAGGCTGCTCTCGCTCTGAAACGCTCATTTTTCACATAAGCCACTTTTCAGCCTTAGGCGACTGTACAGTGCTAAAACAGCCTCCAATCGCTCTGAAACGCTCATTTTTGACATAAGCCACTTTTCACCTTTAATGAATGAAATTCCAGGTAAAAACTCCTTTGCCATGAAGAAGATCCAAATTCAACCAGTTCAGGCTAGTAAACCTGTTTGAAAGACCTTTTTTCAGTGAAATGCAGCTTAGTGCAAAAACAGGCTGCTCTCGCTCTGAAACGCTCATTTTTCACATAAGCCACTTTTCAGCCTTAGGCGACTGTACAGTGCTAAAACAGCCTCCAATCGCTCTGAAACGCTCATTTTTGACATAAGCCACTTTTCACCTTTAATGAATGAAATTCCAGGTAAAAACTCCTTTGCCATGAAGAAGATCCAAATTCATCCAGTTCAGGCTAGTAAACCTGGTTGAAAGACCTTTTTTCAGTGAAATGCAGCTTAGTGCCAAAACAGGCTGCTCTCGCTCTGAAACGCTCATTTTTCACATAAGCCACTTTTCAGCCTTAGGCGACTGTACAGTGCTAAAACAGCCTCCTATCGCTCTGAAACGCTCATTTTTGACATAACCCACTTTTCAGCCTTAATGAATTAAATTCCAGGTAAAAACTCATTTGCCATGAAGAAGATCCAAATTCAACCAGTTCAGGCTAGTAAACCTGTTTGAAAGACCTTTTTTCAGTGAAATGCAGCTTAGTGCAAAAACAGGCTGCTCTCGCTCTGAAACGCTCATTTTTCACATAAGCCACTTTTCAGCGCTAAAACAGCCTCCAATCGCTCTGAAACGCTCATTTTTGACATAAGCCACTTTTCACCTTTAATGAATGAAATTCCAGGTAAAAACTCCTTTGCCATGAAGAAGATCCAAATTCAACCAGTTCAGGCTAGTAAACCTGTTTGAAAGACCTTTTTTCAGTGAAATGCAGCTTAGTGCAAAAACAGGCTGCTCTCGCTCTGAAACGCTCATTTTTCACATAACCCACTTTTCACCCTTAATGAATTAAATTCCAGGTAAAAACTCCTTTGCCATGAAGAAGATCCAAATTCAACCAGTTCAGGCTAGTAAACCTGTTTGAAAGACCTTTTTTCAGTGAAATGCAGCTTCGTGCAAAAACAGGCTGCTCTCGCTCTGAAACGCTCATTTTTCACATAAGCCACTTTTCAGCGCTAAAACAGCCTCCAATCGCTCTGAAACGCTCATTTTTGACATAAGCCACTTTTCACCTTTAATGAATGAAATTCCAGGTAAAAACTCCTTTGCCATGAAGAAGATCCAAATTCATCCAGTTCAGGCTAGTAAACCTGGTTGAAAGACCTTTTTTCAGTGAAATGCAGCTTAGTGCAAAAACAGGCTGCTCTCGCTCTGAAACGCTCATTTTTCACATAAGCCACTTTTCAGCCTTAGGCGACTGTACAGTGCTAAAACAGCCTCCAATCGCTCTGAAACGCTCATTTTTGACATAAGCCACTTTTCACCTTTAATGAATGAAATTCCAGGGAAAAACTCCTTTGCCTTGAAGAAGATCCAAATTCAACCAGTTCAGGCTAGTAAACCTGTTTGAAAGACCTTTTTTCAGTGAAATGCAGCTTAGTGCAAAAACAGGCTGCTCTCGCTCTGAAACGCTCATTTTTCACATAAGCCACTTTTCAGCGCTAAAACAGCCTCCAATCGCTCTGAAACGCTCATTTTTGACATAAGCCACTTTTCACCTTTAATGAATGAAATTCCAGGTAAAAACTCCTTTGCCATGAAGAAGATCCAAATTCAACCAGTTCAGGCTAGTAAACCTGTTTGAAAGACCTTTTTTCAGTGAAATGCAGCTTAGTGCAAAAACAGGCTGCTCTCGCTCTGAAACGCTCATTTTTCACATAAGCCACTTTTCAGCCTTAGGCGACTGTACAGTGCTAAAACAGCCTCCAATCGCTCTGAAACGCTCATTTTTGACATAAGCCACTTTTCACCTTTAATGAATGAAATTCCAGGTAAAAACTCCTTTGCCATGAATAAGATCCAAATTCAACCAGTTCAGGCTAGTAAACCTGTTTGAAAGACCTTTTTTCAGTGAAATGCAGCTTAGTGCAAAAACAGGCTGCTCTCGCTCTGAAACGCTCATTTTTCACATAAGCCACTTTTCAGCCTTAGGCGACTGTACAGTGCTAAAACAGCCTCCAATCGCTCTGAAACGCTCATTTTTGACATAAGCCACTTTTCACCTTTAATAAATGAAATTCCAGGTAAAAACTCCTTTGCCTTGAAGAAGATCCAAATTCAACCAGTTCAGGCTAGTAAACCTGTTTGAAAGACCTTTTTTCAGTGAAATGCAGCTTAGTGCAAAAACAGGCTGCTCTCGCTCTGAAACGCTCATTTTTCACATAAGCCACTTTTCAGCGCTAAAACAGCCTCCAATCGCTCTGAAACGCTCATTTTTGACATAAGCCACTTTTCACCTTTAATGAATGAAATTCCAGGTAAAAACTCCTTTGCCATGAAGAAGATCCAAATTCAACCAGTTCAGGCTAGTAAACCTGTTTGAAAGACCTTTTTTCAGTGAAATGCAGCTTAGTGCAAAAACAGGCTGCTCTCGCTCTGAAACGCTCATTTTTCACATAAGCCACTTTTCAGCCTTAGGCGACTGTACAGTGCTAAAACAGCCTCCAATCGCTCTGAAACGCTCATTTTTGACATAAGCCACTTTTCACCTTTAATGAATGAAATTCCAGGTAAAAACTCCTTTGCCATGAAGAAGATCCAAATTCAACCAGTTCAGGCTAGTAAACCTGTTTGAAAGACCTTTTTTCAGTGAAATGCAGCTTAGTGCAAAAACAGGCTGCTCTCGCTCTGAAACGCTCATTTTTCACATAACCCACTTTTCACCCTTAATGAATTAAATTCCAGGTAAAAACTCCTTTGCCATGAAGAAGATCCAAATTCAACCAGTTCAGGCTAGTAAACCTGTTTGAAAGACCTTTTTTCAGTGAAATGCAGCTTCGTGCAAAAACAGGCTGCTCTCGCTCTGAAACGCTCATTTTTGACATAAGCCACTTTTCACCTTTAATGAATGAAATTCCAGGTAAAAACTCCTTTGCCATGAAGAAGATCCAAATTCAACCAGTTCAGGCTAGTAAACCTGTTTGAAAGACCTTTTTTCAGTGAAATGCAGCTTAGTGCAAAAACAGGCTGCTCTCGCTCTGAAACGCTCATTTTTCACATAAGCCACTTTTCAGCGCTAAAACAGCCTCCAATCGCTCTGAAACGCTCATTTTTGACATAAGCCACTTTTCAGCCTTAGGCGACTGTACAGTGCTAAAACAGCCTCCAATCGCTCTGAAACGCTCATTTTTGACATAAGCCACTTTTCACCTTTAATGAATGAAATTCCAGGTAAAAACTCCTTTGCCATGAAGAAGATCCAAATTCATCCAGTTCAGGCTAGTAAACCTGGTTGAAAGACCTTTTTTCAGTGAAATGCAGCTTAGTGCAAAAACAGGCTGCTCTCGCTCTGAAACGCTCATTTTTCACATAAGCCACTTTTCAGCCTTATAGGCGACTGTACAGTGCAAAAACAGCCTCCTCTCGCTCTGAAACGCTCATTTTTCACATAAGCCACTTTTCAGCCTTAGGCGACTGTACAGTGCTAAAACAGCCTCCTATCGCTCTGAAACGCTCATTTTTGACATAACCCACTTTTCAGCCTTAATGAATTAAATTCCAGGTAAAAACTCCTTTGCCATGAAGAAGATCCAAATTCAACCAGTTCAGGCTAGTAAACCTGTTTGAAAGACCTTTTTTCAGTGAAATGCAGCTTAGTGCAAAAACAGGCTGCTCTCGCTCTGAAACGCTCATTTTTCACATAAGCCACTTTTCAGCGCTAAAACAGCCTCCAATCGCTCTGAAACGCTCATTTTTGACATAAGCCACTTTTCACCTTTAATGAATGAAATTCCAGGTAAAAACTCCTTTGCCATGAAGAAGATCCAAATTCAACCAGTTCAGGCTAGTAAACCTGTTTGAAAGACCTTTTTTCAGTGAAATGCAGCTTAGTGCAAAAACAGGCTGCTCTCGCTCTGAAACGCTCATTTTTCACATAAGCCACTTTTCAGCCTTAGGCGACTGTACAGTGCTAAAACAGCCTCCAATCGCTCTGAAACGCTCATTTTTGACATAAGCCACTTTTCACCTTTAATGAATGAAATTCCAGGTAAAAACTCCTTTGCCATGAAGAAGATCCAAATTCAACCAGTTCAGGCTAGTAAACCTGTTTGAAAGACCTTTTTTCAGTGAAATGCAGCTTAGTGCAAAAACAGGCTGCTCTCGCTCTGAAACGCTCATTTTTCACATAACCCACTTTTCACCCTTAATGAATTAAATTCCAGGTAAAAACTCCTTTGCCATGAAGAAGATCCAAATTCAACCAGTTCAGGCTAGTAAACCTGTTTGAAAGACCTTTTTTCAGTGAAATGCAGCTTCGTGCAAAAACAGGCTGCTCTCGCTCTGAAACGCTCATTTTTCACATAAGCCACTTTTCAGCGCTAAAACAGCCTCCAATCGCTCTGAAACGCTCATTTTTGACATAAGCCACTTTTCACCTTTAATGAATGAAATTCCAGGTAAAAACTCCTTTGCCATGAAGAAGATCCAAATTCATCCAGTTCAGGCTAGTAAACCTGGTTGAAAGACCTTTTTTCAGTGAAATGCAGCTTAGTGCAAAAACAGGCTGCTCTCGCTCTGAAACGCTCATTTTTCACATAAGCCACTTTTCAGCGCTAAAACAGCCTCCAATCGCTCTGAAACGCTCATTTTTGACATAAGCCACTTTTCAGCCTTAGGCGACTGTACAGTGCTAAAACAGCCTCCAATCGCTCTGAAACGCTCATTTTTGACATAAGCCACTTTTCACCTTTAATGAATGAAATTCCAGGTAAAAACTCCTTTGCCTTGAAGAAGATCCAAATTCAACCAGTTCAGGCTAGTAAACCTGTTTGAAAGACCTTTTTTCAGTGAAATGCAGCTTAGTGCAAAAACAGGCTGCTCTCGCTCTGAAACGCTCATTTTTCACATAAGCCACTTTTCAGCGCTAAAACAGCCTCCAATCGCTCTGAAACGCTCATTTTTGACATAAGCCACTTTTCACCTTTAATGAATGAAATTCCAGGTAAAAACTCATTTGCCATGAAGAAGATCCAAATTCAACCAGTTCAGGCTAGTAAACCTGTTTGAAAGACCTTTTTTCAGTGAAATGCAGCTTAGTGCAAAAACAGGCTGCTCTCGCTCTGAAACGCTCATTTTTCACATAAGCCACTTTTCAGCCTTATAGGCGACTGTACAGTGCAAAAACAGCCTCCTCTCGCTCTGAAACGCTCATTTTTCACATAAGCCACTTTTCAGCCTTAGGCGACTGTACAGTGCTAAAACAGCCTCCTATCGCTCTGAAACGCTCATTTTTGACATAACCCACTTTTCAGCCTTAATGAATTAAATTCCAGGTAAAAACTCCTTTGCCATGAAGAAGATCCAAATTCAACCAGTTCAGGCTAGTAAACCTGTTTGAAAGACCTTTTTTCAGTGAAATGCAGCTTAGTGCAAAAACAGGCTGCTCTCGCTCTGAAACGCTCATTTTTCACATAAGCCACTTTTCAGCGCTAAAACAGCCTCCAATCGCTCTGAAACGCTCATTTTTGACATAAGCCACTTTTCACCTTTAATGAATGAAATTCCAGGTAAAAACTCCTTTGCCATGAAGAAGATCCAAATTCAACCAGTTCAGGCTAGTAAACCTGTTTGAAAGACCTTTTTTCAGTGAAATGCAGCTTAGTGCAAAAACAGGCTGCTCTCGCTCTGAAACGCTCATTTTTCACAAAAGCCACTTTTCAGCGCTAAAACAGCCTCCAATCGCTCTGAAACGCTCATTTTTGACATAAGCCACTTTTCACCTTTAATGAATGAAATTCCAGGTAAAAACTCCTTTGCCATGAAGAAGATCCAAATTCAACCAGTTCAGGCTAGTAAACCTGTTTGAAAGACCTTTTTTCAGTGAAATGCAGCTTAGTGCAAAAACAGGCTGCTCTCGCTCTGAAACGCTCATTTTTCACATAACCCACTTGTCACCCTTAATGAATTAAATTCCAGGTAAAAACTCCTTTGCCATGAAGAAGATCCAAATTCAACCAGTTCAGGCTAGTAAACCTGTTTGAAAGACCTTTTTTCAGTGAAATGCAGCTTAGTGCAAAAACAGGCTGCTCTCGCTCTGAAACGCTCATTTTTCACATAAGCCACTTTTCAGCGCTAAAACAGCCTCCAATCGCTCTGAAACGCTCATTTTTGACATAAGCCACTTTTCACCTTTAATGAATGAAATTCCAGGTAAAAACTCCTTTGCCATGAAGAAGATCCAAATTCATCCAGTTCAGGCTAGTAAACCTGGTTGAAAGACCTTTTTTCACTGAAATGCAGCTTAGTGCCAAAACAGGCTGCTCTCGCTCTGAAACGCTCATTTTTCACATAAGCCACTTTTCAGCCTCATAGGCGACTGTACAGTGCAAAAACAGCCTCCTCTCGCTCTGAAACGCTCATTTTTCACATAAGCCACTTTTCAGCCTTAGGCGACTGTACAGTGCTAAAACAGCCTCCTATCGCTCTGAAACGCTCATTTTTGACATAACCCACTTTTCAGCCTTAATGAATGAAATTCCAGGTAAAAACTCCTTTGCCATGAAGAAGATCCAAATTCAACCAGTTCAGGCTAGTAAACCTGTTTGAAAGACCTTTTTTCAGTGAAATGCAGCTTAGTGCAAAAACAGGCTGCTCTCGCTCTGAAACGCTCATTTTTCACATAAGCCACTTTTCAGCCTTAGGCGACTGTACAGTGCTAAAACAGCCTCCAATCGCTCTGAAACGCTCATTTTTGACATAAGCCACTTTTCACCTTTAATGAATGAAATTCCAGGTAAAAACTCCTTTGCCATGAATAAGATCCAAATTCAACCAGTTCAGGCTAGTAAACCTGTTTGAAAGACCTTTTTTCAGTGAAATGCAGCTTAGTGCAAAAACAGGCTGCTCTCGCTCTGAAACGCTCATTTTTCACATAAGCCACTTTTCAGCGCTAAAACAGCCTCCAATCGCTCTGAAACGCTCATTTTTGACATAAGCCACTTTTCACCTTTAATGAATGAAATTCCAGGTAAAAACTCCTTTGCCATGAAGAAGATCCAAATTCAACCAGTTCAGGCTAGTAAACCTGTTTGAAAGACCTTTTTTCAGTGAAATGCAGCTTAGTGCAAAAACAGGCTGCTCTCGCTCTGAAACGCTCATTTTTCACATAAGCCACTTTTCAGCCTTAGGCGACTGTACAGTGCTAAAACAGCCTCCAATCGCTCTGAAACGCTCATTTTTTACATAAGCCACTTTTCACCTTTAATGAATGAAATTCCAGGTAAAAACTCCTTTGCCATGAAGAAGATCCAAATTCAACCAGTTCAGGCTAGTAAACCTGTTTGAAAGACCTTTTTTCAGTGAAATGCAGCTTAGTGCAAAAACAGGCTGCTCTCGCTCTGAAACGCTCATTTTTCACATAAGCCACTTTTCAGCCTTATAGGCGACTGTACAGTGCAAAAACAGCCTCCTATCGCTCTGAAACGCTCATTTTTGACATAACCCACTTTTCAGCCTTAATGAATTAAATTCCAGGTAAAAACTCATTTGCCATGAAGAAGATCCAAATTCAACCAGTTCAGGCTAGTAAACCTGTTTGAAAGACCTTTTTTCAGTGAAATGCAGCTTAGTGCAAAAACAGGCTGCTCTCGCTCTGAAACGCTCATTTTTCACATAAGCCACTTTTCAGCGCTAAAACAGCCTCCAATCGCTCTGAAACGCTCATTTTTTACATAAGCCACTTTTCACCTTTAATGAATGAAATTCCAGGTAAAAACTCCTTTGCCATGAAGAAGATCCAAATTCAACCAGTTCAGGCTAGTAAACCTGTTTGAAAGACCTTTTTTCAGTGAAATGCAGCTTAGTGCAAAAACAGGCTGCTCTCGCTCTGAAACGCTCATTTTTCACATAAGCCACTTTTCAGCGCTAAAACAGCCTCCAATCGCTCTGAAACGCTCATTTTTGACATAAGCCACTTTTCACCTTTAATGAATGAAATTCCAGGTAAAAACTCCTTTGCCATGAAGAAGATCCAAATTCAACCAGTTCAGGCTAGTAAACCTGTTTGAAAGACCTTTTTTCAGTGAAATGCAGCTTAGTGCAAAAACAGGCTGCTCTCGCTCTGAAACGCTCATTTTTCACATAAGCCACTTTTCAGCGCTAAAACAGCCTCCAATCGCTCTGAAACGCTCATTTTTGACATAAGCCACTTTTCACCTTTAATGAATGAAATTCCAGGTAAAAACTCCTTTGCCATGAATAAGATCCAAATTCAACCAGTTCAGGCTAGTAAACCTGTTTGAAAGACCTTTTTTCAGTGAAATGCAGCTTAGTGCAAAAACAGGCTGCTCTCGCTCTGAAACGCTCATTTTTCACATAAGCCACTTTTCAGCCTTAGGCGACTGTACAGTGCTAAAACAGCCTCCAATCGCTCTGAAACGCTCATTTTTGACATAAGCCACTTTTCACCTTTAATGAATGAAATTCCAGGTAAAAACTCCTTTGCCATGAAGAAGATCCAAATTCAACCAGTTCAGGCTAGTAAACCTGTTTGAAAGACCTTTTTTCAGTGAAATGCAGCTTAGTGCAAAAACAGGCTGCTCTCGCTCTGAAACGCTCATTTTTCACATAAGCCACTTTTCAGCCTTAGGCGACTGTACAGTGCTAAAACAGCCTCCAATCGCTCTGAAACGCTCATTTTTGACATAAGCCACTTTTCACCTTTAATGAATGAAATTCCAGGTAAAAACTCCTTTGCCATGAAGAAGATCCAAATTCAACCAGTTCAGGCTAGTAAACCTGTTTGAAAGACCTTTTTTCAGTGAAATGCAGCTTAGTGCAAAAACAGGCTGCTCTCGCTCTGAAACGCTCATTTTTCACATAAGCCACTTTTCAGCCTTATAGGCGACTGTACAGTGCAAAAACAGCCTCCTCTCGCTCTGAAACGCTCATTTTTCACAAAAGCCACTTTTCAGCCTTAGGCGACTGTACAGTGCTAAAACAGCCTCCTATCGCTCTGAAACGCTCATTTTTGACATAACCCACTTTTCAGCCTTAATGAATTAAATTCCAGGTAAAAACTCATTTGCCATGAAGAAGATCCAAATTCAACCAGTTCAGGCTAGTAAACCTGTTTGAAAGACCTTTTTTCAGTGAAATGCAGCTTAGTGCAAAAACAGGCTGCTCTCGCTCTGAAACGCTCATTTTTCACATAAGCCACTTTTCAGCGCTAAAACAGCCTCCAATCGCTCTGAAACGCTCATTTTTTACATAAGCCACTTTTCACCTTTAATGAATGAAATTCCAGGTAAAAACTCCTTTGCCATGAAGAAGATCCAAATTCAACCAGTTCAGGCTAGTAAACCTGTTTGAAAGACCTTTTTTCAGTGAAATGCAGCTTAGTGCAAAAACAGGCTGCTCTCGCTCTGAAACGCTCATTTTTCACATAAGCCACTTTTCAGCGCTAAAACAGCCTCCAATCGCTCTGAAACGCTCATTTTTGACATAAGCCACTTTTCACCTTTAATGAATGAAATTCCAGGTAAAAACTCCTTTGCCATGAAGAAGATCCAAATTCAACCAGTTCAGGCTAGTAAACCTGTTTGAAAGACCTTTTTTCAGTGAAATGCAGCTTAGTGCAAAAACAGGCTGCTCTCGCTCTGAAACGCTCATTTTTCACATAAGCCACTTTTCAGCGCTAAAACAGCCTCCAATCGCTCTGAAACGCTCATTTTTGACATAAGCCACTTTTCACCTTTAATGAATGAAATTCCAGGTAAAAACTCCTTTGCCATGAAGAAGATCCAAATTCAACCAGTTCAGGCTAGTAAACCTGTTTGAAAGACCTTTTTTCAGTGAAATGCAGCTTAGTGCAAAAACAGGCTGCTCTCGCTCTGAAACGCTCATTTTTCACATAACCCACTTTTCACCCTTAATGAATTAAATTCCAGGTAAAAACTCCTTTGCCATGAAGAAGATCCAAATTCAACCAGTTCAGGCTAGTAAACCTGTTTGAAAGACCTTTTTTCAGTGAAATGCAGCTTCGTGCAAAAACAGGCTGCTCTCGCTCTGAAACGCTCATTTTTCACATAAGCCACTTTTCAGCGCTAAAACAGCCTCCAATCGCTCTGAAACGCTCATTTTTGACATAAGCCACTTTTCACCTTTAATGAATGAAATTCCAGGTAAAAACTCCTTTGCCATGAAGAAGATCCAAATTCATCCAGTTCAGGCTAGTAAACCTGGTTGAAAGACCTTTTTTCAGTGAAATGCAGCTTAGTGCAAAAACAGGCTGCTCTCGCTCTGAAACGCTCATTTTTCACATAAGCCACTTTTCAGCGCTAAAACAGCCTCCAATCGCTCTGAAACGCTCATTTTTGACATAAGCCACTTTTCAGCCTTAGGCGACTGTACAGTGCTAAAACAGCCTCCAATCGCTCTGAAACGCTCATTTTTGACATAAGCCACTTTTCACCTTTAATGAATGAAATTCCAGGTAAAAACTCCTTTGCCTTGAAGAAGATCCAAATTCAACCAGTTCAGGCTAGTAAACCTGTTTGAAAGACCTTTTTTCAGTGAAATGCAGCTTAGTGCAAAAACAGGCTGCTCTCGCTCTGAAACGCTCATTTTTCACATAAGCCACTTTTCAGCGCTAAAACAGCCTCCAATCGCTCTGAAACGCTCATTTTTGACATAAGCCACTTTTCACCTTTAATGAATGAAATTCCAGGTAAAAACTCATTTGCCATGAAGAAGATCCAAATTCAACCAGTTCAGGCTAGTAAACCTGTTTGAAAGACCTTTTTTCAGTGAAATGCAGCTTAGTGCAAAAACAGGCTGCTCTCGCTCTGAAACGCTCATTTTTCACATAAGCCAGTTTTTCAGCCTTATAGGCGACTGTACAGTGCAAAAACAGCCTCCTCTCGCTCTGAAACGCTCATTTTTCACATAAGCCACTTTTCAGCCTTAGGCGACTGTACAGTGCTAAAACAGCCTCCTATCGCTCTGAAACGCTCATTTTTCACATAAGCCAGTTTTTCAGCCTTATAGGCGACTGTACAGTGCAAAAACAGGCTGCTCTCGCTCTGAAACGCTCATTTTTCACAAAAGCCACTTTTCAGCGCTAAAACAGCCTCCAATCGCTCTGAAACGCTCATTTTTGACATAAGCCACTTTTCACCTTTAATGAATGAAATTCCAGGTAAAAACTCCTTTGCCATGAAGAAGATCCAAATTCAACCAGTTCAGGCTAGTAAACCTGTTTGAAAGACCTTTTTTCAGTGAAATGCAGCTTAGTGCAAAAACAGGCTGCTCTCGCTCTGAAACGCTCATTTTTCACATAACCCACTTGTCACCCTTAATGAATTAAATTCCAGGTAAAAACTCCTTTGCCATGAAGAAGATCCAAATTCAACCAGTTCAGGCTAGTAAACCTGTTTGAAAGACCTTTTTTCAGTGAAATGCAGCTTAGTGCAAAAACAGGCTGCTCTCGCTCTGAAACGCTCATTTTTCACATAAGCCACTTTTCAGCGCTAAAACAGCCTCCAATCGCTCTGAAACGCTCATTTTTGACATAAGCCACTTTTCACCTTTAATGAATGAAATTCCAGGTAAAAACTCCTTTGCCATGAAGAAGATCCAAATTCATCCAGTTCAGGCTAGTAAACCTGGTTGAAAGACCTTTTTTTACTGAAATGCAGCTTAGTGCCAAAACAGGCTGCTCTCGCTCTGAAACGCTCATTTTTCACATAAGCCACTTTTCAGCCTCATAGGCGACTGTACAGTGCAAAAACAGCCTCCTCTCGCTCTGAAACGCTCATTTTTCACATAAGCCACTTTTCAGCCTTAGGCGACTGTACAGTGCTAAAACAGCCTCCTATCGCTCTGAAACGCTCATTTTTGACATAACCCACTTTTCAGCCTTAATGAATGAAATTCCAGGTAAAAACTCCTTTGCCATGAAGAAGATCCAAATTCAACCAGTTCAGGCTAGTAAACCTGTTTGAAAGACCTTTTTTCAGTGAAATGCAGCTTAGTGCAAAAACAGGCTGCTCTCGCTCTGAAACGCTCATTTTTCACATAAGCCACTTTTCAGCGCTAAAACAGCCTCCAATCGCTCTGAAACGCTCATTTTTGACATAAGCCACTTTTCACCTTTAATGAATGAAATTCCAGGTAAAAACTCCTTTGCCATGAAGAAGATCCAAATTCAACCAGTTCAGGCTAGTAAACCTGTTTGAAAGACCTTTTTTCAGTGAAATGCAGCTTAGTGCAAAAACAGGCTGCTCTCGCTCTGAAACGCTCATTTTTCACATAAGCCACTTTTCAGCGCTAAAACAGCCTCCAATCGCTCTGAAACGCTCATTTTTGACATAAGCCACTTTTCACCTTTAATGAATGAAATTCCAGGTAAAAACTCCTTTGCCATGAAGAAGATCCAAATTCAACCAGTTCAGGCTAGTAAACCTGTTTGAAAGACCTTTTTTCAGTGAAATGCAGCTTAGTGCAAAAACAGGCTGCTCTCGCTCTGAAACGCTCATTTTTCACATAAGCCACTTTTCAGCCTTAGGCGACTGTACAGTGCTAAAACAGCCTCCAATCGCTCTGAAACGCTCATTTTTTACATAAGCCACTTTTCACCTTTAATGAATGAAATTCCAGGTAAAAACTCCTTTGCCATGAAGAAGATCCAAATTCAACCAGTTCAGGCTAGTAAACCTGTTTGAAAGACCTTTTTTCAGTGAAATGCAGCTTAGTGCAAAAACAGGCTGCTCTCGCTCTGAAACGCTCATTTTTCACATAAGCCACTTTTCAGCCTTATAGGCGACTGTACAGTGCAAAAACAGCCTCCTCTCGCTCTGAAACGCTCATTTTTCACAAAAGCCACTTTTCAGCCTTAGGCGACTGTACAGTGCTAAAACAGCCTCCTATCGCTCTGAAACGCTCATTTTTGACATAACCCACTTTTCAGCCTTAATGAATTAAATTCCAGGTAAAAACTCATTTGCCATGAAGAAGATCCAAATTCAACCAGTTCAGGCTAGTAAACCTGTTTGAAAGACCTTTTTTCAGTGAAATGCAGCTTAGTGCAAAAACAGGCTGCTCTCGCTCTGAAACGCTCATTTTTCACATAAGCCACTTTTCAGCGCTAAAACAGCCTCCAATCGCTCTGAAACGCTCATTTTTTACATAAGCCACTTTTCACCTTTAATGAATGAAATTCCAGGTAAAAACTCCTTTGCCATGAAGAAGATCCAAATTCAACCAGTTCAGGCTAGTAAACCTGTTTGAAAGACCTTTTTTCAGTGAAATGCAGCTTAGTGCAAAAACAGGCTGCTCTCGCTCTGAAACGCTCATTTTTCACATAAGCCACTTTTCAGCGCTAAAACAGCCTCCAATCGCTCTGAAACGCTCATTTTTGACATAAGCCACCTTTCACCTTTAATGAATGAAATTCCAGGTAAAAACTCCTTTGCCATGAAGAAGATCCAAATTCAACCAGTTCAGGCTAGTAAACCTGTTTGAAAGACCTTTTTTCAGTGAAATGCAGCTTAGTGCAAAAACAGGCTGCTCTCGCTCTGAAACGCTCATTTTTCACATAAGCCACTTTTCAGCGCTAAAACAGCCTCCAATCGCTCTGAAACGCTCATTTTTGACATAAGCCACTTTTCACCTTTAATGAATGAAATTCCAGGTAAAAACTCCTTTGCCATGAAGAAGATCCAAATTCAACCAGTTCAGGCTAGTAAACCTGTTTGAAAGACCTTTTTTCAGTGAAATGCAGCTTAGTGCAAAAACAGGCTGCTCTCGCTCTGAAACGCTCATTTTTCACATAAGCCACTTTTCAGCCTTAGGCGACTGTACAGTGCTAAAACAGCCTCCAATCGCTCTGAAACGCTCATTTTTGACATAAGCCACTTTTCACCTTTAATGAATGAAATTCCAGGTAAAAACTCCTTTGCCATGAAGAAGATCCAAATTCAACCAGTTCAGGCTAGTAAACCTGTTTGAAAGACCTTTTTTCAGTGAAATGCAGCTTAGTGCAAAAACAGGCTGCTCTCGCTCTGAAACGCTCATTTTTCACATAAGCCACTTTTCAGCGCTAAAACAGCCTCCAATCGCTCTGAAACGCTCATTTTTGACATAAGCCACTTTTCACCTTTAATGAATGAAATTCCAGGTAAAAACTCCTTTGCCATGAAGAAGATCCAAATTCAACCAGTTCAGGCTAGTAAACCTGTTTGAAAGACCTTTTTTCAGTGAAATGCAGCTTAGTGCAAAAACAGGCTGCTCTCGCTCTGAAACGCTCATTTTTCACATAAGCCACTTTTCAGCCTTAGGCGACTGTACAGTGCTAAAACAGCCTCCAATCGCTCTGAAACGCTCATTTTTGACATAAGCCACTTTTCACCTTTAATGAATGAAATTCCAGGTAAAAACTCCTTTGCCATGAAGAAGATCCAAATTCAACCAGTTCAGGCTAGTAAACCTGTTTGAAAGACCTTTTTTCAGTGAAATGCAGCTTAGTGCAAAAACAGGCTGCTCTCGCTCTGAAACGCTCATTTTTCACATAAGCCACTTTTCAGCCTTATAGGCGACTGTACAGTGCAAAAACAGCCTCCTCTCGCTCTGAAACGCTCATTTTTCACAAAAGCCACTTTTCAGCCTTAGGCGACTGTACAGTGCTAAAACAGCCTCCTATCGCTCTGAAACGCTCATTTTTGACATAACCCACTTTTCAGCCTTAATGAATTAAATTCCAGGTAAAAACTCATTTGCCATGAAGAAGATCCAAATTCAACCAGTTCAGGCTAGTAAACCTGTTTGAAAGACCTTTTTTCAGTGAAATGCAGCTTAGTGCAAAAACAGGCTGCTCTCGCTCTGAAACGCTCATTTTTCACATAAGCCACTTTTCAGCGCTAAAACAGCCTCCAATCGCTCTGAAACGCTCATTTTTTACATAAGCCACTTTTCACCTTTAATGAATGAAATTCCAGGTAAAAACTCCTTTGCCATGAAGAAGATCCAAATTCAACCAGTTCAGGCTAGTAAACCTGTTTGAAAGACCTTTTTTCAGTGAAATGCAGCTTAGTGCAAAAACAGGCTGCTCTCGCTCTGAAACGCTCATTTTTCACATAAGCCACTTTTCAGCCTTAGGCGACTGTACAGTGCTAAAACAGCCTCCAATCGCTCTGAAACGCTCATTTTTGACATAAGCCACTTTTCAGCCTTAGGCGACTGTACAGTGCTAAAACAGCCTCCTATCGCTCTGAAACGCTCATTTTTGACATAACCCACTTTTCAGCCTTAATGAATGAAATTCCAGGTAAAAACTCCTTTGCCATGAAGAAGATCCAAATTCAACCAGTTCAGGCTAGTAAACCTGTTTGAAAGACCTTTTTTCAGTGAAATGCAGCTTAGTGCAAAAACAGGCTGCTCTCGCTCTGAAACGCTCATTTTTCACATAAGCCACTTTTCAGCCTTAGGCGACTGTACAGTGCTAAAACAGCCTCCAATCGCTCTGAAACGCTCATTTTTGACATAAGCCACTTTTCACCTTTAATGAATGAAATTCCAGGTAAAAACTCCTTTGCCATGAATAAGATCCAAATTCAACCAGTTCAGGCTAGTAAACCTGTTTGAAAGACCTTTTTTCAGTGAAATGCAGCTTAGTGCAAAAACAGGCTGCTCTCGCTCTGAAACGCTCATTTTTCACATAAGCCACTTTTCAGCGCTAAAACAGCCTCCAATCGCTCTGAAACGCTCATTTTTGACATAAGCCACTTTTCACCTTTAATGAATGAAATTCCAGGTAAAAACTCCTTTGCCATGAAGAAGATCCAAATTCAACCAGTTCAGGCTAGTAAACCTGTTTGAAAGACCTTTTTTCAGTGAAATGCAGCTTAGTGCAAAAACAGGCTGCTCTCGCTCTGAAACGCTCATTTTTCACATAAGCCACTTTTCAGCCTTAGGCGACTGTACAGTGCTAAAACAGCCTCCAATCGCTCTGAAACGCTCATTTTTTACATAAGCCACTTTTCACCTTTAATGAATGAAATTCCAGGTAAAAACTCCTTTGCCATGAAGAAGATCCAAATTCAACCAGTTCAGGCTAGTAAACCTGTTTGAAAGACCTTTTTTCAGTGAAATGCAGCTTAGTGCAAAAACAGGCTGCTCTCGCTCTGAAACGCTCATTTTTCACATAAGCCACTTTTCAGCCTTATAGGCGACTGTACAGTGCAAAAACAGCCTCCTATCGCTCTGAAACGCTCATTTTTGACATAACCCACTTTTCAGCCTTAATGAATTAAATTCCAGGTAAAAACTCATTTGCCATGAAGAAGATCCAAATTCAACCAGTTCAGGCTAGTAAACCTGTTTGAAAGACCTTTTTTCAGTGAAATGCAGCTTAGTGCAAAAACAGGCTGCTCTCGCTCTGAAACGCTCATTTTTCACATAAGCCACTTTTCAGCGCTAAAACAGCCTCCAATCGCTCTGAAACGCTCATTTTTTACATAAGCCACTTTTCACCTTTAATGAATGAAATTCCAGGTAAAAACTCCTTTGCCATGAAGAAGATCCAAATTCAACCAGTTCAGGCTAGTAAACCTGTTTGAAAGACCTTTTTTCAGTGAAATGCAGCTTAGTGCAAAAACAGGCTGCTCTCGCTCTGAAACGCTCATTTTTCACATAAGCCACTTTTCAGCGCTAAAACAGCCTCCAATCGCTCTGAAACGCTCATTTTTGACATAAGCCACTTTTCACCTTTAATGAATGAAATTCCAGGTAAAAACTCCTTTGCCATGAAGAAGATCCAAATTCAACCAGTTCAGGCTAGTAAACCTGTTTGAAAGACCTTTTTTCAGTGAAATGCAGCTTAGTGCAAAAACAGGCTGCTCTCGCTCTGAAACGCTCATTTTTCACATAAGCCACTTTTCAGCGCTAAAACAGCCTCCAATCGCTCTGAAACGCTCATTTTTGACATAAGCCACTTTTCACCTTTAATGAATGAAATTCCAGGTAAAAACTCCTTTGCCATGAATAAGATCCAAATTCAACCAGTTCAGGCTAGTAAACCTGTTTGAAAGACCTTTTTTCAGTGAAATGCAGCTTAGTGCAAAAACAGGCTGCTCTCGCTCTGAAACGCTCATTTTTCACATAAGCCACTTTTCAGCCTTAGGCGACTGTACAGTGCTAAAACAGCCTCCAATCGCTCTGAAACGCTCATTTTTGACATAAGCCACTTTTCACCTTTAATGAATGAAATTCCAGGTAAAAACTCCTTTGCCATGAAGAAGATCCAAATTCAACCAGTTCAGGCTAGTAAACCTGTTTGAAAGACCTTTTTTCAGTGAAATGCAGCTTAGTGCAAAAACAGGCTGCTCTCGCTCTGAAACGCTCATTTTTCACATAAGCCACTTTTCAGCCTTAGGCGACTGTACAGTGCTAAAACAGCCTCCAATCGCTCTGAAACGCTCATTTTTGACATAAGCCACTTTTCACCTTTAATGAATGAAATTCCAGGTAAAAACTCCTTTGCCATGAAGAAGATCCAAATTCAACCAGTTCAGGCTAGTAAACCTGTTTGAAAGACCTTTTTTCAGTGAAATGCAGCTTAGTGCAAAAACAGGCTGCTCTCGCTCTGAAACGCTCATTTTTCACATAAGCCACTTTTCAGCCTTATAGGCGACTGTACAGTGCAAAAACAGCCTCCTCTCGCTCTGAAACGCTCATTTTTCACAAAAGCCACTTTTCAGCCTTAGGCGACTGTACAGTGCTAAAACAGCCTCCTATCGCTCTGAAACGCTCATTTTTGACATAACCCACTTTTCAGCCTTAATGAATTAAATTCCAGGTAAAAACTCATTTGCCATGAAGAAGATCCAAATTCAACCAGTTCAGGCTAGTAAACCTGTTTGAAAGACCTTTTTTCAGTGAAATGCAGCTTAGTGCAAAAACAGGCTGCTCTCGCTCTGAAACGCTCATTTTTCACATAAGCCACTTTTCAGCGCTAAAACAGCCTCCAATCGCTCTGAAACGCTCATTTTTTACATAAGCCACTTTTCACCTTTAATGAATGAAATTCCAGGTAAAAACTCCTTTGCCATGAAGAAGATCCAAATTCAACCAGTTCAGGCTAGTAAACCTGTTTGAAAGACCTTTTTTCAGTGAAATGCAGCTTAGTGCAAAAACAGGCTGCTCTCGCTCTGAAACGCTCATTTTTCACATAAGCCACTTTTCAGCGCTAAAACAGCCTCCAATCGCTCTGAAACGCTCATTTTTGACATAAGCCACTTTTCACCTTTAATGAATGAAATTCCAGGTAAAAACTCCTTTGCCATGAAGAAGATCCAAATTCAACCAGTTCAGGCTAGTAAACCTGTTTGAAAGACCTTTTTTCAGTGAAATGCAGCTTAGTGCAAAAACAGGCTGCTCTCGCTCTGAAACGCTCATTTTTCACATAAGCCACTTTTCAGCGCTAAAACAGCCTCCAATCGCTCTGAAACGCTCATTTTTGACATAAGCCACTTTTCACCTTTAATGAATGAAATTCCAGGTAAAAACTCCTTTGCCATGAAGAAGATCCAAATTCAACCAGTTCAGGCTAGTAAACCTGTTTGAAAGACCTTTTTTCAGTGAAATGCAGCTTAGTGCAAAAACAGGCTGCTCTCGCTCTGAAACGCTCATTTTTCACATAACCCACTTTTCACCCTTAATGAATTAAATTCCAGGTAAAAACTCCTTTGCCATGAAGAAGATCCAAATTCAACCAGTTCAGGCTAGTAAACCTGTTTGAAAGACCTTTTTTCAGTGAAATGCAGCTTCGTGCAAAAACAGGCTGCTCTCGCTCTGAAACGCTCATTTTTCACATAAGCCACTTTTCAGCGCTAAAACAGCCTCCAATCGCTCTGAAACGCTCATTTTTGACATAAGCCACTTTTCACCTTTAATGAATGAAATTCCAGGTAAAAACTCCTTTGCCATGAAGAAGATCCAAATTCATCCAGTTCAGGCTAGTAAACCTGGTTGAAAGACCTTTTTTCAGTGAAATGCAGCTTAGTGCAAAAACAGGCTGCTCTCGCTCTGAAACGCTCATTTTTCACATAAGCCACTTTTCAGCGCTAAAACAGCCTCCAATCGCTCTGAAACGCTCATTTTTGACATAAGCCACTTTTCAGCCTTAGGCGACTGTACAGTGCTAAAACAGCCTCCAATCGCTCTGAAACGCTCATTTTTGACATAAGCCACTTTTCACCTTTAATGAATGAAATTCCAGGTAAAAACTCCTTTGCCTTGAAGAAGATCCAAATTCAACCAGTTCAGGCTAGTAAACCTGTTTGAAAGACCTTTTTTCAGTGAAATGCAGCTTAGTGCAAAAACAGGCTGCTCTCGCTCTGAAACGCTCATTTTTCACATAAGCCACTTTTCAGCGCTAAAACAGCCTCCAATCGCTCTGAAACGCTCATTTTTGACATAAGCCACTTTTCACCTTTAATGAATGAAATTCCAGGTAAAAACTCATTTGCCATGAAGAAGATCCAAATTCAACCAGTTCAGGCTAGTAAACCTGTTTGAAAGACCTTTTTTCAGTGAAATGCAGCTTAGTGCAAAAACAGGCTGCTCTCGCTCTGAAACGCTCATTTTTCACATAAGCCAGTTTTTCAGCCTTATAGGCGACTGTACAGTGCAAAAACAGCCTCCTCTCGCTCTGAAACGCTCATTTTTCACATAAGCCACTTTTCAGCCTTAGGCGACTGTACAGTGCTAAAACAGCCTCCTATCGCTCTGAAACGCTCATTTTTCACATAAGCCAGTTTTTCAGCCTTATAGGCGACTGTACAGTGCAAAAACAGGCTGCTCTCGCTCTGAAACGCTCATTTTTCACAAAAGCCACTTTTCAGCGCTAAAACAGCCTCCAATCGCTCTGAAACGCTCATTTTTGACATAAGCCACTTTTCACCTTTAATGAATGAAATTCCAGGTAAAAACTCCTTTGCCATGAAGAAGATCCAAATTCAACCAGTTCAGGCTAGTAAACCTGTTTGAAAGACCTTTTTTCAGTGAAATGCAGCTTAGTGCAAAAACAGGCTGCTCTCGCTCTGAAACGCTCATTTTTCACATAACCCACTTGTCACCCTTAATGAATTAAATTCCAGGTAAAAACTCCTTTGCCATGAAGAAGATCCAAATTCAACCAGTTCAGGCTAGTAAACCTGTTTGAAAGACCTTTTTTCAGTGAAATGCAGCTTAGTGCAAAAACAGGCTGCTCTCGCTCTGAAACGCTCATTTTTCACATAAGCCACTTTTCAGCGCTAAAACAGCCTCCAATCGCTCTGAAACGCTCATTTTTGACATAAGCCACTTTTCACCTTTAATGAATGAAATTCCAGGTAAAAACTCCTTTGCCATGAAGAAGATCCAAATTCATCCAGTTCAGGCTAGTAAACCTGGTTGAAAGACCTTTTTTTACTGAAATGCAGCTTAGTGCCAAAACAGGCTGCTCTCGCTCTGAAACGCTCATTTTTCACATAAGCCACTTTTCAGCCTCATAGGCGACTGTACAGTGCAAAAACAGCCTCCTCTCGCTCTGAAACGCTCATTTTTCACATAAGCCACTTTTCAGCCTTAGGCGACTGTACAGTGCTAAAACAGCCTCCTATCGCTCTGAAACGCTCATTTTTGACATAACCCACTTTTCAGCCTTAATGAATGAAATTCCAGGTAAAAACTCCTTTGCCATGAAGAAGATCCAAATTCAACCAGTTCAGGCTAGTAAACCTGTTTGAAAGACCTTTTTTCAGTGAAATGCAGCTTAGTGCAAAAACAGGCTGCTCTCGCTCTGAAACGCTCATTTTTCACATAAGCCACTTTTCAGCGCTAAAACAGCCTCCAATCGCTCTGAAACGCTCATTTTTGACATAAGCCACTTTTCACCTTTAATGAATGAAATTCCAGGTAAAAACTCCTTTGCCATGAAGAAGATCCAAATTCAACCAGTTCAGGCTAGTAAACCTGTTTGAAAGACCTTTTTTCAGTGAAATGCAGCTTAGTGCAAAAACAGGCTGCTCTCGCTCTGAAACGCTCATTTTTCACATAAGCCACTTTTCAGCGCTAAAACAGCCTCCAATCGCTCTGAAACGCTCATTTTTGACATAAGCCACTTTTCACCTTTAATGAATGAAATTCCAGGTAAAAACTCCTTTGCCATGAAGAAGATCCAAATTCAACCAGTTCAGGCTAGTAAACCTGTTTGAAAGACCTTTTTTCAGTGAAATGCAGCTTAGTGCAAAAACAGGCTGCTCTCGCTCTGAAACGCTCATTTTTCACATAAGCCACTTTTCAGCCTTAGGCGACTGTACAGTGCTAAAACAGCCTCCAATCGCTCTGAAACGCTCATTTTTTACATAAGCCACTTTTCACCTTTAATGAATGAAATTCCAGGTAAAAACTCCTTTGCCATGAAGAAGATCCAAATTCAACCAGTTCAGGCTAGTAAACCTGTTTGAAAGACCTTTTTTCAGTGAAATGCAGCTTAGTGCAAAAACAGGCTGCTCTCGCTCTGAAACGCTCATTTTTCACATAAGCCACTTTTCAGCCTTATAGGCGACTGTACAGTGCAAAAACAGCCTCCTCTCGCTCTGAAACGCTCATTTTTCACAAAAGCCACTTTTCAGCCTTAGGCGACTGTACAGTGCTAAAACAGCCTCCTATCGCTCTGAAACGCTCATTTTTGACATAACCCACTTTTCAGCCTTAATGAATTAAATTCCAGGTAAAAACTCATTTGCCATGAAGAAGATCCAAATTCAACCAGTTCAGGCTAGTAAACCTGTTTGAAAGACCTTTTTTCAGTGAAATGCAGCTTAGTGCAAAAACAGGCTGCTCTCGCTCTGAAACGCTCATTTTTCACATAAGCCACTTTTCAGCGCTAAAACAGCCTCCAATCGCTCTGAAACGCTCATTTTTTACATAAGCCACTTTTCACCTTTAATGAATGAAATTCCAGGTAAAAACTCCTTTGCCATGAAGAAGATCCAAATTCAACCAGTTCAGGCTAGTAAACCTGTTTGAAAGACCTTTTTTCAGTGAAATGCAGCTTAGTGCAAAAACAGGCTGCTCTCGCTCTGAAACGCTCATTTTTCACATAAGCCACTTTTCAGCGCTAAAACAGCCTCCAATCGCTCTGAAACGCTCATTTTTGACATAAGCCACCTTTCACCTTTAATGAATGAAATTCCAGGTAAAAACTCCTTTGCCATGAAGAAGATCCAAATTCAACCAGTTCAGGCTAGTAAACCTGTTTGAAAGACCTTTTTTCAGTGAAATGCAGCTTAGTGCAAAAACAGGCTGCTCTCGCTCTGAAACGCTCATTTTTCACATAAGCCACTTTTCAGCGCTAAAACAGCCTCCAATCGCTCTGAAACGCTCATTTTTGACATAAGCCACTTTTCACCTTTAATGAATGAAATTCCAGGTAAAAACTCCTTTGCCATGAAGAAGATCCAAATTCAACCAGTTCAGGCTAGTAAACCTGTTTGAAAGACCTTTTTTCAGTGAAATGCAGCTTAGTGCAAAAACAGGCTGCTCTCGCTCTGAAACGCTCATTTTTCACATAAGCCACTTTTCAGCCTTAGGCGACTGTACAGTGCTAAAACAGCCTCCAATCGCTCTGAAACGCTCATTTTTGACATAAGCCACTTTTCACCTTTAATGAATGAAATTCCAGGTAAAAACTCCTTTGCCATGAAGAAGATCCAAATTCAACCAGTTCAGGCTAGTAAACCTGTTTGAAAGACCTTTTTTCAGTGAAATGCAGCTTAGTGCAAAAACAGGCTGCTCTCGCTCTGAAACGCTCATTTTTCACATAAGCCACTTTTCAGCGCTAAAACAGCCTCCAATCGCTCTGAAACGCTCATTTTTGACATAAGCCACTTTTCACCTTTAATGAATGAAATTCCAGGTAAAAACTCCTTTGCCATGAAGAAGATCCAAATTCAACCAGTTCAGGCTAGTAAACCTGTTTGAAAGACCTTTTTTCAGTGAAATGCAGCTTAGTGCAAAAACAGGCTGCTCTCGCTCTGAAACGCTCATTTTTCACATAAGCCACTTTTCAGCCTTAGGCGACTGTACAGTGCTAAAACAGCCTCCAATCGCTCTGAAACGCTCATTTTTGACATAAGCCACTTTTCACCTTTAATGAATGAAATTCCAGGTAAAAACTCCTTTGCCATGAAGAAGATCCAAATTCAACCAGTTCAGGCTAGTAAACCTGTTTGAAAGACCTTTTTTCAGTGAAATGCAGCTTAGTGCAAAAACAGGCTGCTCTCGCTCTGAAACGCTCATTTTTCACATAAGCCACTTTTCAGCCTTATAGGCGACTGTACAGTGCAAAAACAGCCTCCTCTCGCTCTGAAACGCTCATTTTTCACAAAAGCCACTTTTCAGCCTTAGGCGACTGTACAGTGCTAAAACAGCCTCCTATCGCTCTGAAACGCTCATTTTTGACATAACCCACTTTTCAGCCTTAATGAATTAAATTCCAGGTAAAAACTCATTTGCCATGAAGAAGATCCAAATTCAACCAGTTCAGGCTAGTAAACCTGTTTGAAAGACCTTTTTTCAGTGAAATGCAGCTTAGTGCAAAAACAGGCTGCTCTCGCTCTGAAACGCTCATTTTTCACATAAGCCACTTTTCAGCGCTAAAACAGCCTCCAATCGCTCTGAAACGCTCATTTTTTACATAAGCCACTTTTCACCTTTAATGAATGAAATTCCAGGTAAAAACTCCTTTGCCATGAAGAAGATCCAAATTCAACCAGTTCAGGCTAGTAAACCTGTTTGAAAGACCTTTTTTCAGTGAAATGCAGCTTAGTGCAAAAACAGGCTGCTCTCGCTCTGAAACGCTCATTTTTCACATAAGCCACTTTTCAGCCTTAGGCGACTGTACAGTGCTAAAACAGCCTCCAATCGCTCTGAAACGCTCATTTTTGACATAAGCCACTTTTCACCTTTAATGAATGAAATTCCAGGTAAAAACTCCTTTGCCATGAAGAAGATCCAAATTCAACCAGTTCAGGCTAGTAAACCTGTTTGAAAGACCTTTTTTCAGTGAAATGCAGCTTAGTGCAAAAACAGGCTGCTCTCGCTCTGAAACGCTCATTTTTCACATAACCCACTTTTCACCCTTAATGAATTAAATTCCAGGTAAAAACTCCTTTGCCATGAAGAAGATCCAAATTCAACCAGTTCAGGCTAGTAAACCTGTTTGAAAGACCTTTTTTCAGTGAAATGCAGCTTCGTGCAAAAACAGGCTGCTCTCGCTCTGAAACGCTCATTTTTCACATAAGCCACTTTTCAGCGCTAAAACAGCCTCCAATCGCTCTGAAACGCTCATTTTTGACATAAGCCACTTTTCACCTTTAATGAATGAAATTCCAGGTAAAAACTCCTTTGCCATGAAGAAGATCCAAATTCATCCAGTTCAGGCTAGTAAACCTGGTTGAAAGACCTTTTTTCAGTGAAATGCAGCTTAGTGCAAAAACAGGCTGCTCTCGCTCTGAAACGCTCATTTTTCACATAAGCCACTTTTCAGCCTTAGGCGACTGTACAGTGCTAAAACAGCCTCCAATCGCTCTGAAACGCTCATTTTTGACATAAGCCACTTTTCACCTTTAATGAATGAAATTCCAGGGAAAAACTCCTTTGCCTTGAAGAAGATCCAAATTCAACCAGTTCAGGCTAGTAAACCTGTTTGAAAGACCTTTTTTCAGTGAAATGCAGCTTAGTGCAAAAACAGGCTGCTCTCGCTCTGAAACGCTCATTTTTCACATAAGCCACTTTTCAGCGCTAAAACAGCCTCCAATCGCTCTGAAACGCTCATTTTTGACATAAGCCACTTTTCACCTTTAATGAATGAAATTCCAGGTAAAAACTCCTTTGCCATGAAGAAGATCCAAATTCAACCAGTTCAGGCTAGTAAACCTGTTTGAAAGACCTTTTTTCAGTGAAATGCAGCTTAGTGCAAAAACAGGCTGCTCTCGCTCTGAAACGCTCATTTTTCACATAAGCCACTTTTCAGCCTTAGGCGACTGTACAGTGCTAAAACAGCCTCCAATCGCTCTGAAACGCTCATTTTTGACATAAGCCACTTTTCACCTTTAATAAATGAAATTCCAGGTAAAAACTCCTTTGCCTTGAAGAAGATCCAAATTCAACCAGTTCAGGCTAGTAAACCTGTTTGAAAGACCTTTTTTCAGTGAAATGCAGCTTAGTGCAAAAACAGGCTGCTCTCGCTCTGAAACGCTCATTTTTCACATAAGCCACTTTTCAGCGCTAAAACAGCCTCCAATCGCTCTGAAACGCTCATTTTTGACATAAGCCACTTTTCACCTTTAATGAATGAAATTCCAGGTAAAAACTCCTTTGCCATGAAGAAGATCCAAATTCAACCAGTTCAGGCTAGTAAACCTGTTTGAAAGACCTTTTTTCAGTGAAATGCAGCTTAGTGCAAAAACAGGCTGCTCTCGCTCTGAAACGCTCATTTTTCACATAAGCCACTTTTCAGCCTTAGGCGACTGTACAGTGCTAAAACAGCCTCCAATCGCTCTGAAACGCTCATTTTTGACATAAGCCACTTTTCACCTTTAATGAATGAAATTCCAGGTAAAAACTCCTTTGCCATGAAGAAGATCCAAATTCATCCAGTTCAGGCTAGTAAACCTGGTTGAAAGACCTTTTTTCAGTGAAATGCAGCTTAGTGCAAAAACAGGCTGCTCTCGCTCTGAAACGCTCATTTTTCACATAAGCCACTTTTCAGCCTTAGGCGACTGTACAGTGCTAAAACAGCCTCCAATCGCTCTGAAACGCTCATTTTTGACATAAGCCACTTTTCACCTTTAATGAATGAAATTCCAGGGAAAAACTCCTTTGCCTTGAAGAAGATCCAAATTCAACCAGTTCAGGCTAGTAAACCTGTTTGAAAGACCTTTTTTCAGTGAAATGCAGCTTAGTGCAAAAACAGGCTGCTCTCGCTCTGAAACGCTCATTTTTCACATAAGCCACTTTTCAGCGCTAAAACAGCCTCCAATCGCTCTGAAACGCTCATTTTTGACATAAGCCACTTTTCACCTTTAATGAATGAAATTCCAGGTAAAAACTCCTTTGCCATGAAGAAGATCCAAATTCAACCAGTTCAGGCTAGTAAACCTGTTTGAAAGACCTTTTTTCAGTGAAATGCAGCTTAGTGCAAAAACAGGCTGCTCTCGCTCTGAAACGCTCATTTTTCACAAAAGCCACTTTTCAGCGCTAAAACAGCCTCCAATCGCTCTGAAACGCTCATTTTTGACATAAGCCACTTTTCACCTTTAATGAATGAAATTCCAGGTAAAAACTCCTTTGCCATGAAGAAGATCCAAATTCAACCAGTTCAGGCTAGTAAACCTGTTTGAAAGACCTTTTTTCAGTGAAATGCAGCTTAGTGCCAAAACAGGCTGCTCTCGCTCTGAAACGCTCATTTTTCACATAACCCACTTTTCACCCTTAATGAATTAAATTCCAGGTAAAAACTCCTTTGCCATGAAGAAGATCCAAATTCAACCAGTTCAGGCTAGTAAACCTGTTTGAAAGACCTTTTTTCAGTGAAATGCAGCTTAGTGCAAAAACAGGCTGCTCTCGCTCTGAAACGCTCATTTTTCACATAAGCCACTTTTCAGCCTTAGGCGACTGTACAGTGCTAAAACAGCCTCCAATCGCTCTGAAACGCTCATTTTTGACATAAGCAACTTTTCACCTTTAATGAATGAAATTCCAGGTAAAAACTCCTTTGCCATGAAGAAGATCCAAATTCAACCAGTTCAGGCTAGTAAACCTGTTTGAAAGACCTTTTTTCAGTGAAATGCAGCTTAGTGCCAAAACAGGCTGCTCTCGCTCTGAAACGCTCATTTTTCACATAACCCACTTTTCACCCTTAATGAATTAAATTCCAGGTAAAAACTCCTTTGCCATGAAGAAGATCCAAATTCAACCAGTTCAGGCTAGTAAACCTGTTTGAAAGACCTTTTTTCAGTGAAATGCAGCTTAGTGCAAAAACAGGCTGCTCTCGCTCTGAAACGCTCATTTTTCACATAAGCCACTTTTCAGCGCTAAAACAGCCTCCAATCGCTCTGAAACGCTCATTTTTGACATAAGCCACTTTTCACCTTTAATGAATGAAATTCCAGGTAAAAACTCCTTTGCCATGAAGAAGATCCAAATTCAACCAGTTCAGGCTAGTAAACCTGTTTGAAAGACCTTTTTTCAGTGAAATGCAGCTTAGTGCAAAAACAGGCTGCTCTCGCTCTGAAACGCTCATTTTTCACATAACCCACTTTTCACCCTTAATGAATTAAATTCCAGGTAAAAACTCCTTTGCCATGAAGAAGATCCAAATTCAACCAGTTCAGGCTAGTAAACCTGTTTGAAAGACCTTTTTTCAGTGAAATGCAGCTTCGTGCAAAAACAGGCTGCTCTCGCTCTGAAACGCTCATTTTTCACATAAGCCACTTTTCAGCGCTAAAACAGCCTCCAATCGCTCTGAAACGCTCATTTTTGACATAAGCCACTTTTCACCTTTAATGAATGAAATTCCAGGTAAAAACTCCTTTGCCATGAAGAAGATCCAAATTCATCCAGTTCAGGCTAGTAAACCTGGTTGAAAGACCTTTTTTCAGTGAAATGCAGCTTAGTGCCAAAACAGGCTGCTCTCGCTCTGAAACGCTCATTTTTCACATAAGCCACTTTTCAGCGCTAAAACAGCCTCCAATCGCTCTGAAACGCTCATTTTTCACATAAGCCACTTTTCACCTTTAATGAATGAAATTCCAGGTAAAAACTCCTTTGCCATGAAGAAGATCCAAATTCAACCAGTTCAGGCTAGTAAACCTGTTTGAAAGACCTTTTTTCAGTGAAATGCAGCTTAGTGCAAAAACAGGCTGCTCTCGCTCTGAAACGCTCATTTTTCACATAAGCCACTTTTCAGCCTTATAGGCGACTGCACAGTGCAAAAACAGCCTCCTCTCGCTCTGAAACGCTCATTTTTCACATAAGCCACTTTTCAGCCTTAGGCGACTGTACAGTGCTAAAACAGCCTCCTATCGCTCTGAAACGCTCATTTTTGACATAACCCACTTTTCAGCCTTAATGAATTAAATTCCAGGTAAAAACTCCTTTGCCATGAAGAAGATCCAAATTCAACCAGTTCAGGCTAGTAAACCTGTTTGAAAGACCTTTTTTCAGTGAAATGCAGCTTAGTGCAAAAACAGGCTGCTCTCGCTCTGAAACGCTCATTTTTCACATAAGACACTTTTCAGCGCTAAAACAGCCTCCAATCGCTCTGAAACGCTCATTTTTGACATAAGCCACTTTTCACCTTTAATGAATGAAATTCCAGGTAAAAACTCCTTTGCCATGAAGAAGATCCAAATTCAACCAGTTCAGGCTAGTAAACCTGTTTGAAAGACCTTTTTTCAGTGAAATGCAGCTTAGTGCAAAAACAGGCTGCTCTCGCTCTGAAACGCTCATTTTTCACATAAGCCACTTTTCAGCCTTAGGCGACTGTACAGTGCAAAAACAGCCTCCTATCGCTCTGAAACGCTCATTTTTGACATAACCCACTTTTCAGCCTTAATGAATTAAATTCCAGGTAAAAACTCATTTGCCATGAAGAAGATCCAAATTCAACCAGTTCAGGCTAGTAAACCTGTTTGAAAGACCTTTTTTCAGTGAAATGCAGCTTAGTGCAAAAACAGGCTGCTCTCGCTCTGAAACGCTCATTTTTCACATAAGCCACTTTTCAGCGCTAAAACAGCCTCCAATCGCTCTGAAACGCTCATTTTTGACATGAGCCACTTTTCACCTTTAATGAATGAAATTCCAGGTAAAAACTCCTTTGCCATGAAGAAGATCCAAATTCAACCAGTTCAGGCTAGTAAACCTGTTTGAAAGACCTTTTTTCAGTGATATGCAGCTTAGTGCAAAAACAGGCTGCTCTCGCTCTGAAACGCTCATTTTTCACATAAGCCACTTTTCAGCCTTATAGGCGACTGCACAGTGCAAAAACAGCCTCCTCTCGCTCTGAAACGCTCATTTTTCACATAAGCCACTTTTCAGCCTTAGGCGACTGAACAGTGCTAAAACAGCCTCCTATCGCTCTGAAACGCTCATTTTTCACATAACCCACTTTTCAGCCTTAATGAATGAAATTCCAGGTAAAAACTCCTTTGCCATGAAGAAGATCCAAATTCAACCAGTTCAGGCTAGTAAACCTGTTTGAAAGACCTTTTTTCAGTGAAATGCAGCTTAGTGCAAAAACAGGCTGCTCTCGCTCTGAAACGCTCATTTTTCACATAAGCCACTTTTCAGCCTTAGGCGACTGTACAGTGCAAAAACAGGCTGCTCTCGCTCTGAAACGCTCATTTTTCACATAAGCCACTTTTCAGCCTTAGGCGACTGTACAGTGCTAAAACAGCCTCCTATCGCTCTGAAACGCTCATTTTTGACATAACCCACTTTTCAGCCTTAATGAATTAAATTCCAGGTAAAAACTCCTTTGCCATGAAGAAGATCCAAATTCAACCAGTTCAGGCTAGTAAACCTGTTTGAAAGACCTTTTTTCAGTGAAATGCAGCTTAGTGCAAAAACAGGCTGCTCTCGCTCTGAAACGCTAATTTTTCACATAAGCCACTTTTCAGCCTTAGGCGACAGTACAGTGCTAAAACAGCCTGCTATCGCTCTGAAACGCTCATTTTTGACATAAGGCACTTTTCAGCCTTAATGAATTAAATTCCAGGTAAAAACTCCTTAGCCATGAAGAAGATCCAAATTCAACCAGTTCAGGCTAGTAAACCTGTTTGAAAGACCTTTTTTCAGTGAAATGCAGCTTAGTGCAAAAACAGGCTGCTCTCGCTCTGAAACGCTCATTTTTCACATAAGCCACTTTTCAGCCTTAGGCGACTGTACAGTGCAAAAACAGCCTCCTATCGCTCTGAAACGCTCATTTTTGACATAAGCCACTTTTTACCCTTAATGAATGAAATTCCAGGTAAAAACTCCTTTGCCATGAAGAAGATACAAATTCAACCAGTTCAGGCTAGTAAACCTGTTTCAAAAGACCTTTTTTCATTGAAATGCAGCTTAGTGCAAAAACAGGCTGCTCTCGCTCTGAAACGCTCATTTTTCACATAAGCCACTTTTCATCCTAAATGAATGAAATTCCAGGTAAAAACTCCTTTGCCATGAAGAAGATCCAAATTCAACCAGTTCAGGCTAGTAAACCTGTTTGAAAGACCTTTTTTCCGTGAAATGCAGCTTAGTGCAAAAACAGGCTGCTCTCGCTCTGAAACGCTCATTTTTCACATAAGCCACTTTTCACCCTCAATGAATGAAATTCCAGGTAAAAACTCCTTTGCCATGAAGAAGATACAAATTCAACCAGTTCAGGCTAGTAAACCTGTTTGAAAGACCTTTTTTCAGTGAAATGCAGCTTAGGCGACTGTACAGTGCTAAAACAGCCTCCTATCGCTCTGAAACGCTCATTTTTCACATAAGCCACTTTTCAGCCTTAGGCGACTTTACAGTGCTAAAACAGCCTCATATCGCTCTGAAACGCTCATTTTTGACATAAGCCACTTTTCACCCTTAATGAATGAAATTCCAGGTAAAAACTCCTTTGCCATGAAGAAGATCCAAATTCAACCAGTTCAGGCTAGAAAACCTGTTTGAAAGACCTTTTTTCAGTGAAATGCAGCTTAGGCGACTGTACAGTGCTAAAACAGGCTCCTCTCGCTCTGAAACGCTCATTTTTGACATAAGCCACTTTTCACCCTTAATGAATTAAATTCCAGGTAAAAACTCCTTTGCCATGAAGAAGATCCAAATTGTCGGGGTTCGATACTTTGAAACGCTGGTTTGGAAAGATGATGGCCCAGTCGGCAAACTTTAGTTTGGTGATTTTCTTTTTATTACACCAAAAACCCAAAGACAAAAATACCCACAGGTGGCAAAGCAACAAAAAAAACGCAGGAATATTTACAATATGACAGAGTAAAAAAAATATTTACAAGGAACAGGCAGCAACTGTCATCCACATGCCACTCAGCCGAATCCTTCCTTCAAGTGAGCCGAGCTCTCTTTAAATACCCCCTTGGCCCCTCCCCCGGGCAAACCAATTAACAAAACACAGGGGTTAAGAAACATAAACTGGGAAACAACCCAGATAGCAAAATTCTTTTGGCCCATATCTGGCCCACACCTGACATGTTCATCCGGTCCACATACCGCATGGAATGATGTCACTTGGGAGGTCCGCTCCTGTTTGCCAAAAGTGGGCCACAACCAAGCCATCACAATGCCAGATGTCAACCAAAAACAGGCCAAATAAACCAGCAATCAACCGAATGTGGGCCACTGTACACTTTTATTCTGGCCCAAGTACGGCATGGGAAGATGGCACAAGGGTGGTCCACAGTTGTTTGCCAGAAGTGGGCCACAACCAAACCAACACAGTGCCAAATGTCAGCCGACACGCAATAAACCAGCACTCACCCAAATGTGGGCCACCACTGTACATTTTTATTCTGGCCCACATCCCACATGGAATGATGGCACATGAGTGGTCCACAGCTGTTTGCTAGAAGTGGGCCACAACCAAACCAACACAGTGCCAAATGTCAGCCATGACCAAATAAACCAGCACTCACCCAAATGTGGGCCACCACTGTACATTTTTATTCTGGCCCATATACCACTTGGAATGATGGCACAAATGTGGTCCACAGTTGTTTGCCAGAAGTGGGCCACAACCAAACCAACACAGTGCCAAGTGTCAGCCAAAAATAGACCAAATAAACCAGCACTCACCCAAATTTGGGCCACTATGCATTTTTATTCTGACCCACCTACCACATGGAATGACATGAGTGGTCCACACTTGTTTCTCACATATGACCCACAGCCTAGTCATAATGCTACATATTAACCAAGAGCTGAATACATCAGAACTGGTTTACAGTCTATGATCTTGTCTAGCCTGTACACATTGGAGTCACAACCAAACCATGACAAAGTTCTATGTCAAATATGAACACATCATATAAATAAACCAGAACTGGTCTGAATTTGTGGCTACTGTACATGTCATTATGGTACCTCCAGATACTGTGTTAAATGGTGGCAATGGTCCAGTCTTGTTGGTCTCAGTCAAAGATGAAGATACCTACTGAAGAATTGAAGAAAAAACCAGACACGAGAAACAACTTGTGAACAGTAGAGAACTATTTTATTTTTTTAACATGTGCCACAAACAACAACACAACACAAACAAAACAAACATGAAGATGAACATGAAAATTCTGACTGCGGAACACTGTTGCGGAACACGCTCACTCATGGCCCCACCATTGTCTCCTCTTCATCTGGCCCTTTAAGAAATGCACAAAAGAACATATTTTGTTGACTCAGTAAAGCAGTACTGTGGTTACTGTATATGGTTGCAGTGCAAAACACAAAACCTTATCAGGAGACCAAACAAAAAAGGCCCTGTAAAGTGATATAAAGTTATACAATATTGTGTTCATCAAACACTCTGACAAACTTCACATTTAACCTGAAGTTACAGTAATAAAACATAATGTATATTTGAGTTTGTCTTCATGTTAAAGGGGAATAGTGCACAGCCATTTGATTTTTTGCTATTTTGCTAACCTTTCCTCAGCATTTGTTGGTTCACTGAAGCCAGCCATAATGCAATTAATGGAGCATATCATATACATGTTGCAATGTGTGTATTTGTGTGGTTCTATCCTTTCATAAAAAGATAATGGATACAGGGTGTTTTGGTGTGTCATGATGCTGCCAGCACGAGAGCTGGGATACTGGGTCGGAGGGTCTGATCTTACAAGGTTGGTTTTCAGCCAAGTGACGCTAGGTGGAAGGCAGAGAGCCTCCATTCTCCCTGGAACAAGCCAGCAACATTACTCTGAAGCTGTTTCATTAAAGCATAAGTAAGCGGAATGTTTGTGTTAATATAAGTCTTATATAGTTATATCTTCCGACAGCAATCACTTATATAGAGTGTTTGGTCCGAAACACGGGTCTGTCAGTCACCCTGCTCTGCTGTAAGCCGAGGAGAAAACTTTCCTTGTATCCTACAACCTTTATCCAATGAGGAGAGAGAACGGCATAAAGGGGCGGTCCTCTCTGTGTGTGCAGCCAAGGGATGCACGCGCATGTGTTGACGTAGGGAAGAGGGCGGGGACTGCTAACTCCATCCGCTGACAGGAAGTTAGCCAAAACGACCGGATCGCTTACTTCTGCTTTAAGTAAAAAGTAGGTAAAAATCTTGAATATTTCCTCTTTAATGACTCTCCATGGGGACCCCCAAGATAGCTGTCAGTCTGGTGGTGCGTAATAGGTATCCACAAAACTGGACATTTACTGGACCAGAGGTCTGTGTGCTATGGCACGGTGCTCTGGCGGAACACTGGGGCCATACTCAGATCTAAAAGCCCTCACAAGAGGAGAGAGTTGGGATAAAAGTTGAGGTGAGGTCTCTCTGTCCTGGTTTATTCTTTATATATTATGCCAAGGTAAGTATTATATTCCATTGCAACATGGCTGAGGCTCTCAGTTGGAAGCAACTCCATCCTACATATTAAACCTATCACATATCAAGTCTGAGATGACAATGAGTCAGCTAGCCTCACTCACACAATCGCTGTGTAGTTACATCAGACCTGCCCACATGGTGGAGCTGAAGACCATGAATGCAGCAGTAAAGGGAAAAGTTTGAGGTTAGATAAGACCACATCTTAAGACTCAAAACTTCATCCACTCATGTTAACATTAGAAGTATGTTTTTGTGTTTGATAGGGGGTTCTTTCATTCCAGCTCAATTTAGCAGGGAGATGGCATGTAATATTAATATATTTAAAAATATATTTCAGCTGTTGCTTCATATTCATTAATTTATTTTGTAGATAGAATATTATACTAAAGTCAAATACAGTTTTCATTAAAGATGTGTTTCTAACTGAAATGTGATTTCCCTACTTTTCAGACCCATGTACTGGCTTTTAAGAAAGGCAATGGGTGACAATTCCAGTTACAGTTTACATTACTGTCCCACCACTGCCAAGTGAAATCTTTACATTTACAAGAAAATGGCTATGCTTGCTGCATGGTGGCTGAACAAGCTTCTAATTCCTAAGTGACCATAGCGGAAAAAATGGCAAAAATCACAACACTGCCTTTTTTAATTGTATTTGCTCATTTAGAATTGGGGAGATTTGTTCTGTACTTTGCGCTCGTTTTTTTTTTACATATGCTGACAGCTTCATCTTGATTTCTGCTGTAGAACAGTATCACACATATATTGCAAAATAGGTATTGTAGCTGACTTACGTGCGAGCTGTGTGGCACGCCTTTTCTCCTCTCTCTCTCTCCTCCCACCATCCCTGTCTCCAGCGAGATGAAGCCACCTTTTTATATAAGCCTCCACCTCCTGGTCTGTTGCAGTGGCCGTCAATTGATTGTTTCTGACCGTTCCTAAAAATTTAGAAAACTGTAAAGCTTTGGATAGATTGCACACAATGGTGAGAAATGGCTAACTGCATGACATGCTATATCCTGCCCATAGTTGGGCAGCAATGAATGTAGTTTGAAAACAGTCTAGCCATGACCAGCCAATTACTAAAATTGTAGGAGGAAAACTCTCGCCTTCAGCTGACGAACTGATTGCAGACTGGTGCATCTTAGAGCAGGGGGCAGATAAATAGCTGGAGAAGATGGTGAAGCACATAGTTTTAGATATTTTTATTATGGTGCAGGTTGCTGACATTTCGGCACAGAGTATGTCTTCTTCAAAGCAAACAGAGCAATTTAAGAATGGCAGCTTTAAACTGGTGCCTTATAAAATGTGATTGGGTGTATATGTTGTTGTATTATAAGTATTTTATAACGAGTATTAGACTATCAGCATTTTTAATTAATTGTATTACTTAAAGCTATGGTCTAAGGTCTGAAAGACGATGAGAAGCCGCCATTAGCAGCACCGTGGAGAGCTCCAGAGCTGGAGGGAGACTCGTCGCTCTGGGCGACCCAGCACAGGGTGCTGTATGTGGGGGAGAGGAGTAGGAAGACCGGGGCCTGTAGCTCCGCGGCGCCGTAGTTCGCAGAGCGACCCCGCTCAGGTTGCCGCTGCGGCTAGAAGCGGCTGTGTGTTGGGGAGAGGATCAGGGAGACTCGACGCGGCACCGGTACCAGTAATAACGGCAGCAACACATTCTGTGCTTCTGTACTGTGCTTCTCTGAATCCTAGTGGGGCTTTCAGCGGCATGTGTTTAAACATGTACCCTCTGACTGTTATAATCATATGGATGCTGTTATAATGTGTTGTGATTGAGATCCTGACCCACCAAACATCCTGGAAAGTGACAAAGTTACGTTTTTCGTACAAAATTACATAATCACCATCAGTAAACAGGACGCTGTCTGACTATTTCACTCGCGGGGAGGGATGCTGTTTTCTGGAGGGAAAGTTCACTGCCACAGAGATTTATTTTTCTTGTCTCACACAGAGTCGTTGAACATGGGTCGGCATGTTCTCTGACCACTTTGCCACCACTTCTCAACTGCCTGCTCTGCATTATAGTCCTCAACCTCAGGGAAATGCAATGATATACGGAGGAGGGAATTGAGCATTTTGTTTGAGAGTGAGCGTTTGACATTTTTTTTTTCACTGTCCCGTAATTGTCCCGGACAAAATATAAGTGTGTCCCAGCAGGAATTTTTATGGTCCCCGCCGGGACATCGTTAATTTCGAGCCCTGCTGCCTGGTCATATTAACCTTGTATAAAAACTGAATGTTAACTAGCTAACATTTTTCGCAGCACTGGCAACCTGACAAAACAATGTGAAGTTCCAACAATAAGAGCTGAATGTTTCCCACAGAAATTCATTCATTTATTTTTCGTTCAGGGACTCACCTCACCGTGACTTCTCTCCTCGATCTCCGGCTCGCGCACTTTTTGCTCCCTTGCTCCCTTTCGTCAATTCGAATATGATGCATTCAAAAGACTCGTAATTTGGAAAACTCCAACTTAAAGCGGAAAAAAACATAACGGAAAGTAGAGTTTGAATAAAGATACGATCCTTACAGACTTAATAGCGTTGACTTAATAAAAAAAAAAAAACAAAAAAAAAAACACTGTCACTGTGGGTGATATGTTCAGGTAAATGTAGGTCAATACATTTTCCAATGTCGACCTGCCAGTCATTTTCTATGTGACACAGAGAGCAGGTGGGAGCGGTTTCTGTTCACAAATGAACTGTCACTCTTGGCCTAGGCTATGCTCTTATTGGCACACTCGGTCAAGGAATGTACAGTATGTTGTGAATTTAATGAATTGAATTGAATTTATTTATTTAAAACAGGGACAATGCACAAAAAAACATTAATCTTGTAAGACAAGAAGAGATGCTTTGAGCCAGGTTATAGTTCCGCCTGTAGTCCCTGGGCAGGTAAAGTTAAAGCAGATACAGTATTAAAATCATTGAAATATGAGTGACATGATGACCATAATATTTTAAAAATAGACAGAATACACTAGTAAAAGCAGGGAACAAGAGCACCAAATCATGAAGTGCACAGCAGCACATACTCTCTCTTACTCTTATCACACATTCAAACAGATAACAGTCCAACTATCCTCCTCTAATAACCACATTCATACACATATTAATAACCAGACACGTATACACACATGTAACTCAACAATGTGTGCAAACTCGCTTCCTCAGTAACCAGCGCTTTGACAAGCATGAGAACATGTAGGGATTTGTACATAGAATAAGTTCTGGAAGGACATTCCATTGGCCACACATGAAAATGCATATACTCAAATCAGAGAAAACACAGAATTGTTGGTCAATATATATATATTTTTATAAATTAACTTTGATCAACAAACAACAAATTCATCACAGTCAGCATATTATTTATACTGACAGATAATATTGCACTAAGAGAAGAACAAGTTAAACTTGACTATGCCTACTGTATGTAATTCCTGCTGGTATCAGACGGATAACAACTCTCAGAATTCACCATCCGCTTGTTGTGTTAACTTTTTTCTCTCAGATTTTTATGAACGGTTTTGTTTCTCTTTGTATCATGGGTGCAACATCCGGGCTTGCCATGGGGATGTGTTGTTCATGATAGACATTAGCTTGGATAAAATTCTCACCTCCATAGTGGAGAACACAATTAAGGCAGTTCAGGCCTAAAGGTCTTCAGTCCTCTAACTGCTTCAAGCTCCAGCAAAGAAGCTGGACGGGGGCTCCATTAGTGGCGAGCTTCTTCCAGAATGAGTGAAGGATCAATATTGCAGGTCGTTCATGCTGCAACATTGCCAATCATGCCCATCATGGAACATTTCCACCGAAAAAGGAATATCTACTTGCACTTTGCACTTTGGATTCCTTGTTTTTTCCCCTGTCCGAGACTTAGGCTCGTTGACTCTTTTGTTGCTACTTTATTTCTGTTGGACTTTGATTACCTGTTTATTTACCTCTTTCTAAAATAATAAACTGTTCCATTTGAGTCTGCATTTGGGTCCTGTTATCCCCTATACCCTGAATAGTGGACAGCGGTTCAATGAGAGAAGCAAACTAACTTAACTTAACTTGTCTTGTCTTTTCTTGTCCTGGCACATTTGTACTTCACAAAGTATGGACCCCACAATGTTACTGAACCATATGTGGGCCACTTTAGGCTCACATCCAGATTAGTCGATGCTAACTTGCCGTCTTTCGGCCAAAAATGGCCCAAATGTGTTTCAACAAAGGTGGGCCACCTGTGTGGAACCATATGTGGGCCACTTTAGGCTCACATCCAGATTAGTCGATGCTAACTTGTCGTCTTTCAGCCAAAACTGGCCCAAATGTGTTTCAATAAAGGTGGGCCACGTGTGTGGAGCCATAAGTGGGCCACTTTAGGCTCACATCCAGATTAGTCGATGCTTACTTACCGTCTTTTGGCCAAAACTGGCCCAATTGTGTTTGAGCAAAGGTGGGCCACATGCGTTTTCTCATAAGTGGGCCACATAGGCTCACATCCAGATTAGTCGATGCTAATTTGCTGTCTTTCGGCCAAAACTGGCCCAATTGTGTTTCAGCAAAGGTGGGCCACTTGTATTTTCTCATATGTTGGCCACTTTAGGCTCACATCCAGATTAGTCGATGCTAATTTGCCGTCTTTTGCCCAAAACTGGCCCAAATGTGTTTCAGCAAAGGTGGGCCACGTGTGCTGAACCATATGTGGCCCAGCCTTGGTTCACTTAAGGAATAACCATTCCCTACTCTGCCACGTATTTGCCAAAGATGGGCCATATCTGTTTTGTGATATAAGGGCCGAATGTAGCATTTACCACATGGGCCAGTTTAGGCTCACATCTGTTTTGTGCGGGCCAGAAGAATGCCTACAGTGCCGGATTGTTGCCTGAAGTGGCCCACATCCGTATGCTATCTGGGAAAGCACAAAACTAACAGAACCCCTTTAAATCTAACCCCAGTACTGTGGCACTAATAACCCCTCATATAGCTGTGCCACTTTTCCCACAGAACACATACATTAACAATATTTCAAAACAATTAACACACATAGTTTAGTCCATGGTCACCTGACCCATGGAAGTGCGCCACAGTGCGCTACTTATGACGTGGCCCGGAACTGCCTCGGTTCGGCCCGTGAACCCGAGACAGACCTCTGCAGCAACAGCAGGTGAGCGTGTGTGTAGGTGTGTGTGTGTGTGTGTGTGTGTACGTGTCGCGTAGGCGCCGAGTGTGCACCCTCGACGACCCACGGAGGGGAGAACAGAGTTCAGGGTAAAAAGTTTATGTCACTGCTGGACCGCGAGATGCGGCCGGCGGGGAAACAGGTGATAAGGAGCTTGGCTCCGCCGGAACAATGAGGGCGCAGCGCGCCCCACCGGCACTCTCTGACAGAGAGAGCGCGCCGGTCAGGAAATGACGGGCGTTCAACAGCGCTCCGCCACATTATCCCCCTCCTCCCCGAGGTTGACGATGTGCGGCAACCTGGAGAGATAGTCTGCCACAACATTGGTCTTGCCCGCTCGGTGTCGGATCTGGAACTGGAACGGCTGGAGAGAGAGGTACCAGCGGGTGAGACGACTGTTGTGGTCTTTCATGGAGTTAATCCAGGTCAGAGCCCTGTGATCAGTCTCTAAGTCAAACTCTCTCCCCAGCAGGTAGTACCTCAAACTCTCCAGGGCCCATTTGATGGCCAGGCCCTCCTTCTCCACAGTGGAGTACCTGGTCTCCCGTGGCAGCAGCTTCCGGCTCAGGTACAGCACCGGTCGCTCGTCACCAGGCTCACCTTGGGCCAGGACTGCCCCCAGTCCCACCGCTGAGGCATCGGTCTGAACCAGGAACCGCTGGCTGAAGTCAGGGCTCCTCAGAACTGGCGAAGAGCACAAACAGGCCTTGAGAGCTTGGAACGCCGCCTCGCAGTCCTCGTTCCAGATGACCGGGTTGCTCTGGTCCTTCGCCGTCAGTGCTGTCAGAGGTGCTGCGAGGGTGGCGAACTGTGGGACGAACCTCCTGTACCAGCCGGCCAAGCCCAAGAAGGACCTCACCTCCTTCTTCGTGCGAGGGCGTGGGCAGCTACGGATGGCCTCGACCTTGTCCACCTGTGGTCGGACCTCCCCTCGTCCAAGCCGGTACCCCAAGTACTTCGCCTCCTCCCAGGCCCATTGACACTTGGCTGGATTCAGCGTCAGGCCTGCCTGCTGGATCTGGCCCAGGACTCGCTCCAGATCATGCAGGTGCTGCTCCCAGGTGGCACTGAAGATGACCACGTCATCGAGGTAGGTAGCACTGCAGTCCTCACACCTCCGCAGGACACGGTCCATCAGCCTCTGGAAAGTTGCTGGTGCTCCATGTAGGCCGAAGGGCATCACCGTGAACTGGAAGAGGCCAGCAGGTGTCTGGAACGCTGTGCAGGGACGACTGGACGCTTCCAGGGGTACCTGCCAGTACCCTTTACAGAGGTCCAGGGTGGTGATGAACCTAGCCCGACCAATCCTCTCCAGCAGGTCGTCGATCCGGGGCATCGGGTAGGCGTCGAACTCTGACATGGCGTTGACCTTCCTGAAGTCCATGCAGATGCGCAGGGAACCGTCCTTCTTCCCCACAATGACCACCGGGCTACACCACTCAGACTGCGACGGCTCGATCACCCCCAAGCGCTGCATCTCCTCCACCTCCTTCTGAAGTTTGGCCACCAGGTGCTGGGGCACCCGGTAGGCCCTCTGACGAACCGGCCCCTTGTCTTTCAGCCGGACCACATGCTCCACGAGGTCAGTCTTCCCCGGGTTGGCCGCGAAGAGCTTGGCGACCCGCTGGAACACCTGGCACAGCTGGCTGGACTGGGCGGCAGAGAGGTGCCCGAGAGCAGGCTCCGCAGACTGGCTCAGGTCGGCGAGGGTAGACTCCTCCTCCCCCGCGCTGTCCACCGCCGTCACCAGCAGAGACGCCACGGGAACCCGAGCCTCCCTCCACTCCTTCAGCAGGTTGACGTGGTAAATCTGCTTTGCCCTTTTCTTGTCCGGGTGGTGGATCTCATAGGTCACCGGGCCCATCTTCCTGAGGACGGTGTACGGGCCCTGCCATTTGGCCAGCAGCTTGCTGTTGGAGGATGGCAGGAGGAGTAGGACCTTCTGGCCAGGCTGGAACTCTCTGTGCCTGGCCTGTCGGTCGTACCACGCCTTCTGGGTCTGCTTGGCCTCACGAAGGTTGACCTCGGCCTCGTCTCGGTACCTTGCCAACCGGTCCCTCATCTCCAGCACGAACTGGACCACACCACGGTCACTGGTGCCGGTTGCGGGAGACTCCCAGGTCTTCCGCAGCAGATCCAATGGCCCCTGTACCTCCCAGCCATACAGAAGCTCAAACGGGGAAAACCCTGTGGACGCTTGGGGAACCTCCCGGTAGGCGAAAAGCAGGTAGGGCAGCCACTGGTCCCAGTCTCTCCCAGTGTTGGCCACAAACTTCTGCAGCATCTTCTTCAGGGTCTGAATGAAGCGCTCGACCAGGCCGTCCGTCTGAGGGTGGTCTTGATCGCCGAAATCCCCAGTGCCGGTGGAAGAGCTGCAGGAGTCTGGAGGTGAAGTTGGTCCCCTGGTCTGTGATGATCTCGTCCGGTACACCAACCCTGGAAAACAACTGAACAAGACAACGCAGAACAGCAGGAGCAGTGACCGTGCGCAGGGGGAAAGCCTCTGGGAACCGTGTAGCGTAGTCACAGAGCACCAGGATGTACTGGTGCCCCCCACTGCTCTTCACCAATGGGCCCACAATGTCCATGGCCACACGCCTAAACGGAGTGGAGATCATGGGCAGGGGTTGTAGGTAGGCTCGGTCGGACTGGCAGACATAGCAAGTTTTCTGACAGGTGGGACAGGTTTTGCAGAAGGTTTGCACATCAACATACATGGAAGGCCAATAGAACCTGGGGGATATGCGCAAATAGGTTTTGTTGCGGCCAAGATGACCTGCCCAAGGCAAGGTGTGTGCCAGGTGCATTATCATCGGCCGGCATGACACAGGAACCACAAGGCGTTTGACCCCCTCCGCCACTGCATACAAAACATCACTGTCAACAACAAAACATTCTTTCTCCCCTTTTGACATATCCAGCCCCCCAACCACCTTGGCGAACAAGGACTTCAGAGTCCCATCCTCCCTTTGCAGGGCCCCAATGTCCTCTGGCACCTCCCACATGCCCTTTGCCAGTCCCTTTGCACAGTCCGGCTCCCGGGACTTCAGCCCCTTTTCAAACCGCCGCTGGCGGCGAGACTTCCTGGGCCCCTTCATGGGCCCCTCAAACAAACTGCTGTCCAGGGTTGAAAAGAGTTCTGGATCGGGCCCCTTTTTCGGCCCTGGGTCGGCTGTCACCCCCGCCCTGGCCTGGGTGCGGGTGATCACATAACCGGACAAACCCTTCCCCAGGTCACTGTCTTTGGGGCCGGCCTCCAGCAGCACGTCCAGCAGCACAGGTAAGTCCCACCCCAGGATAGCAGCAACAGGTAACCTTTCCACCAGCCCGACCGTCAGCAGGTAAGGTTGCTCATCCACCACCACCGTCACCTCAGCTGTGGGGTAGGAATGGCTGTCCCCGTGCACACACAAAATGTCTTCCTGTCTGCTATAATCCACCACGCCCGTTGGCACCAACTCCCTTCGGACCAGCGTCAGGAAGCTCCCCGAGTCAACCAGAGCAGTCACAGACTCACCATTAATGGTAACGTCCTTAAAACGCTGTTGCCCTCCCCCAGCACTTGCAACCTCAGCCCGAGGAGTGTAGCATGCCCCGCTAAGCTTAGCTTTTCTGATGGGGCACAACGAAGCCTTGTGCCCTGCTTGCTGGCGGTAGAAACAGATGAACTCCTTACCGGGGCTGCGCTGGCGAGGTGTGGGCCGGGATTCTCCAGGCGGATGCTGGCTGGCTCTGGCTGCTGGTCTGGGCTGCGACGAAACCTGGCGACTGGGACCACCGTGATAAGCAGGCGGGCCTCCCCTCCGTGCGTTGAGGTACTGCAGCGCTAGCTTGCCTGCAGCTAACCCATCCGTTGGCTTGTGCTCCTTCACCCAGGTGCGGATGTCTGTTGGGAAGACTCGCAGCAGCTGCTCCAAGATGACCTGCTCACCGATCTGCTCCTTGGTATGCTGCTCTGGCCGAATCCATCGACGGTAGAGACCCTTTAAGCGGTGGTAAGTTTCTGTTGGGTTCTCTCCCGGTGGAACTGCCATGGCCCGGAACTGCTGGCGATACGTCTCCGGTGAGACGTCAAACTTGGTCAGGAGTGCCGCCTTCAGGTCCGGGTATGAATGAGCCCTCTCCTCGTCCATAGCGGTGTACGCCTCTAGCGCCTTCCCAGTGAGTAGCGGCACCAGGCGACACGCCCACTCACCATCTGGCCAACCACACGTTCTGGCAATCCACTCGAAGCGAAGCAGGTAATTTCCAATGTCCTCCCCAGCCAGGTACTGGGGAATCTTGGGGTCACCAAAGGGTCTGCTCTCCGGCCTCGGAGGTTCTGTCCCACTGCTCACCCCAAACCTTGCCGCCCTTAAGGGTGAACTGCGGCGCGGTGCAGCAGGTGTAGGTAAGTCCATTCTAAGGCTCATCAGCGACCTCTCAGATGGTGATAGGGACCCAGGTGCAGGGACAGGTGCTACCGGCCTCGGCCCTGCCACTGCCTGATCCAGTTGCGGGGCTGGCCACGAAGCCTGGAGTCCCCTGAGCTCTGCCAGGAACCCCTCCTCTCTTCTCTGCTGTCCCTCCAGGAAGGTCCTCATGACCGCCACCAGCTCCTCTCCTGGACTTGGAGCTCCAGGGCCGGCCTGCCGGACTGGGGCCGCCGCACCCCCTTCGTCCTCCTCGGCTGTGGACCAGGCTCCCTCCTCGCCATCTTTGTCCTGCACTGGTTCCTCCTTTTGTGAGCGCAACCCAGTACCCGTCTTCCTGTGTACCGGATGCGCCCTCGTCGACTGGCCATCCCACTTCTGACACCAAATGTCGGGGTTCGATACTTTGAAACGCTGGTTTGGAAAGATGATGGCCCAGTCGGCAAACTTTAGTTTGGTGATTTTCTTTTTATTACACCAAAAACCCAAAGACAAAAATACCCACAGGTGGCAAAGCAACAAAAAAAACGCAGGAATATTTACAATATGACAGAGTAAAAAAAATATTTACAAGGAACAGGCAGCAACTGTTATCCACATGCCACTCAGCCGAATCCTTCCTTCAAGTGAGCCGAGCTCTCTTTAAAAACCCCCTTGGCCCCTCCCCCGGGCAAACCAATTAACAAAACACAGGGGTTAAGAAACATAAACTGGGAAACAAAGCACAAAACTAACAGAACCCCTTTAAATATAACCCCAGTACTGTGGCACTAATAACCCCTCATATGGCTGTGCCACTTTTCCCACAGAACACATACATTAACAATATTTCAAAACAATTAACACACATAGTTTAGTCCATGGTCGCCTGACCCATGGAAGCACGCCACAGTGCGCTACTTATGACGTGGCCCGGAACTGCCTCGGTTCGGCCCGTGAACCCGAGACAGACCTCCGCAGCAACAGCAGGTGAGCATGTGTGTAGGTGTGTGTGTGTGTGTGTGTGTGTGTGTGTACGTGTCGCGTAGGCGCCGAGTGTGCACCCTCGACAACCCACGGAGGGGAGAACAGAGTTCAGGGTAAAAAGTTTATGTCACTGCTGGACCGCGACATGCGGCCGGCGGGGAAACAGGTGATAAGGAGCTTGGCTCTGCCGGAACAATGAGGCGCCCCACCGGCACTCTCTGAGAGAGAGAGCGCGCCGGTCAGGAAATGACGGGCGTTCAACAGCGCTCCGCCACACAAATTCAACCAGTTCAGGCTAGAAAACCTGTTTGAAAGATCTTTTTTCAGTGAAATGCAGCTTAGGCGACTGTACAGTGCAAAAACAGGCTCCTCTTGCTCTGAAACGCTCATTTTTCATAAGCCACTTTTCACCCTTAATGAATTAAATTCCAGGTAAAAACTCCTTTGCCATGAAGAAGATCCAAATTCAACCAGTTCAGGATAGAAAACCTGTTTGAAAGACCTTTTTTCAGTGAAATGCAGCTTAGGCTACTGTACAGCGCAAAAACAGGCTCCTCTCGCTCTGAAACGTCTATTTTTGACATAAGCCAGTTTTCAGCCTTAATGAATTAAATTCCAGGTTAAAACTCCTTTGCCATGGAGAAGATCCAAATTCAACCAGTTCAGGCTAGAAAACCTGTTTGAAAGACCTTTTTTCAGTGAAATGCAGCTTAGTGCAAAAACAGGCTCCTCTCGCTCTGAAACGCTCATTTTTGACATAAGCCACTTTTCAGTCTTAATGAATTAAATTCCAGGTAAAAACTCCTTTGCCATGAAGAAGATCCAAATTCAACCAGTTCAGGCTAGAAAACTTGTTTGAAAGACCTTTTTTCAGTGAAATGCAGCTTAGGCTACTGTACAGTGCAGAAACAGGCTCCTCTCGCTCTGAAATGCTCATTTTTGACATAAGCCAGTTTTCACCCTTAATGAATTAAATTCCAGGTAAAAACTCCTTTGCCATGAAGAAGATCCAAATTCAACCAGTTCAGGCTAGAAAACCTGTTTGAAAGACCTTTTTTAAGTGAAATGCAGTTTAGTGCAAAAACAGGCTCCTCTCGCTCTGAAACGCTAATTTTTCACATAAGCCACTTTTCAGCCTTAGGCGACTGTACAGTGCAAAAACAGGCTCCTATCGCTCTGAAACGCTCATTTTTCACATAAGCCACTTTTCAGCGCAAAAACAGGCTCCTCTCGCTCTGAAACGCTCATTTTTGACATAAGCCACTTTTCAGTCTTAATGAATTAAATTCCAGGTAAAAACTTCTTTGCCATGAAGAAGATCCAAATTCAACCAGTTCAGGCTAGAAAACCTGTTTGAAAGACCTTTTTTCAGTGAAATGCAGCTTAGGCTACTGTACAGTGCAGAAACAGGCTCCTCTCGCTCTGAAATGCTCATTTTTGACATAAGCCAGTTTTCACCCTTAATGAATTAAATTCCAGGTAAAAACTCCTTTGCCATGAAGAAGATCCAAATTCAACCAGTTCAGGCTAGAAAACTTGTTTGAAAGACCTTTTTTCAGTGAAATGCAGCTTAGGCTACTGTACAGTGCAGAAACAGGCTCCTCTCGCTCTGAAATGCTCATTTTTGACATAAGCCAGTTTTCACCCTTAATGAATGAAATTCCAGGTAAAAACTCCTTTGCCATGAAGAAGATCCAAATTCAACCAGTTCAGGCTAGAAAACCTGTTTGAAAGACCTTTTTTAAGTGAAATGCAGTTTAGTGCAAAAACAGGCTCCTCTCGCTCTGAAACGCTCATTTTTCACATAAGCCACTTTTCAGCCTTAGGCGACTGTACAGTGCAAAAACAGGCTCCTCTCGCTCTGAAACGCTCATTTTTCACATAAGCCACTTTTCAGCCTTAATGAATGAAATTCCAGGTAAAAACTCCTTTGCCATGAAGAAGATCCAAATTCAACCAGTTCAGGCTAGAAAACCTGTTTGAAAGACCGTTTTTCAGTGAAATGCAGCTTAGTGCAAAAACAGGCTCCTCTCGCTCTGAAACGCTCATTTTTGACATAAGCCACTTTTCAGTCTTAATGAATTTAATTCCAGGTAAAAACTCCTTTGCCATGAAGAAGATCCAAATTCAACCAGTTCAGGCTAGAAAACTTGTTTGAAAGACCTTTTTTCAGTGAAATGCAGCTTAGGCTACTGTACAGTGCAGAAACAGGCTCCTCTCGCTCTGAAATGCTCATTTTTGACATAAGTCAGTTTTCACCCTTAATCTATTAAATTCCAGGTAAAAACTCCTTTGCCATGAAGAAGATCCAAATTCAACCTGTTCAGGCTAGAAAACTTCTTTGAAAGACCTTTTTTCAGTGAAATGCAGCTTAGACAAAAATAGGCTCCTCTCGCTCTGAAAGGCTCATTTTTGACATAAGCCAGTTTTCACCCTTAATGAATTAAATTCCAGGTAAAAACTTGTTTGCTATGAAGACAAGGGCGCAATTTCCACTGGGGACAGGGGGGACATGTCCGCCCCACTTTTCAAAATCATGTTTTTGTCCCCCCCACTTTTTACACTTTGAAAACTAACAGTAGGCACAGGCTGTAATTGCAAAACAACAAGAAACCCTGCGTAAACTGACCGCTCGGAAGCCCCCCTCACACTACGTGCTCAATCAAAGACACAGACAGGACGCGGCACAGCAGCAAAAAGATGAAAAGGAGCCGACAGCTCAACTTAAAGTCCTTATTTGGAACGGGACTAAAAAGGAAGAAAGAAAATGTGAGTTGATTAGTCATTACTGGTATTTCTAACTTTACTCTATACACTATTGTAGCTAACGTTAGCTAACTAATATGTTAAACCAGGCGCTTAGCCATCTCTGTTTAAAACGTGTATGCAGCGCACTGATCACACAAGGAAGAGAGGAGGTGAAAAGAGACAACAACACCGTTACCTGTTGTATACTGGCCTCAGGCTGTACGATCGCTAAAACGCTGACGACCAGTGAGTAACGAGTTTGAAAGTAGCCTCTAACTTAATCAATCAATCAATCAATCACATTTTATTTGTATAGCACTTTACAATAGCCAGACGGTACCCAAAGTGCTTTACATCAAAACAATAAAATAATACATAAAAGCAATACATAAAAAACACAGGAAAGTGCTACAGTGCTGCAAGAAAACACAAGAAAGTACTACTAGTGCTGCAGGGTGTTAAAGGCCCTCCAAAAGTGCATTAAGTAAAAAACAGGCAAAATAAGTACACCTAAGAGCAGGACTACCCTAGTCAGAGTTAAATGCCAATCTAAAAAAGTGTGTCTTCAGCTTCGATTTAAAAAGGCTGAGGTCAGTAGTGGTGCGAATGTCAGGGGGCAGTCTGTTCCACAGCCTGGGAGCTGTGACAGCAAAAGAACGATCGCCCCACTGTTTAAGTCTTGACCTTGGTACCTCTAACAGGAGCTGGCCGGAAGAACGGAGGGCCCTGCCATGATCGCGGACAGTTAAAATCTCTGACAGGTAGGAGGGAGCCAGGCCATTAATGGAGTAAAAAACAAACAATAAAAGTTTAAAATCAATTCTAAAACGAACTGGAAGCCAGTGGAGTGACGACAGCACAGGGGTAATGTGTTCACACCTGGACGTGCCTGTTAAAAATCGGGCAGCAGCGTTCTGAACAAGTTGGAGACGCGAGATTAAAGACTGGCTTCATGAACGCAACTCAAACCAACCCGGTGCCTCAGCAGGATGACCAAGCCTTGATAAATACACCGGATCCGCGCATCCTCATGCATTTCAGCCGGGTCGCTACCGGAGCTAAATTAAAAAAATAAATAAAAATAAAAATAAAAGCGCTCCTTGCGGTGGAGCTGAGAACAGCGGAGTTTCCTCTACTACAGCTGAACAGCTGACATGTGGTCAAGACGTACAGACCTGTCACAGTCTCACGGTGCATTTCATAATTATAAACTTCAACCTCAGAGCTCTCTGTCCTCAGACTGTCCTCACCTGTCCTGAACATCACACAGGGACAACATGGAGCCATGGAGCTGCTTGTGTGATTGGTTACTGAGTTGAGTTGATTTGTGTCTGACTGTCAGTCTGTGACCAACACTGTCTATGGTGCTGAAAGCTCAAGCAGGTTGATGTCTGGCTGAGTCAGTAGCTACCATGTCTTTGGTACAACACAAACATTAAATGGACACAGACAGTCTACAATTAACATGGTAGCTACATGGCTTAGACATGGTAGCCACTGACTCAGACAGTGACCTGTGTGTGTGTGTGTGTCAGAGGGGGTGATCTGTGGCATTGTCTTCTGCAGAAATATTTAGTGTGACTAGCATGTTTAAATAATGGAATAAATGCAATGTTTAAATAACTATCACAAGGGCCCATCGAGAATGCTCCTCCCTCTCTGTGCTGAGACCCACGCTCCGCCACTGGCAGTATGGCTAATGACAAAATAGTAGGCTAGGGTTAAATAGAAATGGCATGATTTAAGCTCTACGCAGGCAGAAATCGAGCGCACTGTGGTGTAGTGAAGAATGAAAACCAACTTGTAAGCTCAAGGGACTTTACTCAACATCTTCAGCAGGAAGTACAGCTTCATAACAACAGCTCCTTCTTCTTCTCTTCACCTACATACATAGTCCTGTCTTATTCAGTGGTGCCATCTAGTGACACTCCAACGTAACAGCGTTACAGAACACAACACGCGCTATGCGTACACAAATTTGCCGTTCCTACTTGTGTCCCCCCCACTTCTGAAACTAAAGTTTCGCCCATGGTTAAGTATATTTCTCCAGGAAAGTTTCTTCTGCCTCTCAAGTTTATAATTACAGTTTATAATTCAAGAGAAGGTCCGAACAGTCTGATGACATTATTTTGCATATGAATTAGCCATGTGCTTCTGTTCCTTCGCAGACCATGTCAATAACACCCGAAGACATAGTGTAGTCGGATTCTCTGAGCACCGCAGACAGTTCAGTCCTTTTGAATTCTCATTCACATCTTTCTTTGACCTCATGACGCTTTCCAACAAGGTCAAGGTGTGGTTTGGTAAACACATGGAGGTCATTTTTGACTATGCGCGTTCCTCCCAAAACGGCGCTGACGTCCCCTGCAGAGTTTAATCTTGACATTTTCAATACGTCTTTGTATAAAATCACAATCGAGTAAGTCGACATTAAAAAAAAAAGCGTTGAGCATGGAAATGTAATTTGTTACATACTGGTTGAAATAAAATCCATGGTGACTACAGCTGTGGCTAGTGGTTGTGGCTAACCTTGCATGCCACCATATGCACAAAGGATTGTGCCATCAGAACAGCTCATGGCAGTCTATCACAGATGTTAATCATTAAAATCTGAATCACTTTCACTGTTTGTTTCAATCTCGTAATTTATGTATTTTGTAACTTTACAATCGACCTAATACGGCTTGGCTTTATTCGCGGACTTCATGCTACGAGGATACAATAGACGATAGTAATTAAGGTTTCAAACATTTAGTAAATGGGGTAATTTGAATGTCGACAAGATAACATGCAAAAATTAATTTAAAAAAAATAGTATCGCAAACATACCTCCAGTCCTCAGTCAACTTCTCTGCACGATCCGCTTCTCCGATTGCATTCACAGGCAGTGGGAAACTTCACTACTGTTATGGCCTCAAATTGAAAGGAAACTTTTATCAAATGTTTCAATGCAAAAATACTACAGATTGAGGTAATTACTCCCATATTAAATAATTACTTCAAATATAGTTTTAAGCAGAGTGAATACTACGAAAACTGCCTATTAAAAATGAAATAATCTTAATATTCTCAGTCATGCAAGCCATGGGATGGTTTTGATTAGTAAAAATGAGTTAAAATATTTTTTTATCTTCAAATAATTTCAAATCATAAAGGGATTAAGAAGTTAAACATGTATTAATAATCATTATTTATTCAGTTCCAGGAAATCAGTAATTCCTGCCTGCCTTGAACGCAGCAGTGTTTTTGGAGGGAGTTTGGAGGTGCAGGTGCATTGAAAGCTCCCCTCCCCCACCCTGACTTGCACCTGACCTGACTGTGAACTTTCAGAGGAGCATGTAGTATGGCACTTATTCAATCTGAGATACAGAGCAGCACAAGTCTGAACTTTTTAAATGCTGTTTATCTTTAATAGGGATTTTCACATATTTTATACCAGATATGTATATTTAAATTACTATTGAAAATAAAATAAAAAATACAATTAGAATTTTTCTTTTCTATTAAATTTTGTAACTTGTAAGAAATGACTTATCATGGAAGGCTGAATATTGAGACAATATTTAGGAAAGACTGATATTTTAGCTCTGGCAGCTCATTGTAGTGACACTGAAGGTCAGTTTCTAAGCCTGTTGAGTGGCATCCTATGGTGGCATCCCCTCCCCCACCCTGAGTCCTCTCTTAACAGCCTTAGCTTTGAAGTCTGTCTTCTCCCTCTCACTAGAGAGATTTCTGATGCTGCTCGGGAAATTGCCTCCATACAGAATTGGGGGAGCATACGTCAGTCCGACCACCCAAAAGTCCGACTACCCATTAATCCGAGTTACTTTACAGTGTTAGGGTTAGGCTAAGGCAAATGTAATCAAATAATGCCCTATTTGCATATTTAAATATATATTCATGGAAACCTCCAATACAAAGGATGTTCTTATTCATGTCAGTGATCAACCTGTGAAGTTTCATGGATATATCTCTTAGTTTAAATTTTTGCCCTATTCACCTCAATTATACAGGGGCTAATATTGTGGTGGCCATATTGGATTTCCAGCAAAAAATTAACTTGCTTGTCCATATAGGTTGTAATCCTACTGGGTCATAGATATTTTTCTGGTGGCCAACCTTTTATAACATTGCAAATGCAGCACCCCGGGTGGATCATCTTATTTGTCCTCCAACATGTCAATCATTCTGAGGAAATGCTCACGTCACGCTGTCATGCATGCTCTTTCCTGGCTCGTTTCCACTAGCTGCACGTGCACTTTGATTATTTATGTGTCCCATGAAATGTCTGCGAGGACTTTTACCCCAGTTGGTGTGACAGTGGAGCATTACCGGCGGCCCGGTGGATGGTGCAGCGGGGGCTCCACCAGCCGGGACCGCACAGTAAAGCCGGGGGCATGGAGGGGGTGAAAGGGGAGGCTATACAGTAGGATATACAGTAACATGTTTTAATAAAAGTATTTTAAACATGCACAGAACAGTAACACTCTTGCATAAAAGGTATGCCCCAGTGGTCAGCATAATCCGACTCGAAGCAGACTGGTGCATTTGTGTGCAGATTAAGAGGAATAACAGAGTTTGTCATCCTGAATGTGTACAGAGTGTTTTGAATAGGAAAGCTAAGTAGCTTTAGAAAGCTCTAATCATTATGGGACAAAAATATTTTTGTATGACACTTATAAGTGAGCAACATAAAAATCTGGCTAAATCCCTTCAATCCTGTTTTTTCACCTTTAATACCCCCTGTCTCTTTGGCTGCCATGCAGCCCCCTTTCACCTTAGAGACCCCAAAATTTGCATGGAGGTTGTCTTGGGGCCCCTACACAAGAATACGAAAGCAAAATATAAGTCATTTAGAAAAAAGGTCCTTTTCAAAAACCCAAGGGTGTTACACCCTCTGACATACTGACAAATTTATAGCATTTTTTTTATAGAGGTCGTGGAAGTCTGAGCTTTTGATATGTTGTTCTGTAGCCCCAGATGAGTAGATAAGCATTGGTTTGGCTTTGATTAAACATCTACTTTTTGGTAGGCGGGCCTTCAAACTTTCACATTTTTAAACCAAATGAGGCTCACCATTCCAACAAACTGAATGACTTGAAACTTGTTATCTATTCCAAAAGCTCACAACTGCTGGCCACTAGGAAAGCGAAGAACGCTCCAATTATGGGACCAAAATGTTCTTGTATTACAATTTTAGCTGAGCAACATACTCAAATCGTATTCATTTAGAATAAAGTTTTGATATTTTTGTTAAACAGTTTTACATGTCTTTTTTGGCCTTAAATGGCCCCCTTTGACCCTAGAGACCCTAAATTTTGCACGGTGGTTGACCCCCCAATACAAGTGTGCCTAAGGATTTTTCATATTGCAGGTTATACTGGTTTACAAAATAAATGTAATGTGTGAAAAATACCATTTGAAAAGTTGAGTGAGGATTTGAAATGTTTTTTCAAGACACAAGAGCACAAATTTAACCGAAAAAGTGAGCACAGCGCCTAAAAACTCTCTCTGTCTCTCTCTTTTTTTTTTCCCAACATCGCATCATATTACGTCACAAGAGGGAGTTGTATGCTAGCAGCTGCCATAGCTTAGTGTGGGAGCAGATGGCTATTTGTCAGAGCGGTCGTCTTATCGTGAGTCAGTGTGTTTACAGCAGGTTTGGATTGCGTTATCATGGACATGGTAAATTATTCAGTTTGTGGTGGTTTCACAAACTCCAGCCTGTCACGACATCGAGTCCACCGGTCCACCAGAAAAAAAACGGTGCTATCTTCCGTGCCTGGGTGCGTGTTGTGCAGCTGAAGAGACGGGGCTTGACCTCTGCGTCAGCTACGAAAAACTCGGTTGTGTGTCGCTCAGTTTAAACCAGAGGATTATCACTCCAGCGATCTGATGGAGTTCAACTGGGATTCCGAAGCAAGAACTGTGCGACCCCCCGCCCCCCTCTCCCCTCCAACCCCCGGTGCGGTGCGGTGCCTTCGGTGCCGACAGCCTCATCCGGACCGCTGTCTGTCAGCAGCTGCTGGTGCTGCCGCCCCGGCAGGAGACAGTAACGGATCAGACAGAGACTCAGCTGAACGTGAACAGCCACTTGTAAGTCTTGTTTTATAACATTTGCGTGAGCTAGAGTGGGTGACATCATCGCTAGAGTGGAGAGCAGCTGCAAAAACTTGAGAAAAAACTCTCTTCATCTTGATTTGGGTCCCACAGCTTTTACTTCACATAGACAATATATACATAGAAATGTAGGAAATCTTGTTGGCTTTCAGGTGATGTTCTTATTTCAGATGTAGGACTTAAACTTTTGGCTGTAGAAGCCCTCGAGCGACAAGCACTCCAGCAACTCCCCCATAAGCTGCAGTGTTAACTTTGAGCCTAAATTTCTGGAGTGGAGCAGACGGTACCGGTTTTGTCTCTCGCTCTGGCTCCCTCATTTTTCACTTTACAGAAATAAAAAAGACATCACATGGTTCAGCAATGTCTCCTGTTACTCACTGTATACATATTTTGGCCATAACCATTACACTTTTTTCAAAACCTGCAGGAGTTTGGGAGGTGTTTTCCCATTCATTCTTATGGGGACATTTTCAACTTTGGTTCTGCTATTGCTCCAGCATATGCAGCTACAGAAACTGTTTGGCTGTCAAACTGTTCAGCTTTTTAAGCTCTTTCAGCCTATTACTTTTCAGCTTTTCAGCCTTTTCATCCTTTTCAAATATTCAGCTTCATGTTCAGCTAGAGAAACCATCCAATTATCAAAATGTTCAGCTTTTTAAGCTCTTTGAACCTATTACTTTTCCGCCTTTGACTTTTCAGCTTTTGAAAAAAGACAGCTTTTTCTGCAAATTCTTGACCATTCATTCTCATAGTTGTATGCATTTTTTATGCATTAGGCAAGTGTTTTCCAGCACATTCAGCAGATTTCCGAAATCACTTCAGCCGTCAGCATTCACGCTGTATTTTCGCAGGAAATACAATTTTTCGAGTTATATATGCTATCTATATGCATACAGGCGGTACAACTCCAACACTATCTGACCTCCATTTTTAACACACTTGAACACATTCTGTGACAGAGCTGTTGTATGGGATTGCAGGTTGGACAAGGGTATATGTAGTAAACCAACCATTGAATGTATTAAGTTACATATTTGTATAAAGATTGACCTCTTATTATCCTAACTTTCCAGGCACAGCCCAAGATGTGTCATGGTGCAAATTAATAGGTAATTTTCTTTTTTCAGGGCTACTGACAAGTTCATTGTGTGCCAAAGCCAGCTTATGTCTCTATTTACTAACTGCTCAGCCTGTTGTGGAGAAACTGAAGTAAGTAACTCCAACGGAAAGAAACATTGAGACGCAGGAGGGAACTTGTGCAAAAATAAAGCAGGTAAGGGTCTTCTTGTGATTTCTGATGAAAAAGTATCATAACTTGTATTTCAGTTTGTATATCTTGTGTTATTTATGTACTGTAATCTTCTGCCTTTCACATATGTCTTTCATGTCTGTCAGCATTTTTGGCTCCTCATGGATTCTCTGAGAGTGCGAGAGTGCAGCACTGTCCTGTCCTCGTCTGCTGCGGCTCCCCTTTCCAGATCCCTCCAGAAGATCAACAAGGAGGAAGCTGTTGGCATATTCACTGCCAGCATTCATGATTTGATACAGGACATTGATAACTCTGAGGCTTTTCATACTCATAACACTGTTTTTTTTTTTTTTAAATGGGTCAGATGGTATATTTCTTTTGATTATTAATGGATAATAAACGTTTTTTACAATCTGGACCTTATTTCTAGCATAAAATACGATCATTTACTCACCCAGATAACTTTGGTGTCATTACAAGTCGTTCCAACGAAATTAGATCCAGCTGAGAGCCGCGTATATCTGTATAATGCAAGTACACAGGGCAGTGCAATGTAGCCTCTAAATAACACATTATCTGCCGCAAAATTCGTTAATTTCACCAATATTTTGTTATGATACGCTACTGCTATTCCCCTCTGAGTCCGGGGTTAGCTGTTGGTCTGTAGGTTGACCTACTAACCTCTGATCTGGATGATGTCATCTCCGACTGCGGCGCGCCTTGTTGCTATCGCTAATGCTACGGTTCGTTTCTGCGTGTGTCCGACTTGTCTGAACAAAATGAGCAGCTGGACGAAGTTCAGCTTCCTCTCCGCAACCTAGACTTACTAAAGCTCTGGCTAGTTGCACTAAAAATGGACCCGAATGCCGAAGCGGAATGACTATTATCAGAATGAGCCGGGCAGCGGTCGGAGATGATATCGTCCAGGTCAGAGGTCAGTAGGTCAACCTACAGACCCCGGGTGTTGATAACCGCTAACCCCCGGACTCAGAGGGGAATAGCACTAGCGTATCATAACAAAATATTGGTGAATGAAAGAGTTTCGCGGCAATTTTTTATTACTTACTAGTATTACTGTTTTTTTTAAAGAGAGTAATTATTGATAATGGCATTGACATACTGTCATCATATTCTCACACTTTTGATCTGTCTCCCTTCAGGGACCAAAGCTCCTCTCAACAGCAGCAGCAAGAAGCACCAGGTACCACAAGATCAAGGAGAGCCTTATGAACAAGAGTAGCAGAGGCTGTCAAAAGAGGTATCTGCATTCACTACTGACCAATGATGTAGGCATACTCAAGTGTTGGAACCAAGTGATAAAGTCACAATCTCTTTTTCAGTAATTCAGTAATGGATGGTAGTCATTTGTTTTACTCACCCATTACTTGTCCATTATACTCACACAAGGATACAGTAATAAGTCTGCATGAATAATAAAATGCATACTTTGGAACTGTGAGACAGTAGATACAGTAGATCATGGCCACATTCATGCCAACACCAGTAGAATTTTTTTTTTTACAATTGTGTGTTACTGACTATACATTTTTATCATTTTAACAGATCTGTGAAACAATCCTGGGCCATGCCAAAGACAGGTTCTCCTTCACCAGCTACCTTGTGAGTGCCGTGCTGCTAGAGGCAGAGCTGTTTGACCGGCATCTGAAAACATTCCCTGAAGAGGCTCTGAATACCACCATGAGGGCATACCCCATGCTACACAAGGAGAGGCTCAGGACTGAGCTTTCTCTCATCTACGAAAGTCCAGACTTCAGGGGCTCCTGCAGTGCACTGGCTCTGTACCAGGTTCTACAGAGCTACAACCTCCAGGAAACCTTCTCTGAGACTGTGGCGCTGTTGAACATCCTCATAATCACTCCAATGACAACAGCTGAAGCTGAGAGGTGTTTCTCCACCTTAAAGAGGTTCAAGACATTCCTGAGAAATACAATGGGACAGGAACGTCTGAATGCATTGGGCCTGCTTTCCATGGAGAGGGAACTTGTCAGGAACATGCCTGATTTCAATGAGAGGGTGATTGATCGCTTTGCTTGCTTGAAAGAGAGGCGAGCTAAATTCCAATACAAGTGATGAGTGAGTGTGTTCTTAAATGGTGAGTTGTGTTATGTTGTACTCTCCAAATGTTGAATTGTAAATAGTTGTATTGATTGCATATTGCCAGCCAAATATAAACTGAATATGTTCTGGAAAATTTTGATTAATTACAGTTTTGATGATAGTGTAATTTGATTTGATTATCGCTATGGCATCCATGATGGCTATAAATTGTAGACTGTGCTAAATGTGATTTCATGGGCAAACTATTAGATGACAATGTATCTGTTAATGTGTGTTTTATTGTGGAACCAAATTTATTGTATTTGAGACATTTAAATAGCCTAGCTATACAAAAAATACTGAATAGTATGAATATTTTATGTCTGGTGTTGCCATCTAGTGGTTGAACAGGAAAACCAAATTAATCAATGAAATGTGACACTGTAAAGCTGGCTATCTGACTTTTATTTATTATTATTTTACCCATTGAATGGGTCACCTTAGCCATCATTGCAACTTTTGCCTAGTGGTGGTGAAACCGAAGCTTTCTGAAGCACTGAACCACTTTGACAAAGTTGCCTGGAAAATGATGCACTGCTTCGAAGCATTCGATACAGTCAAAATAGTGACATCTGCTGGCTGTTGAGGGGAAGAATTGACGTCATGACTTTCATGAGTCAGTTTTTAATAAAATGTATGTTCTCTCACCAAACTTGTGTCATAATGTTACTGTAGTCAATCTAAATATTCTATATATTCTGTCATTGGTAAGTATCAGTACTCCGACATGTATTAGATAATCAATACTAGTTTTTTTATTGCATGATACATGGTAGTAATCTGTACGATGTTGTGATGTAAGCATATCCGTAGCTAATGCGTATACAGTAAGCTAAGCCACCAGTCTCTGACCAACTCTGCACTGACTGTCCTGACACCACAGCTCAATTTCTCTCTCCTCTGGCCATCAATTCTCCTCCTGGTGTCTCTCTGCTCTCTAATGTGCATAATGGACTCCTAGTTATACGGTTGTGGTCTGTCGTATTTGTAATTATACACATGTAAAGTTCCCTCGGGGTCAGAACCAGCACCACAATCCATTGTTTTCCTATTGTTCAAACCGACCGCTCTCCCTCTGCCTACGTCACTTCCGTTAAGGGTTTTTCGATGCGGAAGTAAAATTTTCTCCCAAAAACGGAAGTCTTATTTATAAATTTATATTTATAAATATAATTTTAAGAAAAACTTGTTCCTACATTATATTTCTAAGCATTGGTTTAAGGGGGGGGTCTAACCTGCAATATGCTCTTTAAGTCTTTTAGAATGTGAAAATTTATAAAAATAAAGGGGTTTATTTGAAGACCTCACATGCACCAGGATGACCTTTCAAGTTTCTGAAGGTTGTATGGGCTGGGGACTTTACAAACTGCAGAGGCCATGTCAGGATTTCAGCCTTCTCGGACAAAGCTTTGATCATTTATTAAAGAAAAGGGACTGTCCTGCCTTTTTAAAATTCAAATGTGTTGGGGCGGTGTTTAGTTCAGTTGGTAGAGCACCCGCCCCATGTGTAGAGCAGGCGGCCCTGGTTCGAATCCCACATTCAGCGGCCCTATCCTGCCTGTCATTCCCCCTCTCTGCCTCCCATTTCCTGTCACTCTCTGAACTGTCCTATCAATTAAAGGCATAAAAGCCCCAAAAATATACTTAAAAAAAAACCAATTCAAATGTGTAAAACCTGTCTCTTTTTTTTTTAACCTTAAATAGTCCCCTTTGACCCTAGTCAAAGTCACTCTAGGGTCTAATAAACTCACACACAATTGGCCCATGTATCGCGTACCATCACATAAACGGTATCATCATTGCCAGACTTGGCCCACATCTGGTTAACATACTATTTGCCTTGTCAGAAATAGACAAGAAGTGCCGGCTTGATGCCAGATCTGGCCCAGACCTGTCTGCTACGTATCTGGGCCACATACAACTAACCACAAATGGCCCACATTTGGCATGCCATTACATAAACGGTGCCATCATTGCCAGACCTGGCCCACACCTGGCTAACATACTATTTACCAGGTCAGAAATAGGCCAGAAGTGCCGGCTTGATGCCAGATCTGGCCCAGACCTGTCTGCTACTGTACAGACCTGGGCCACATACACCTAACCACAATTGGCCCACATTTGGCATGCCATTTCATAAACGGTGCCATCACTGCCAGACCTGGCCCACATCTGGCTAACATACTATTGCCATGCCAGATGTAGGCCAGAGGTGCCGGCTTGATGCCGGATCTGGCCCTGACCCGCTTGCTATGTGGGGCTGGCATTTCTAACAAGAAAACGGCTTGAAAACAATCTCACTGCACACACCTCTGCTGTGTGTGTGACTGCTGGCACAGCGGGGTTGGTTGCACCATGAGACATGAGAGGGGGGGATTCAATTACATTTTATAAAGATTAAAACACTTTGTTTTATGCTCTAGTCGACTGCCTATACCCCCTATGCCAAGAGCCGGCCCTGCAACCTCCTCTAGGACAAGTATCCAACATTTTAAACTGCCTCATTAAAACAGGTAACACACAACTGAACACCTGCTAGGCTTGCTAGCACAATGTTTCCTTCTGGAAGCGTGGCAAAGCACATAAAAAATAGGGACCCGCCATTTCTGCTATTTTTTTCGACACGCACCCAAAATACAACTAAATGTTAGTATATTAACAATATATGAACATTCAAAACTTACAGTAAGTCCAGTGAGGCTGACTGTTGCCACGTAGGTCCAACTTTCTGCAGTCCTCCGTGCTGCCTGTCTTCGGTGCTCCCCCCCTTTTATTGCATTTTAGCATGTACAAGGCCTATTATTAAATTCCACCTATTTGAAATAATAGAAATAAGAAGACTTTACCATTCTTATATGTAGGCCTTAATTCTATTAACTTGTACTTAAGTTGTGTTTTTAATTTATGCTTACTTAATAAAGAAATATTTCAATTTAATCAAACATTATTAGTATAAATTACTCAAAAAGAAAGAACATGTTACACAAACTTGACATAATTAAGTTAGTAGAACTTTTTTAAAACTTTGAGTATGCAGTACTTAATCTATTTAATTAATTTGAACGTTCGGGTTTACAGTGTAGCATAAGCTGTATTTGACTGAAAAAAGGTCTTTCACTGAAGTTTCCTTGCCTGAACTGGTTGAATGTGGATCTATTTCATGACAAACAAGGTTTTACCTGATCTTTAATTCATTGAGGGTGAAAACTGGCTTATGTCAATTTTTAGCATTTCAGAACAATAGTAGCCAGTCCAGGCTAGGAAACTTGCTTGAGAAACCTTTTTGCAGTCAAATACAGCTTATGCTACTGTACAGTGCACAGAGCACACAGTACAAATACACATAACAAAGTAGAAATATACAGAAAACTGTAGAAATACACAGTGGAAATACACAGCACACAGTATAAATATACAGTAGAATTACACATCACAGCAGAATAACTCCTCACAATAGAAATACTCAGTCGAAATACAGAGCAGACAATAGAAATGCACAGTAGAAATACTTATCACAGTAGAAATACACTGTAGAAATACAGAGCACACAGTAGAAATGCACAGTAGAAATACACATCACACAGTGGAAGTACACAGCACACAGTCGAAATACACTTTAGAAATACAGAGCAGACAATAAAAATACACAGCAGACATAAACATCACAGTAGAAATACACATCACAATATAAAAACACAGTGGAAATACAGAGCAGACACTAGAAATACACAGTAGAAATACACATCACAGTAGAAATACACATCACAGTAGAAATACACAGCACACAGTGCAAATACACTAGAAATACCACACAGTCAAAATACACAGTAGAAATACACAGTAGAAATACACAGCACAGAGTCGAAATACACTTTAGAAATGAAGAGCAGACAATAGAAATACGCAGTAGAAATACACATCACAATAGAAATGCACAGTAGAAATACACAGCACACAGTCAAAATACACAGTAGAAATACACAGCACACAGTGCAAATACACTAGAAATACATAGCACACAGTTGAAATACACAGTAGAAATACAGAGCAGACAAGAGAAATACACAGTAGAAATACACAGCACACAGTAGGAATACACTAGAAATACATAGCAGACGGTAGAAATACATTGTAGAAATACACATCATAAAGTCCAAATACACTGTAGAAATACACAGTAGAAATACACATCACAGTGGAAATACACAGTAGAAATATAGATCACAGTAGAAATACACATCACAGTAGAAATACACAGCACACAGTACAAATACTATAGAAATACATAGCACACAGTCAATATACACAGTAGAAATACAGAGCAGACAATAGAAATACACAGTAGAAATACATATCACAATAGAAATACACAGTAGAAATACACAGCACAATAGAAATACACAGTAGAAATACAGAGCAGACAATAGAAATACACAGTGGAAATACACGTCACAGTAGAAATACACAGTAGAAATACACAGCACACAGTACAAATACACTAGAAATACATAAGACACAGTCGAAATATACAGTGGAAATACACATCACAATAGAAATACACAGTAGAAATACACAGCAGACAATAGAAATACACAGTGGAAATACACATCACAGTAGAAATACACATCACAATAGAAATACACAGTAGAAATACACATCACAGTAGAAATACACATCACAATAGAAATACACAGTAGAAATACACATCACTGTAGAAACACAGAAGAAATACACAGCACACACTGCAAATACACAAGAAATACATAGCACACAGTCAAAATACACAGTAGAAAAAAGGAGGAGACAATAGACATACACAGAGAAATAGAAATCACAGTAGAAATACACATCACAATAGAAATACACAGTAGAAATACACAGCACACAGTGCAAATACACTAGAAATACATAGCACACAGTCAAAATACACAGTAGAAATACAGAGCAGACAAGAGAAATACACAGTAGAAATACACAGCACACAGTAGAAATACACAGTAGAAATACACAGCACACAGTAGTAATACAGAGCAGACAATAGAAATACACAGTGGAAATACACGTCACAGTAGAAATACACATCACAATAGAAATACACAGTAGAAATGCACATCACAATAGAAATACACAGTAGAAATACACATCACAGTAGTAATACAGAGCAGACAATAGAAATACACAGTGGAAATACACGTCACAGTGGAAATACACGTCACAGTAGAAATACACATCACAATAGAAATACACAGTAGAAATGCACAGTAGAAATACACAGCACACAGTACAAATACACTAGAAATACATAAGACACAGTCGAAATACACAGTGGAAATACACATCACAGTAGAAATACACATCACAATAGAAATACACAGTAGAAATACACATCACAATAGAAACACACAGAAGAAATACACAGCACACACTGCAAATACACAAGAAATACATAGCACACAGTCAAAATACACAGTAGAAAAAAGGAGGAGACAATAGACATACACAGAGAAATAGAAATCACAGTAGAAATACACATCACAATAGAAATACACAGTAGAAATACACAGCACACAGTGCAAATACACTAGAAATACATAGCACACAGTCAAAATACACAGTAGAAATACAGAGCAGACAAGAGAAATACACAGTAGAAATACACAGCACACAGTAGAAATACACAGTAGAAATACACAGCACAGAGTCGAAATACACTTTAGAAATGAAGAGCAGACAATAGAAATACGCAGTAGAAATACACATCACAATAGAAATGCACAGTAGAAATACACAGCACACAGTCAAAATACACAGTAGAAATACACAGCACACAGTGCAAATACACTAGAAATACATAGCACACAGTTGAAATACACAGTAGAAATACAGAGCAGACAAGAGAAATACACAGTAGAAATACACAGCACACAGTAGAAATACAGAGCAGACAAGAGAAATACACAGTAGAAATACACAGCACACAGTAGGAATACACTAGAAATACATAGCAGACGGTAGAAATACATTGTAGAAATACACATCATAAAGTCCAAATACACTGTAGAAATACACAGTAGAAATACACATCACAGTGGAAATACACAGTAGAAATATAGATCACAGTAGAAATACACATCACAGTAGAAATACACAGCACACAGTACAAATACTATAGAAATACATAGCACACAGTCAATATACACGGTAGAAATACAGAGCAGACAATAGAAATACACAGTAGAAATACATATCACAATAGAAATACACAGTAGAAATACACAGCACAATAGAAATACACAGTAGAAATACAGAGCAGACAATAGAAATACACAGTAGAAATACACATCACAGTAGTAATGCAGAGCAGACAATAGAAATACACAGTGGAAATACACGTCACAGTAGAAATACACAGTAGAAATACACAGCACACAGTACAAATACACTAGAAATACATAAGACACAGTCGAAATATACAGTGGAAATACACATCACAATAGAAATACACAGTAGAAATACACAGCAGACAATAGAAATACACAGTGGAAATACACATCACAGTAGAAATACACATCACAATAGAAATACACAGTAGAAATACACATCACAGTAGAAATACACATCACAATAGAAATACACAGTAGAAATACACATCACTGTAGAAACACAGAAGAAATACACAGCACACACTGCAAATACACAAGAAATACATAGCACACAGTCAAAATACACAGTAGAAAAAAGGAGGAGACAATAGACATACACAGAGAAATAGAAATCACAGTAGAAATACACATCACAATAGAAATACACAGTAGAAATACACAGCACACAGTGCAAATACACTAGAAATACATAGCACACAGTCAAAATACACAGTAGAAATACAGAGCAGACAAGAGAAATACACAGTAGAAATACACAGCACACAGTAGAAATACACAGTAGAAATACACAGCACACAGTAGAAATACACTAGAAATACATAGCAGACAGTAGAAATACATTGTAGAAATACACATCATAAAGTCCAAATACACTGTAGAAATACACATCACAGTGGAAATACACAGTAGAAATATAGATCACAGTAGAAATACACATCACAGTAGAAATACACAGCACACAGTACAAATACTATAGAAATACATACAGTAGGTACTACTTCAAAGTGGCCATTTCACTCGCGGGGAGCGAGATTCACGCAACGCGTGAAATGTCAGTGACAACTGTAGCCACTAGGTGGAAGCATAGTACTGAATTGCAGCTGAAACGATTTTGGGACAATTCCACATTTGACCACAATGTAGCTGCAATGGAGAGTGGCGCTGTTTTAGGCTACAGGTAGAGTGAATGGAGAGGGGGACTGCTAAACCGTATTCACCGATTCAGACTGATTGTTTCACAGCGGTGGGACACCTCAGTTATCTGGGTGACCTTGGATAATCACTTGTGCTTTCTTTGTTTTACAGTAGAGCTAAACTACATTAGTCGTTTTTTAAGGAACATTTGTTTACTGGTAAAATTGCCGACCTGAATTATTGTCCCAGTCCGCCCCCGTGAGCATATATCACGGCCTGACTGGATGTTGCTTAAATATAAGAATAGCCAATAAAAATATCTGATACCCTAAAGACATCTGAGGTTGTGATTTCGCTTGCTCGCTCGCTGCAGCCATGGCTAATAAGCGGAGGCAGAAACAATTACGCACAGCCTACAGAATTTTCTACGTCCATACAAGCATTTAAGAAATTATTCTTATCAGTTCCATAATTCAGAGAGGATTTTTACTCAACGAAAAAATTTATAAAGATCATCTTTTAGGTTGAAGACACGACAGCAGCACGTATGTCCAGAGGCTGGTGTGTGTTATGACTGACGTATAGCTCCCCTGGTAGAGCAGCTCCCTCAGAAAGCAGAATCTGCCGCTAGTGTGAGTTCGAATCTCAGTTTAGGCTGTAACTTTAGTTAATGTGTTTTCTTTTCTCATCATCATCATCATTATGATCACATATAGCTCCAAGTTTGAGCAAATAAATGAGCAAATGAGCATTAATTCTCTGCCGGGCCGCGGCACCAGCTTTCCTGCTTGTGTACATAAAATACATTAAATTCTGACACCACAACTGTAGCGTACCGAATATCAATAGATGATAACCAGAAAAAAAACGTTCTATTGATCTGATTCACCGGCTTCATGGACGTCGGAACTATTTTCTGAGAGGGGGGGCGGGGGAAGCACGCACTTTTATCAATGATTAAGGATTTGATTTTAAGTTATTTTATAATGGCGTGCAGTTATAAGAGAACTAGATGGATGAACACGGCATCTTTATTGTTAAGAAAATGAAACTCCAGGAAGCTCCCCACTGCGTAAAAACGCAGCGCAGCCAGGAGCTGCACCTCCGGGCTGAGGGCAAAATTGCAGCGGGTTGCTCTCTGGATGTGTGGAGACAGAGTGATCAGCCGTTGGATCTCCGCACGGGGCAGCCGGTACTTTGCCTGGACAGCCCGGTCTGACAGCACGTCCAGTGGGGAGAAGTGCTGACGCACGTATGCATTTATGTAAACCGTCTGGCTTCGCGCACGGCGACGCTGTTGGTTCGCAGCGAGAATGTGCTGTATTGTAGCCATCGTTTCTCACACGCGCGGACTTTGGCAACGCATTTATATACTGTAGAGTAGCAGGTGAAGCCTCTCTGGATGAGGTTCAGTTGAGTTTAATTACATCTGTTTCCTTGATATCTGTGAAATGCCACAGGGTTGTTGTATTTTTATGTGTAGCAGCCTACTATAAACTCATATGCAGATATGTGTGGAAAACTTAAACGTGTAATTCAATAACAAGGTTTTTTCTTCTTCTTCTATTAGCCTATGTTTCTTGCGCCAGTGGTCCGCAGCTATGAGCGCATTTCAACATTGAGCATTGTTTTATTATTTCGAAAAGTGGAGGATGTAAATTTCCCTGACGCGGCTTGATCACTGAGCATTTGGCTGTAAGAAGGCTGTTAAGAGTGGGTCAGCTCGATCTTACATTTCCTTCTTAGTGAAAGATCTTCTTAAGCTAAGAGCGACTCTGGAAAACACATCCTTCTTTCACAGCGTTCTTAAGAGCGCTCCTAAGAAGATCTTAGCACTTAAGAGCTCCTTAACGAATCTGAGAAACGCGGCCATTGGCAGGGCCAGACACAGCTTAATGAGCTTCTCCACCTCCGAATGCAGGATGGACACATCCTGGATGGTGCTTACTTCTCGTCCCCTACACACATTCCTCAGTATGGGGGAATGCAAATGTTAAGGCATCTGGAACAAGTTGCTTAACTGGAAAGACCACATCCATCCCCCACACTTTTGAAAAGCTTGCTACGCCAGCGCCCCCACCCCCACCCCCGCGCGCTGAGGACAGCAAAGAGGTCTGCAACAAATACATTGATCACTTGGCCAAGGGATCTCCTCCTGCAGGGAGACGGCTTCAGGGACTCAGTCCGCTTTAAATAACCTTCTGTATATCCGACTACTGTGAAGCTGCTGATTATGTATTTTAATAAAGCTAGAGAAAACTGTCTGACATGACGTGGCGTCGTTCTTCTTTCTATAAGCCTGTTGTAGAAAATATAAGGAATAGAAAGCACAAATATTTGTGTTAAATTCTGACACCACAACTGAAATAAAGAAAGCCGGTCATAGACGTCGGAACTCACGCACCCCATCAGCCACCCTACCCACGGGAAGATACGAGAAGTAAGCACCATCCAGGATGTGCATATGGACCTGGTGCGCTCCGAGGCGGAGCGGCGTTTTGATCAGGAAGGACTCCGCATAGCTGCAGGGCGAGAGCAGGCAGTTCTTGAGGCGGCTCAGGGGAAACGAGTGGATGTGGGTTCCTCGGAACTGACCCCCTTTCCATGAGAGAGGTGGAGAAGCTCATTAAGCTGTGCCTGGCCCTGCCAATATCTGTCGCGGCATCCGAGCACTCTTTCTCAGCCTTGCGCAGGCTGAAAACCTGGCTGCACACCATGACGCAGGAGAGACCAACACATTTGACCGTTATGAACGTTCACAGTGACCTTATGGATGAAAGCGATGTCTCGACCCTGCTTAAAATCTTCATCAGTGGGTCAACTGAGAGAAGGTCCACTTTTGGATATGCATGAAAGCCCTGAGTCAGGAGCGCAGACTTTTCTTTTTTTCATTCAAGGGTACAAATAATGCCGTTATGTTCCTTAAATGGCTTGATTTAGTGATCAAAGTTTCATTTTCTTAACAATAAAGATGCCGTGTTCATCCATCTAGTTCTCTTATAACTGCACGCCATTATAAAATAACTTCAAATCAAATCCTTAATCATTGATAAAAGTGCGTGCTTCCCCCGCCCCCCCTCTCAGAAAATAGTTCCGACGTCCATGAAGCCGGTGAATCAGATCAATAGAACGTTTTTTTTCTGGTTATCATCTATTGATATTCGGTACGCTACAGTTGTGGTGTCAGAATCTATGTACACAAGCAGGAAAGCTGGTGCCGCGGCCGGCGGAGAATTAATGCTCATTTGCTCATTTATTTGCGCAAACTTGGAGCCATATGTGATCATAATGATGATGAGAAAAGAAAAAACATTAACTTAAGTTACAGCCTACACAGAGATTCGAACTCGTATCAGCGGGTGATTCTGCTTACTGAGGGAGCTGCTCTACCAGGGGAGCTATACGTCAGTCACAATGTTTTCATGTGCCTTATCTTTCACCGACCCGCTGCCCCAGCTGACACACCAGCGTCTGGACATACGTGCTGCTGTCGTGTCTTCAACCTAAAAGCTGATCTTTATACACTTTTTCGTTGAGTAAAAATCCTCTCTGAATTATTGAACTGATAAGAATCATTTCTTAAATGCTTATATGGACGTTGAAACTTCTGTAGGCTGTGCGTAATTTAAAAGGCTTCATAGTGAAAAAAAATCATTCATCTCATCCGCCATCAACATCATCAACAACTCACTAAGTTTGTCCTTGCTAGAGGGACCCTGTAGCGACAGGCTGAAGGAAGGAGTTGGAATGAGGTGTGGAGTGGGTGAGGTATTATTAGCTACATTCTTGTATTTAAGCAACAATGAACAGAAACATAAATCAGGCAACTCTGTCCATTCCCGTTCATGGTCACTGCTCCCTGCTGCTGCATGTTGTCGTCCTCCTGCTCACAGATGCCACCTGGTGGTTGTTTGGGCACATTGCCGCTTCTCATGAAAACACAATTTATCCGCCACTAAAAAGGTGTGTGATTCTCGCGTGATTCACGCGAGAATCACGCGTGAACTCGGCCACAACGAAGTACTACCTACTGTAGCACACAGTCAATATACACAGTAGAAATACAGAGCAGACAAGAGAAATACACAGTAGAAATACAGAGCCAACAATAGAAATAAACAGTAGAAATACATATCACAATAGAAATACACAGTAGAAATACACAGCACAGAGTTGAAATACACTTTAGAAATACAGAGCAGACAATAGAAATACACAGTAGAAATACACATCACAGTAGTAATACAGAGCAGACAATAGAAATACACAGTGGAAATACACGTCACAGTGGAAATACACGTCACAGTAGAAATACACATCACAATAGAAATACACAGTAGAAATGCACAGTAGAAATACACAGCACACAGTACAAATACACTAGAAATACATTAGACACAGTCGAAATACACAGTGGAAATACACATCACAGTAGAAATACACATCACAATAGAAATACACAGTAGAAATACACATCACAATAGAAACACACAGAAGAAATACACAGCACACACTGCAAATACACAAGAAATACATAGCACACAGTCAAAATACACAGTAGAAAAAAGGAGGAGACAATAGACATACACAGAGAAATAGAAATCACAGTAGAAATACACATCACAATAGAAATACACAGTAGAAATACACAGCACACAGTGCAAATACACTAGAAATACATAGCACACAGTCAAAATACACAGTAGAAATACAGAGCAGACAAGAGAAATACACAGTAGAAATACACAGCACACAGTAGAAATACACAGTAGAAATACACAGCACACAGTAGTAATACAGAGCAGACAATAGAAATACACAGTGGAAATACACGTCACAGTAGAAATACACATCACAATAGAAATACACAGTAGAAATGCACATCACAATAGAAATACACAGTAGAAATACACATCACAGTAGTAATACAGAGCAGACAATAGAAATACACAGTGGAAATACACGTCACAGTGGAAATACACGTCACAGTAGAAATACACATCACAATAGAAATACACAGTAGAAATGCACAGTAGAAATACACAGCACACAGTACAAATACACTAGAAATACATAAGACACAGTCGAAATACACAGTGGAAATACACATCACAGTAGAAATACACATCACAATAGAAATACACAGTAGAAATACACATCACAATAGAAACACACAGAAGAAATACACAGCACACACTGCAAATACACAAGAAATACATAGCACACAGTCAAAATACACAGTAGAAAAAAGGAGGAGACAATAGACATACACAGAGAAATAGAAATCACAGTAGAAATACACATCACAATAGAAATACACAGTAGAAATACACAGCACACAGTGCAAATACACTAGAAATACATAGCACACAGTCAAAATACACAGTAGAAATACAGAGCAGACAAGAGAAATACACAGTAGAAATACACAGCACACAGTAGAAATACACAGTAGAAATACACAGCACACAGTAGTAATACAGAGCAGACAATAGAAATACACAGTGGAAATACACGTCACAGTAGAAATACACATCACAATAGAAATACACAGTAGAAATGCACATCACAATAGAAATACACAGTAGAAATACACATCACAGTAGTAATACAGAGCAGACAATAGAAATACACAGTGGAAATACACGTCACAGTAGAAATACACATCACAATAGAAATACACAGTAGAAATGCACATCACAATAGAAATACACAGTAGAAACACACAGCACACAATACAAATACACTAGAAATACATAGGACACAGTCGAAATATACAGTAGAAATACACATCACAATAGAAATACACAGTAGAAATACACATCACTGTAGAAACACACAGAAGAAATACACAGCACGCAGCGCAAATACACAAGAAATACATAGCACACAGTCAAAATACACAGTAGAAAAAAGGAGGACACAATAGATATACACAGAGAAATACAAATCACAGTAGAAATAGACAGTAGAAATACACATCACAATAGAAATACACAGTAGAAACACACAGCACACAGTACAAATACACTAGAAATACATAGGACACAGTCGAAATATACAGTAGAAATACACATCACAATAGACATACACAGTAGAAATACACAGCAGACAGTAGAAATACACAGCAGACAATAGAAATACACAGTGGAAATACACATCACAGTAGAAATACACATCACAATAGAAATACACAATAGAAATACACAGTAGAAATACACATCACAGTAGAAATACACATCACAATAGAAGTACACAGTAGAAATACACATCACTGTAGAAACACAGAAGAAATACACAGCACACAGTGCAAATACACAAGAAATACATAGCACACAGTCGAAATACACAGTAGAAAAAAGGAGGAGACAATAGATATACACAGAGAAATACAAATCACAGTAGAAATACACAGTAGAAATACACATCACAATAGAAATACACAGTAGAAATACACAGCAAACAGTAGAAATACACTAGAAATACATAGCACACAGTCGAAATACACAGTAGAAATACGCATCACAGTAGAAATACACAGTAGAAATACACAGCACACAGTACAAATGCACTAGAAATACACAGCACAGTCGAAATACACAGAGCAGACAAGAGAAATACACAGTAGAAATACAGAGCCAACAATAGAAATAAACAGTAGAAATACACAGTAGAAATACGCAGCACAGAGTTGAAATACACTTTAGAAATACAGAGCAGATAATAGAAATACACAGTAGAAATACACATCACAGCAGTAATACAGAGCAGACAATAGAAATACACAGTGGAAATACACGTCACAGTAGAAATACACATCACAATAGAAATACACAGTAGAAATGCACATCACAATAGAAATACACAGTAGAAATACACAGCACACAGTACAAATACACTAGAAATACATAGGACACAGTCGAAATATACAGTAGAAATACACATCACAATAGAAATACACAGTAGAAAAAAGGAGGAGACAATAGACATACACAGAGAAATACAAATCACAGTAGAAATACATAGTAGAAATACACATCACAATAGAAATACACAGTAGAAATACACAGCAAACAGTAGAAATACACTAGAAATACATATCACACAGTCGAAATACACAGTAGAAATACGCATCACAGTAGAAATACACAGTAGAAATACACAGCACACAGTACAAATGCACTAGAAATACACAGCACAGTCGAAATACACAGTAGAAATACAGAGCAGACAAGAGAAATACACAGTAGAAATACAGAGCCAACAATAGAAATAAACAGTAGAAATACACAGCACAGAGTTGAAATACACTTTAGAAATACAGAGCAGATAATAGAAATACACAGTAGAAATACACATCACAGTAGTAATACAGAGCAGACAATAGAAATACACAGTGGAAATACATGTCACAGTAGAAATACACATCACAATAGAAATACACAGTAGAAATGCACATCACAATAGAAATACACAGTAGAAATACACAGCACACAGTAGAAATACACTAGAAATACATAGGACACAGTCCAAATATACAGTAGAAATACACATTACAATAGAAATACACAGTAGAAATACACAGCAGACAGTAGAAATACACAGCAGACAATAGAAATACACAGTGGAAATACACATCACAGTAGAAATACACATCACAATAGAAATACAAAGTAGAAATACACATCACAGTAGAAATACACATCACAATAGAAATACACAGTAGAAATACACATCACTGTAGAAACACACAGAAGAAATACACAGCACACAGTGCAAATTCACAAGAAATACATAGCACACAGTGCAAATACACAGTAGAAAAAAGGAGGAGACAATAGACATACACAGAGAAATACAACTCACAGTAGAAATACACAGTAGAAATACACATCACAATAGAAATACACAGTAGAAATACATAGCAAACAGTAGAAATACACTAGAAATACATAGCACACAGTCGAAATACACAGTAGAAATACGCATCACAGTAGAAATACACAGTAGAAATACACAGCACACAGTACAAATGCACTAGAAATACACAGCACAGTCGAAATACACAGTAGAAATACAGAGCAGACAAGAGAAATACACATCACAATAGAAATACAGGGTAGAAATACACCGCACACAGTACAAATACACTAGAAATACATAGCACAGTCAAAATACACAGTAGAATTACATATCACAATGGAAATACACATCACAGTAGAAATACACAGTAGAAATACACAGCACACAGTGCAAATACACTAGAAATACATAGCACACAGTTGAAATGCACAGTAGAAATACACAGTATTTAATAACAACCAAATTGTGATAAGACAGAGGCCCATTACTTTTTCTCAGTGGGAGAAGAAAGGCATTCACACCTTAGGGGATGTTTATAATGATACTGGTCTTCGCTCATTTCAGGATCTGAAAGACTGTTATGACCTGCCAGGCTCATCTTTCTTTTTTTATCTTCAGCTTAGGGCGGCACTTAAGGCCTATGGAGTCCCGTGGGGTTAGCCACTGAAACAACACCCCTTTCACAAACTTGTTACGAGCAGAGGAACCTCCCGGGGCTTTGTCTCTACTTTTTATACTTTTCTACTGAAGTCCTCTTACAAGGACCTGCTCTTAGACAAACAGTGGAGAAGTGATTTTGATTGGGACACGGTTTGGTCTGACATTTTGTTGACTTCACGTAATCCAAATCACCAACAAATCCACCTGAATTATGCTCATAGAACTTACCTAACCGCACGAAGATTGCACTTAATGGGTCTGGTGGCTGACTCCCGGTGCACCCTGTGTTCCCTCGGGGCTCCTGGTACATTTCTTCACATGTTCTGGCAATGCCCTCCTGTCGCTAGTTTTTGGAGCCGTGTATCTTCTCACTTATCAAATATTTTTTCTTTGACAATTCCGGTGTCAATAACTACTTTACTCCTGAATGATTTATCTCAGTTTTCAACATCTGGACAGCAGAAAAGACTTATTTTTGCTGGCCTTACTGCAGCTAAGAAATTAGTAGCTATGAGGTAGAAACACCCCGATAAGCTGTCAGTGAACAATTGGATCCTCACATTTCTTGATATTATTTACCTGGAGTTGTCCACTGCTCGTGTGATTGGAGTCAAGGAATCCGAGATTGAGCTGTGGGTCTCAGTGGCAGGGAAACTAAAGGAGCGGATCTAGCCACCTAATTTGCTAGTAGCTTTTGGTTCTGGGGGGCCCAGGGGTGGTGGTGGTGGTGGTGGTGGGCGGGTGGGGTGGTTATTTTATATGTTGTTTTTTTTTTTTTTTTTTACTATTGTGGTTTTCTCATTCTTATGTCTGTCATCATGTTTTGTATTTGTTATTAAAATGCACTGCCTTTTTCAAAGTTTGGAAAATAAAATAAAAATTTCATCACAAGAAAAAAGAAATGCACAGTAGAAATACACAGCACACAGTCAAAATACACAGTAGAAATACACATCACAGTAGAAATACACAGTAGAAATACACAGCACACAGTGCAAATACACTAGAAATACATAGCACACAGTCGAAATACACATTAGAAATACAGAGCAGACAAGAGAAATACACAGTAGAAATACACAGCACACAGTAGAAATACACAGTAGAAATACACAGCACACAGTAGAAATACACTAGAAATACATAGCAGACAGTAGAAATACATTGGAGAAATACACATCACAATGTCCAAATATACTGTAGAAATACACAGTAGAAATACACATCACAGTAGAAATACACAGTAGAAATATAGATCACAGTAGAAATACACATCACAGTAGAAATACACAGCACACAGTACAAATACTATAGAAATACATAGCACACAGTCAAAATACACAGTAGAAATACAGAGCCAACAATAGAAATAAACAGTAGAAATACACAGCACAGAGTTGAAATACACTTTAGAAATACAGAGCAGACAATAGAAATACACAGTAGAAATACACATCACAGTATAAATACAGAGCAGACAGTAGAAATACACAGTAGAAATACACATCACAATGGAAATACACATCACAGTCGAAATACACTTTAGAAATACACAGCACACAGTGCACATAGACTAGAAATACATAGCACACAGTTGAAGTACACAGTAGAAATACACAGCACAGAGTCCAAATACACTTAAGAAATACAGAGCAGACAATAGAAATACACAGTAGAAATAGACATCACAGTACAAATACACATCACAATAGAAATACACAGTAGAAATACACATTACAGTAGAAATACACATCACAATAGAAATACACAGTAGAAATACACAGCACACAGTACAAATACAGATCAGACAATAGAAATACACAGTAGAAATACACAGCACACAGTGCAAATACACACTAGAAATACACAGCACACAGTGCAAATACACTAGAAATACATAGCACACAGTTGAAATACACAGTAGAAATACACATCACAGTAGAAATACACATCACAATAGAAATACACAGTAGAAATACACAACACACAGTACAAATACACTAGAAATACATAGCACACAGTCTAAATACACAGTAGAAATACAGAGCAGACAAGAGAAACACACAGTAGAAATACACATCACAGTAGAAATACACAGTAGAAATACACAGCACACAATGCAAATACACAGTAGAAATACACAGCACACAGTGCAAATACACTAGAAATACATAGCACACAGTTGAAATACACAGTAGAAATACACACCACAGTAGAAGTACACATCACAATAGAAATACACAGTAAAAATACACATCACAGTAGAAATACACATCACAATAGAAATACACGGTACAAATACACAACACACAGTACAAATACACTAGAAATACATAGCACACAGTCTAAATACACAGTAGAAATACACATCACAATAGAATTACACAGTAGAAGTACACAGCACACAGTAGAAATACACAGCGCAGAGTCAAAATACACTTTAGAAATACAGAGCAGACAATAGAAATACACAGTAGAAATACACATCACAGTAGAAATACACTTCAGAAATATAGAGCAGACAATAGAAATACACAGTAGAAATACAAAGCCTCGTTTGCCATAAAGAAGATCCAAATTCAACCACTTCAGGCTAGAAAACTTAAGTGAAAGACCTTTTTTCAGTCAAATACAGCTTATGCAAATCAAAAATCAAATCAAATAAAATTTTATTTGTATAGCCCAAATTCACAAATCACAGTTTGCCTCAGAGGGCTTTACAATCTGTACAGAGACGACACCCTCTGTCCTTCGACCCTCGATTCGAGTGAGGAAAAACTTGCCCCCCCAAAAAAGGACCTTTTAACAGGCAAAAAAAATGCGGAAGAAACCTCAGGGAGAGCCACAGAGGAGGGATCCCTCTCCCAGGACGGACAGACGTGCAATAGATGTCGCATGTACAGAGCAGATCAACGAGATCACAATGTATTCAATTATAAGCGATGGTTGACAGGAGTGAAAGTACATAAAGATGTATTACAGCAATAATAATGAAATGCACATGGAAATGTGATTACTAGTGATAACAGTAGTAGTGATTAATGGTAAGGATGGTATGTAGTAATGCATTACAATAATAGTAGTGGAACGTATGTAACAGAGATGTGACTAATATTAGCGACAGTAGTGGTGGGTGTCAGAGGCAGGGTCATGGCAGTAGGCGCATCCACGATCAGGCAGGGCCATAGCAGTAGGCGCATCCACGATCAGGCAGGGCCATAGCAGTGGGCGCATCCAGTGGGCGCATCTATGCTACTGTAAGTGCAAAAAAAGCGACTTTCTCGGTCTGACACGCTGAAAATTGACATGAGCCAGTTTTCACCCTTAATGAATTAAATTCCAGGTAAAGCCTCGTTTGCCATAAAGAAGATCCAAATTCAACCACTTCAGGCTAGAAAAGAAGTGAAAGACCTTTTTTCAGTCAAATACAGCTTATGCTGTTGCCCAGCAGCCAGCAGCCAGTCAGCCCAGCACAGGTGCTGGCAATGATGACGACGAGCAGCCCAGCTGTTCCACATCATCATCTACTCTGCCTGAGTATTAGAGGAGGCTGAGAGGGGGCGCCCGTTGCTTGAACGTCGACTATTGTGGTCAGGTTAGCCGGCTGTGTACTAGCAGCACTCGTAAATCTTCGAATAGACTGTATTGTATATCTTTGCTAATCCTGTTCTCCTCTTTGTTTGTTCCAGGCTCCCTCCGTTAAAACCAGTGTCTCCTCGCTCCGTCCATGCCTTCCAGGCCCCTCACCTTCACCCTCACCTAACCACCACGTGGACCCTCCACCCTCTCTCCTCTCCCTGGATACCCAATCTCTCCCTCCTCTGCTCCACTCCCACGTAAAGTTGTTTAATAAAGTTGTTAAACTTGAAGCACGGTTCTGTGTCTTTGTCTCTGGGGTACCTGGCACATTTGGCTGCTGTAACTTTAGAGCCTAACAGAACGTTCAAGTCACCATGAGCCAAGCCGGGTCCCCAGGGGCAGGGAACCAGACTCCTGCAGATTTAGGAGGTTTGATTGCCAAACAGGCCCGTGACCTTGCCGAGCTGCAGCAGGAGTTGAAGAAGGCCTTTCTCACTGTGCAAAGTCAGATAGCAGTGCTTGAAAGTGCCTCCCGTTCCACAGTAGGAACTGTGGCGTCCCTTTCCACCCAAGTGAGCGCCATCTCCGGAGCGTTGGCCGACATTCAGAAATCCCTGGATACCCTTACAGCCCGAACACCGGTCAGCGGACTTCCAGCTCCCATCGCCAACACCAGTCCCAGCCCTCCCATTGCAGCGGCGGGTTCAGCGGCCTCCCCAGCCCAGTCGCACCCCCAAACTGAGCCCAACTTGGTCAGCCCTAGGCCGTTCGACGGAGACTTCATCCACTGTCGGGGTTTCCTCGCTCAATGTGAGTTACTTTTCACTCATCAGCCGTCTAGATATTCTTCCGATGGGTCTAGGATTGCCTTGGTCATGTCTCTTCTGATTGATGAGGCTCTCAGTTGGGCTATAGCTGCAGTTGAAGGCAACCTTTCTCTTGCTACTGACTACGCACAGTTTAAGAGGGAGTTTCAGGCAGTGTTCGATCACCCTGTAGACGGGAAGGACGCCGCCAGTCGTTTGCTGGTAATCCGTCAGGGGTCTCGCTCTGTGGCTCAGTATACCCTGGAGTTCCGAATCCTGGCAGCGGAGAGCCGATGGGACACCAATGCCCTTCTCAGTGTTTATCGCAAGGGGCTGAGTGATGCCATCAAGGATCTCGTTGTCCGTGACTGCCCTGAAACCCTCAACGACTTAATATCCCTGGCCCTCCTAATGGACTCCCGGCTTCAGGAACGTCGCGCAAGGAGCCCATTGAGGCTCTCCTCGCCAACCCTCCCACCACCCAGCTACGGAGGTTCCAACTCTGTTCTCTGCTAGCCGAGCTGAGCCCCCTCCTTCACCTCTGCGTTCCCCAGCTCCTTTGGCTGATCACGACTCACACCAGAGGAGAGAGAACAGAGACTGAACAACAGGCTGTGTCTCTACTGTGGTGAGTCAGGTCATTTCATTCGCTCTTGCCCCACTCGCCCAAAAGATCCTGCTCGCTGGTAGGGGCTATACTGGTGAGCAAGACTATTTTCCACCAGCCCAAGAAGAATCCCAACCGCCTCTTCCCTGCTACGCTGGCCTGGGGCACAGAGACACTTTCTGTCAGCGCCCTCATTGATTCTGGTGCGGATGAGTGCCTCATGGACGTTTCCTTTGCTCGCCAAGCAGGTGTCCCCTTGGTTCCCTTGGACCACTCGTTGTTCCCCCAGGCCATAGACGGACGTCCATTAGGCGCTATCTCCTATTCTACCAGGCCCCTCATGCTCACCCTTTCAGGTAATCACACCGAGTCAATCTGTTTCTTTGTTCTACATGCCTTGGTGTTGGGTCGACCTTGGTTGGAGAAGCATGAGCCCCATATCTGCTGGGCCTCCGGCCGGATCCTGGGATAGAGCACTACCTGCCATGCAACCTGCCTGCGTTCCGCACTGTCCCCGCCCTGTGGTTCCCAAGCGGTGCCCTCTCCCCCAGACCTCACAGGTGTTCCCCCCGAGTATCATGATCTTGCCCCAGTGTTTAGTTAGGACAGGGCTATGTCGCTTCCCCCTCACCGGCCGTATGATTGTGCCATCAATCTCCTACCTGGGACCCCCTTCCTGAAGGGACGGCTTTACAACATCTCTCTTCCAGAGAAGGAAGCAATGCGCAACTACATTGCGGAATCCCTGCATTCAGGCATCATCAGACCCTCGTCTTCCCCCCTTGCAGCAGGCTTTTTCTTTGTGGCTAAAAAGGATGGCGGCCTGAGACCATGTATTGATTACCGTGGGCTAAACAAACTCACTTTGAAGAATAAATATCCTCTTCCCCTTATCAGCTCCACCCTCGAGCCACTTACTCATGCCAAAGTTTTCAAGAAGCTTGACCTCCGAAACGCCTACCACTTAGTCCGGATCAGGGAGGGCGACGAATGGAAAACGGCCTTCAACACCCATCTTGGCCACTTCGAGTATGCCGTTTGGCCTGTCCAATGCCCCGGCCATTTTCCAAGCCCTTGTGAACGACGTGCTGAGAGACATGCTTAACATCTTTGCGGTGGTGTACCTGGACGACATCCTCGTCTTCTCCAAGTCTTTGAAGGAACACCACCAGCATATCCGCCTGGTTCTTCAGCGGCTGTTGGAGAATTGCCTGTACGTCAAGGCTGAAAAATGTGTGTTCCACTCTGACTCTGTTACGTACCTGGGCAATGTACTGGAGAATGGACAGACCCGGGTGGATCCTGCCAAGGTCAAGGCAGTAGAGGAATGGCCACGTCCCAACGACCGAACTCAGCTAAGGCGTTTCCTGGGGTTTGCTGGCTTCGTCTGCAGGTTCATCAAGGGTTTCAGTCAACTAGCAGCCCCTCTCAATTCCCTCACTTCCCCTTTCACTCCTTTCTCCTGGACAGCGGAGGCGGAGGCAGCTTTCTGTAAGCTTAAGAGCCTGTTCGTTTCAGCTCCTGTGCTGGTCTACCCCAACCCAACAAGGCAGTTTGTCGTCGAAGTAGATGCCTCGGATACGGGCATCGGGGCAGTTCTCTCTCAACGGTCTGAGGGGGACCAGAGAGTGCATCCTTGTGCCTACAACCCCGCTGAGTGGAACTACGACGTGGGTAATAAGGAGCTACTGGCGGTCCATGATGCACTGAAAGAGTGGAGACACTGGTTGGAGGGAGCGAAGCTGCCATTCATAGTGTGGTCAGACCACAAGAATCTGACCTACTTAAGGACAGCAAAGAGGCTTAACTCCAGATAGGCCCGCTGGGCCCTATTTTTCAGCCGGTTTGATTTTGCCCTTAGTTACCGCCCGGGTTCCAAGAACATCAGGGCTGATGCTCTCTCCCGTCAGGTCACTGGGGAACTACCTGAGGTCCAAGAGGTGCCGAACACCATCCTTTCCCCCACCCGAGTCGTGGGTGTAGTCACCTGGCCTATCGACTCCATGGTAAGGCGGGCCCAGCGAACCCAGCCTGATCCGGGCAATGGACCCCGAAACAGACTGTTCGTTCCCACCTCTGTCTGCCCACAAGTGTTGGAGTGGGGTCACTCCAGTCACATTGCCTGCCACCCAGGGGAACGCCGAACAGCAGAATTCATCAGCCGCAGATTCTGGTGGCCCTCCCTCAACAAGGATGTTAAGGAGTTTGTAGCTGCCTGCACCGTCTGCGCCCGGAGCAAGGCTTCCCATCGTCCTCCAGCGGGCCTGCTTTAACCACTCCCCGTCCCCACTCGGCCATGGTCCCACATAGGTATGGACTTTGTTACAGGGCTCTCGGTATCCCAGGGCAATAATACCATCCTGACTGTGGTTGACCGGTTCTCTAAGGCTGTCCACTTTATTCCACTCCCCAAGCTTCCTTCCGCTGTAGAGACTGCAGACCTCCTCACCCTCCATGTTGTTCGCCTGCATGGAATTCCCTCAGACATTGTGTCTGACCGTGGTCCCCAATTCGTCTCAAAGGTGTGGCAAGCCTTCTGTAAGGGAATCGGGGCCACAGTCAGCCTCTCCTCTGGCCACCATCCACAGACCAATGGGCAAACAGAGCGTGCCAACCAGACACTTGAGACGGCCCTTCGCTGTGTCACCACCAGCAACCCTTTGACCTGGTCCAGATACCTGCCCTGGGTGGAGTACTCTCTCAACGCCATGGAGAGCGCAGCAACTGGTATGTCCCCTTTCCAATGCTCACTGGGTTACCAACCCCCTCTGTTTCCCCAACAGGAGCTGGAGGTGGCAGTCCCATCCACCAGGGTCCACCTCCGCCGGTGTAGACGGGTCTGGAAGGCGGCCCGGGCTGCGCTTCTTCGTACCACCGCACAAGCCCAGCGTGGGGCCAACCAGTGGAGGATATGCGCTCCTGTCTACCAACCTGGCCAGAAGGTTTGGCTGTTGGCCCGGGACCTGCGCCTCCAGACCTCTCAGACCTCAACCCGCAAGCTGAATCCCCGGTATGTTGGCCCCTACTCTGTGGAACGCATCATTAGCCCTTTGGCAGTACGTCTGATTCTCCCTCCTGCTCTCAAGGTTCACCCAGTTTTCCACGTCTCTCAGCTTAAACCTGTGGCCACAAGCGCCTTGTCTCCTGTTTCAGCTCCTCCGCCTCCCGAGTCCTGGCTGATGGTGACCCTGTGTGGACAGTTCACAAGCTGCTCGCCGTCCGTCGCCGTGGTCGGGGATTCCAGTACTTAGTGGACTGGGAAGGCTATGGTCCCAAAGAACGATGCTGGGTGCACTCGTCTTACCTCGCTGACCCCTCCTTGTTGGATGCTTTCTACAGGGACAACCCAGGTGCCCCTGAGCGGTCATCCGGTGCCTCCCCTCAGGGGGGGGGGTACTGTTGGGGCTGCCCAGCAGCCAGCAGCCAGTCAGCCCAGCTCAGGTGCTGGCAATGATGACGACGAGCAGCCCAGCTGCTCCACATCGTCATCTACTCTGCCTGAGTATTAGAGGAGGCTGAGAGGGGGCGCCCGTTGCTTGAACGTCGACTATTGTGGTCAGGTTAGCTGGCTGTGTACTAGCAGCACTCGTAAATCTTCGAATAGACTGTATTGTATATCTTTGCTAATCCTGTTCTCCTCTTTGTTTGTTCCAGGCTCCCTCCGTTAAAACCAGTGTCTCCTCGCTCCATCCACGCTTTCCAGGCCCCTCACCTAACGACCACGTGGACCCTCCACCCTCTCTCCTCTCCCTGGATACCCAGTCTCTCCCTCCTCGGCCCAGCTCCACTCCCACGTAAAGTTGTTTAATAAAGTTGTTAAACTTGAAGCACGGTTCTGTGTCTTTGTCTCTGGGGTACCTGGCACATTTGGCTACTGTAACTTTAGAGCCTAACATGTGCTACTGTAAGTGCAAAAAAAGGGCTCTTCTCGGTCTGACACGCTGAAAATTGACATGTGCCAGTTTTCACCCTTAATGAATTAAATTCCAGGTAAAGCCTCGTGTGCCATAAAGAAGATCCAAATTCAACCACTTCAGGCTAGAAAACTTAAGTGAAAGACCTTTTCTCAGTCAAATACAGCTTATGCTACTGTAAGTGCAAAAAAAGGGCCTTTCTCGGTCTGACACGCTGAAAATTGACATGAGCAAGTTTTGACCCTTAATGGATTAAATTCCAGGTAAAGCCTCGTTTGCCATAAAGAGGATCCAAATTCAACCACTTCAGGCTAGAAAACTTAAGTGAAAGACCTTTTTTCAGTCAAATACAGCTTATGCTACTGTAAGTGCAATAAAAGGGACTTTCTCGGTCTGACACGCTGAAAATTGACATGAGCCAGTTTTCACCCTTAATAAATTAAATTCCAGGTAAAAACTGCTTTGCCATGAAGAAGATCCAAATTCAACCAGTTCAGGCTAGAAAACCTGTTTGAAAGACCTTTTTTCAGTGAAATGCAGCTTAGGAGACTGTACAGTGCAGAAACAGGCTCCTCTCGCTCTGACACGCTGATTTTTGACATAAGCCACTTTTCACCCTTAATGAATTAAATTCCAGGTAAAAACTCCTTTGCCATGAAGAAGATCCAAATTCAACCAGGTCAGGCTAGAAAACCTGTTTGAAAACCCTTTTTCAGTGAAATGCAGCTTAGTGCAAAAACAGGCTGCTCTCGCTCTGAAACGCTCATTTTTCACATAAGCCACTTTTCAGCCTTAGGCGACTGTACAGTGCAAAAACAGGCTCCTCTCGCTCTGAAACGCTCATTTTTGACATAAGCCACTTTTCAGCCTTAATGAATTAAATTCCTGGTAAAAACTTCTTTGCCATGAAGAAGATCCAAATTCAACCGGTTCAGGCTAGAAAACCTGTTTGAAAGACCTTTTTTCAGTGAAATGCAGCTTAGGCGACTGTACAGTGCAGAAACAGGCTCCTCTCGCTCTGAAACACTCATTTTTGACAAAAGCCACTTTTCACCCTTAATGAATTAAATTCCAGGTAAAAACTCCTTTGCCATGAAGAAGATCCAAATTCAACCAGTTCAGGCTAGAAAACCTGTTTGAAAGACTTTTTTTCAGTGAACTGCAGCTTAGTGCAAAAACAGGCTCCTCTCGCTCTGAAACGCTCATTTTTGACATAAGCCACTTTTCACCCTTAATGAATTAAATTACAGGTAAAAACTCCTTTGCCATGAAGAAGATCCAAATTCAACCAGTTCAGGCTAGAAACCCTGTTCGAAAGACCTTTTTTCAGTGAAATGCAGCTTAGTCGACTGTACAGTGCAGAAACAGGCTCCTCTCGCTCTGAAAGGCTCATTTTTGACATAAGCCAGTTTTCACCCTTAATGAATTAAATTCCAGGTAAAAACTCCTTTGCCATGAAGAAGATCCATTCAACCAATTCAGGCTAGAAAACCTGTCTGAAAGACCTTTTTTCAGTCAAATGCAGCAACGTATTCTCATGAAGGGTTCGTATGGAAACGTACGAAAAGTTATGCACACATTTTTCGTGCATTATCCTACGAATATCAAAATGACACCAGTGCAATGACACCAGTGCGCATGCGCACATGACACCAGTGCAATGACACCAGTGCGCATGCGCACATATGTACAAATCTTTCGATATCCAATGACACCAGTAGCATGCGCAATTCCCATGCAGTGGAAAAAATGGCTTCCATTGCAGCATTTTAAGACCGTTTCGGCATTAAAGTGCGTTTTGATAACATTCCTTCGCTGTCGCTGACATACTTCTGCCAGTTTTTTTCTTCTTTTTTTACCGCCAACCTTCTCCCGCTTCAGGTAAGAACGCAACTTTGTTAGTAAATCAGAAATGCAATGAGCTTTATTGCCTTGAATATATTCTATTATTCTGTTCTATCTTTCATTGTACTATGCCTGCATGCCTTTTATTGTACTATGCCTGCATTTTAACTGTACAGAACTTTGGTCAACCTGGGTTGTTTTAAAATGTGCTTAAGAAATAAACTTGATTGATTGATTGATTGAAACCAGTCAGTTTTGTCAATAACAAACAAAGTTTGACAAATTTAGATAGATAGATAGATAGATAGATAGATAGATAGATATACTTTATTGATCGTGACTAGAGAAGGCTTTCTTGATTGTGCTCTCATTCTACTTTTATTACTGTTTTACAGATAACCAGTTTCCCTCAATCCTCTGTCCCTGTTCCTTCCTTTATAAAAAACCAACGGCTCTTTTAAGAGCCAACCTATTTGTCTGTGTGTGTGTGTGTGTGTGTGTGTGTGTTCATTTCTCTGGTAAGTAGTATGCACAATTTGAGATTGAGAAGGCTTTCTAGACTATGCTCTCACTGTACTGTTATTGCTGTTTTACAGATAACCAATTTCCCACATCTCTCAGTCCCTGTACCTTCTTTTACATAACCAACGGCTCTTTTAAGAGCCAACCAGAAGTCTGTCCAGAAGTGTCTTCAATTCTCTGGTAAGTGGTAGTAGCCCTTATAGCCCTCGATGTAAACAATATCAAAGGCAAGCTGGGACAGAAATATATATCATATAGGGTGCACTTTCCCCACAGATCAGAGATGGAGGATTTAACATCTTTTATTTTTGCTGTTTAGGCACTATGGCATCAGATGAGGATACCCTTAAGGATGTGATCAGAAAGGCACAGAGCCTGGCAGAGCATCTCAACTCACTAGTTGAGCCTGCACAGGTAATGTAACATCTTCAGTATCCTGTTCCATGCATGGGGATCAGATATTATGATGCATAGCAACATTCAAGAAGTTATTTGTGCAGGAAGTCTATATGGTTTACCTGCGTTACTTTGATTATATTGTGCTTTTTAGGTGAAAAAAAGAAGAAGATCAAAACCACCAGTCCAGATCCGGTGGAGACAGCGGGATAAAGATGGCAACATTATTGCCCAGACCATCAAGTCCTCTTCGTCCAAATCCCGTGGTTAGTTTATTATATCCAACTTTGCATAGCGTACTAAGCATTTTGTTGTAATAAGGTCAATGAATACTACCCACAGAAGAAGATTGTAATTATACTGGGTAGCTCTCAGTTGTGGATGTATTTAACTTTCTGAATGATCAGCAAGGCTTTTCTGGAAAAGAGCATACATGTTTGGCAAATCTTTCCTCTGTAAATTGTTCATTTCCTGAGCTACTGTAACCAGTAGCGAACTCACATTATGAATAAACATTCCATTCACATTGACACAACACTGATATTCTGTTGGCATCCTACACATTTAACTTTATCTTTTCAGGTGGAAGGGCCAGATCACTTCATCGCAGTGTTCCTGAGGAGACATCAGTGGAGATGCCTGATGAGGAAGAGGCAGGACTTAGTAAGTAATCATAATCTTTTTGTCTTATAGATTCCCATGAGTTTTGGCGTGACAGGTCAAACAATCAAGCATCGTGGTGTGATTTCTGTGGGGATCTACCAATCCAAGTCTGTAGAATACGATTTATAGGCCTGCACATCTCAGCATCGCCATAATGCTTAATGTGGAATGGCATTTTCATTCAATCCTTTATTTCAGACTCCAATACAGGGTCCATAGCATAATAAAATGACATAAAAGCACAAAACAAACAAAACTAACAAACAAAAGCAGAACAATCAGACATAGAGGCATTCTCTCCAATGTTTTCTTAACTTAGAGTAGTACCTCAAGGAACTCCTTGCTGGATTAACTAGGTTATCAATAATACCATTACCTGAGCTATCCAGGCGACACATAAATTTGTACATTAAATTGCTCAGGACTGCCTCACATGATGGCACACTGGAGACCGCAAACAAGTAGCTGGCACTGAACCATCTGGGTAACTTCAGTAACATCCTCATAGTGTCATTATACGCAACTGTAAGCTCTTGTAGACTGCTTTTCTTGTACCCACACCACAAATGAGCAGTATACATAGGTGTACAAAAGGCTTTAAACAGAGAACATTTCACATTGAAAGAGCACATACTAAACTTGCGAAGTAACATGTTCGCTTGAGCATATAGTTTGCGCCATTGACGGTATGTATCTTTGTCATCACTGAGATCATCTGAGAATATGTGACCAAGATACTGTACTTCTTTAGACACCATAAGTGGACTATTACAGAGATAAAATACAGGATCCTCTCTGCTTCTAACTATCTTGATACACATTTTCCTCTAGAAAATATTTGTAGCTTGTAAAATTACGATTCATTGCTAAGCCCCAATTTTGCTTTATCAACATTTTACCCCCCTCCTGAAACAGATGCTGCTTTAAAAGAACTGGAGAGACATCTCAGTGCATCACACTGTGATGTCGGTATTGACGATGTGGACACCAGCCCACCAACAGCAGCCATGGACTGGAAAACCAGGAACGCTTTCTCCTCAGAGAGATGGAAGGAAGCCAGACAGATGCTGTTAGACAACATGCTGAAAGCTAACAGCATTAAACCAAGGCTCTGCCAAAGATGCCTCAGCAAGGAAGCCATCATAAGATGTCAAGAATGCATGCCTATGCAGTATAACTGTTTTGACTGTGACATACACCATGAGTCCCACGCACTGCACAATCGGCAATCAATGATTCATGGCTTCCACATGCCTCTGCCACCAACAGTTGTGGTCAAGGAAGCTCCAGAAGGGGGCTATTCCCATCACACATGCGGTACTATATATATAAAATCTTTTTCTTTTCTTTGCAAAACTCAATTTATTTTTGGCATCTTGAAAAAAGACCCCTCTCTAATTTTGGAATTTTTAAACCTCTCTTTTCCTTTTGTAGCTAGAATATTGCCAATGGAATTGCCACACCAGATTTGTGACTGCCCCCCAGAGAACATTTCTGTCATTCCTGGGAGGCCTGTGGTGTTCATCAACATGAAAGGTAACTCCATACCATAACCTCTATTTCCCTATGGTTCTACCCCCCTCTCCAATATAACATGAATTTATGCTTTTTTTCCCCAGGACAATATGATCTGACCCTCCCAGAGCTGCGATGTGGTGGCTGCTGTGCCAGCTGGACCCCAGGGCTGTATGATGTCCAAGTCAGTGGCTACTGGCCTGCAACCCTCCACTTCCATACAGTCTACGATGTAGCTATTTTTCAAGGTTTTCGGGAGATGAAGTTGGCTGCTCCATGGATTTCCCGCCTGACCTTTATGAGAATGCTGGAAGCGCAAACAGCAGCATATGGCAGGGTGGGCTGGCTACACAATATTTACCATAACCCCCTTTAAATTATGCATGTTAGTATAAATTTGTCTTTGATGATTCTTTCAACAGACTGGTAAAGTTTGCTCTGACACATTTTTCAAGAGCTTCATGGAGTGGGTCATCAGCTCCTATGAAGTGGACAAGTTGTGCTCAGAGCAACCATTCGCCTGCACAGCCTGTTCTCCCCAAATGCTGGCTGTGTCTGTGGATGGAAACAGGAAGCACTACCGCTTCAAAAAGGATGGACAGTCAGTTTATATTTTATATGTTTCATGGTCTAGGCATGTCCATGTATCAGCTCTCATTTGTTACACCAGTGAGCACATGTTAATTCTAATGCTAACATGAAATGATTGCAATCATCCTTGCAATTTATATTTCCATGTCTGATCTTTAGGTCTGAGGAAGGGGGTTATTTTGATGGTGTGCTCATCTGCAAGGATGACGAGGTTGCAGCATTTGTGGACGACCTCCAAAAGAGGGCCAAGCATGTAAGAACATTTTTTATTTATTTTTAATGAAATATATTCTCATTATACTTTGTATACCTTAAGTCAAATTTTATTTTAGGTAAGAACTACTATTGGCTATTATTTACAATTGCATGTATTCTGCAGTTTGATGCTGCAGAATTACAGCCCAAACTGTTAAATAAATTAAACATTATGTGACTATTCTCACTTTGTCCTTTTTGTAGTTACCAGGCAAAGGGGTTTGTGGCAGGTCTCAGCTGAACGCAGCAAAGGAGACAACAAGCAAGAGGGCTTGTTCCAGCCTTGATGAGCAAGTATGTTGTCTAGAGCTTTCCCTTTTCACAATATTACATTTTGTGGTAGTGCATTGTATTCCACCCTTTGCTTACACCACCCCTGTGAATTTCCCCATTGTGGGACTAATAAAGGAATATCTTATCTTATCTATAATGATAGGAAACTAGTTAATGGGAAATTCTTTATTTGCCAAATACAACATTTTAAGATAAGATAAGATAATATTTCCTTTATTGTCCCACAATGGGGGAAATGCACATTAACCTATCCTTACTATTTAGAGGCAGTGGGCAGCCGTGGTCCAGGGACCAAATGCCTGTGTCCTCATCAAGGGAAATGGCAGTTGCAACAGTTAACGAGCATGCATAGCAAAATGATTTGCTTTTTCATATGGAGAAAAGTAGCAGTAATAACATTTAAATACGCATACAGAATTGAAGCAAAGGCCGAATTATTGTTAAATTAAAATAAATTAAATTGAATTGAATTTTTAATTCTTCCCCAGGGTCTAGAAGTAGCAGTGTGCCGTCATGGCATTATCCTTCGGGCCCTGAATATGTACAGGCAAGTATAAAAACATTCTTTGTATTTTCACTACACTTCCATTTATTTCAAATGCTCATGAAGTGACACTTAATTAATGCAATGATGTTATACAATCCCACAGGGGCTTCAGGGCTGAGAATATGTGACCAAGATACTGTACTTCTTTAGACACCATAAGTGGACTATTACAGAGATAAAATACAGGATCCTCTCTGCTTCTAACTATCTTGATACACATTTTCCTCTAGAAAATATTTGTAGCTTGTAAAATTACGATTCATTGCTAAGCCCCAATTTTGCTTTATCAACATTTTACCCCCCTCCTGAAACAGATGCTGCTTTAAAAGAACTGGAGAGACATCTCAGTGCATCACACTGTGATGTCGGTATTGACGATGTGGACACCAGCCCACCAACAGCAGCCATGGACTGGAAAACCAGGAACGCTTTCTCCTCAGAGAGATGGAAGGAAGCCAGACAGATGCTGTTAGACAACATGCTGAAAGCTAACAGCATTAAACCAAGGCTCTGCCAAAGATGCCTCAGCAAGGAAGCCATCATAAGATGTCAAGAATGCATGCCTATGCAGTATAACTGTTTTGACTGTGACATACACCATGAGTCCCACGCACTGCACAATCGGCAATCAATGATTCATGGCTTCCACATGCCTCTGCCACCAACAGTTGTGGTCAAGGAAGCTCCAGAAGGGGGCTATTCCCATCACACATGCGGTACTATATATATAAAATCTTTTTCTTTTCTTTGCAAAACTCAATTTATTTTTGGCATCTTGAAAAAAGACCCCTCTCTAATTTTGGAATTTTTAAACCTCTCTTTTCCTTTTGTAGCTAGAATATTGCCAATGGAATTGCCACACCAGATTTGTGACTGCCCCCCAGAGAACATTTCTGTCATTCCTGGGAGGCCTGTGGTGTTCATCAACATGAAAGGTAACTCCATACCATAACCTCTATTTCCCTATGGTTCTACCCCCCTCTCCAATATAACATGAATTTATGCTTTTTTTCCCCAGGACAATATGATCTGACCCTCCCAGAGCTGCGATGTGGTGGCTGCTGTGCCAGCTGGACCCCAGGGCTGTATGATGTCCAAGTCAGTGGCTACTGGCCTGCAACCCTCCACTTCCATACAGTCTACGATGTAGCTATTTTTCAAGGTTTTCGGGAGATGAAGTTGGCTGCTCCATGGATTTCCCGCCTGACCTTTATGAGAATGCTGGAAGCGCAAACAGCAGCATATGGCAGGGTGGGCTGGCTACACAATATGTACCATAACCCCCTTTAAATTATGCATGTTAGTATAAATTTGTCTTTGATGATTCTTTCAACAGACTGGTAAAGTTTGCTCTGACACATTTTTCAAGAGCTTCATGGAGTGGGTCATCAGCTCCTATGAAGTGGACAAGTTGTGCTCAGAGCAACCATTCGCCTGCACAGCCTGTTCTCCCCAAATGCTGGCTGTGTCTGTGGATGGAAACAGGAAGCACTACCGCTTCAAAAAGGATGGACAGTCAGTTTATATTTTATATGTTTCATGGTCTAGGCATGTCCATGTATCAGCTCTCATTTGTTACACCAGTGAGCACATGTTAATTCTAATGCTAACATGAAATGATTGCAATCATCCTTGCAATTTATATTTCCATGTCTGATCTTTAGGTCTGAGGAAGGGGGTTATTTTGATGGTGTGCTCATCTGCAAGGATGACGAGGTTGCAGCATTTGTGGACGACCTCCAAAAGAGGGCCAAGCATGTAAGAACATTTTTTATTTATTTTTAATGAAATATATTCTCATTATACTTTGTATACCTTAAGTCAAATTTTATTTTAGGTAAGAACTACTATTGGCTATTATTTACAATTGCATGTATTCTGCAGTTTGATGCTGCAGAATTACAGCCCAAACTGTTAAATAAATTAAACATTATGTGACTATTCTCACTTTGTCCTTTTTGTAGTTACCAGGCAAAGGGGTTTGTGGCAGGTCTCAGCTGAACGCAGCAAAGGAGACAACAAGCAAGAGGGCTTGTTCCAGCCTTGATGAGCAAGTATGTTGTCTAGAGCTTTTCCTTTTCACAATATTACATTTTGTGGTAGTGCATTGTATTCCACCCTTTGCTTACACCACCCCTGTGAATTTCCCCATTGTGGGACTAATAAAGGAATATCTTATCTTATCTATAATGATAGGAAACTAGTTAATGGGAAATTCTTTATTTGCCAAATACAACATTTTAAGATAAGATAAGATAATATTTCCTTTATTGTCCCACAATGGGGGAAATGCACATTAACCTATCCTTACTATTTAGAGGCAGTGGGCAGCCGTGGTCCAGGGACCAAATGCCTGTGTCCTCATCAAGGGAAATGGCAGTTGCAACAGTTAACGAGCATGCATAGCAAAATGATTTGCTTTTTCATATGGAGAAAAGTAGCAGTAATAACATTTAAATACGCATACAGAATTGAAGCAAAGGCCGAATTATTGTTAAATTAAAATAAATTAAATTGAATTGAATTTTTAATTCTTCCCCAGGGTCTAGAAGTAGCAGTGTGCCGTCATGGCATTATCCTTCGGGCCCTGAATATGTACAGGCAAGTATAAAAACATTCTTTGTATTTTCACTACACTTCCATTTATTTCAAATGCTCATGAAGTGACACTTAATTAATGCAATGATGTTATACAATCCCACAGGGGTGAGATCTTTGCATATCCGATGTTCCTGCAGAAGGAAATCACAGCCAGTCCACCAGCCTTCTTCTGCATGGACGTAATATGCAAGTACTGGCCTTACATCCAGAGAATTGCTGAAGCCTGCCCAGAGTACAGTCACCTCACCACCATGAAGCCTCTGTTGTCTGTGCTCCATGCGAAAGCACATGGCATCAAGTGTGAGGTATTTTTTACTCATCTCTTGTGTTTCGATGCCAGTAATTTTTCCATGTCAAATCCAATCTGCTTGATTACAGAGCCAAAACAACAATGCATGTTTCCCTGAACTCAGATTAATAGACTGCACTGTATATTCCTAAAATGTCAGATAAAATGGGGAGGAGGCAATCAGGATGGAGCGGGTTCTACCCTGGGAGAGGAGGTGGAAATGGTTAACTCCTTCCTGTCCAGGACCGCCATAATCACAAAGTTCATGGGCAAAGGAGGTTGGTTATAGGCTTTGATATTTTATGAAATATCAAATCTTTTTCATATTTGATATTTTATGTCCAGAATAGTCATATAGATAGCATGACTTGACAGCATAGAGTTACACTAGTGGAGCCTTTTAACAGCATTGTTGTTAACTGGAGCTGCTAGGCAAACATAATTTTTGTCTTCTTTTTTCGTCTGTAACAGCACGCACAGACATGCTAACTGTCCAGATTATGGACTGGAATAAGAGAAAGATGGAGAACATGTGTAAAACCTTGTGCACAAGATTTCGTAAGGTAACCGTCTTCTTTCAGAAAAGCGGCCACATTGCAATATGAGTGACAAATGTCACTCTTAAAGTTTAATTCCCCCCATCCCTCCTTTTCCTACAGACACAGCAGAATCTTGAGAGGGAGAGGCAGAGCCTAGAGACCCTCAAGGGAGAGATGTCTGCAAATGATGGGACTGTGGAACAGTGGGTCAGAGATGTCCGGGACTGGGCTGAACATGGTAGGTATCTTTAATCAACTTGTATAATATGCAACATTTCCGCATTACAATTGAAGCAAGCATTTTTGCTGTTTCTGCAGAAAGCAAAATGTTTGGTCAATGTTTTTATCTGTTATGGACCATGGCAATGTCAATTATGAGCATGTTATTTCTTTGAGTTGGTGTTGTCTGTTATGTTGATTTCCTTGTATAATTTGTTGATTTGCAGTACACTGTAACTTCAGTGTTCTTCTATTGTTTTTATATATACTTTAATCAGGGTGTCCATGTAAAAGAGAGCAGTCTCTTAAGGGCCTTCTCTGATTAAATAAATCAGTCAGTACAATGTTCTTGCATAACTCAACATTGCTTTGTGTTAAAGAACCGCCTGCAGCCAGTAATGATTCTCTGCTACAAGTGAGATCAAGGATTGAGGAGACTTATCTGGGCCTAAGGCAGCGCAGGGCACGGCTTTATAGCCAAACAGCTACAAAGTTTGTGAAAGACATCAGATGTTTTAAGAATGTTTTTCACATTTGATTATTAGAGTTTTTTCATGTATCGGAATGTGTCTTCTCTGATTTCTCCCAGACAGCAACTCAGGACGCTCTGTGATCCGCAACCGCATGTGGAGGGAGCAGAAGCAGCTTGAGATCTACAGTACAGACCAAAAGTTTGGCCACACCTTCTCATTCAAAGAGTTTTCTTTATTTTCATGACTATGAAAATTGTAGATTCACACTGAAGGCATCAAAACTATGAATTAACACATGTGGAATTATATACTTAACAAAAAAGTGTGAAACAACTGAAAATATGTCTTATATTCTAGGTTCTTCAAAGTAGCCACCTTTTGCTTTGATTACTGCTTCGCACACTCTTGGCATTCTCTTGATGAGCTTCAAGAGGTAGTCACCTGAAATGGTCTTCCAACAGTCTTGAAGGAGTTCCCAGAGATGCTTAGCACTTGTTGGCCCTTTTGCCTTCACTCTGCGGTCCAGCTCACCCCAAACCATCTCGATTGGGTTCAGGTCCGGTGACTGTGGAGGCCAGGTCATCTGGCGCAGCACCCCATCACTCTCCTTCTTGGTCAAATAGCCCTTACACAGCCTGGAGGTGTGTTTGGGGTCATTGTCCTGTTGAAAAATAAATGATGGTCCAACTAAACGCAAACCGGATGGAATAGCATGCCGCTGCAAGATGCTGTGGTAGCCATGCTGGTTCAGTATGCCTTCAATTTTGAATAAATCCCCAACAGTGTCACCAGCAAAGCACCCCCACACCATCACACCTCCTCCTCCATGCTTCACGGTGGGAACCAGGCATGTAGAGTCCATCCGTTCACCTTTTCTGCGTCGCACAAAGACACGGTGGTTGGAACCAAAGATCTCAAATTTGGACTCATCAGACCAAAGCACAGATTTCCACTGGTCTAATGTCCATTCCTTGTGTTCTTTAGCCCAAACAAGTCTCTTCTGCTTGTTGCCTGTCCTTAGCAGTGGTTTCCTAGCAGCTATTCTACCATGAAGGCCTGATTCACACAGTCTCCTCTTAACAGTTGTTCTAGAGATGTGTCTGCTGCTAGAACTCTGTGTGGCATTGACCTGGTCTCTAATCTGAGCTGCTGTTAACCTGCGATTTCTGAGGCTGGTGACTCGGATAAACTTATCCTCCGCAGCAGAGGTGACTCTTGGTCTTCCTTTCCTGGGGCGGTCCTCATGTGAGCCAGTTTCTTTGTAGCGCTTGATGGTTTTTGCGACTGCACTTGGGGACACTTTCAAAGTTTTCCCAATTTTTCGGACTGACTGACCTTCATTTCTTAAAGTAATGATGGCCACTCGTTTTTCTTTACTTAGCTGCTTTTTTCTTGCCATAATACAAATTCTAACAGTCTATTCAGTAGGACTATCAGCTGTGTATCCACCTGACTTCTGCACAACACAACTGATGGTCCCAACCCCATTTATAAGGCAAGAAATCCCACTTATTAAACCTGACAGGGCACACCTGTGAAGTGAAAACCATTTCAGGTGACTACCTCTTGAAGCTCATCAAGAGAATGCAGAGTGTGTGCAAAGCAGTAATCAGAGCAAAAGGTGGCTACTAAGAAACTAGAATATAAGGCGTATTTTCAGTTGTTTTACACTTTTTTGTTAAGTACATATTTCCACATGTGTTAATTCATAGTTTTGATGCCTTCAGTGTGAATCTACAATGTCAATAGTCATGAAAAGAAAGGAAACTCATTGAATGAGAAGGTGTGTCCAAACTTTTGGTCTGTACTGTATATATATTAAAATAAATAAATAAATATATCTCCGCAGTAAAGTGGATGCGCCTGTAGAGAGATTTACACAATAAGTAAAACACAGTGAGCTGGATAATTTAGCTTCCCCAGTACACACGAATAGTCTAATATTAGCCCATATAACAATAATAATATGTATTTATCTCTGCTTTCAAACGTTCGGGCCGCCATGGGCAGGTAGCTAGGCTACTTACACTCACAATGGAGGTGCGCGGTGCAACTTTTCTGTAGCATCAAAATCGCTATTTTTAAAACACTAAGAAGACTCGACACAACATGAAACTTTGCTCGTAGCATCACCAGGGTCTCTACACATGAACACGAACATTGAGAACATCATTTGTGTACACAAAGTTTGCTAAAAAGGTTTTTCACAACTCACGTTAGCAGTAGCCTAGCAGTAGCAGTCCTGCCAGTCCTGCGTCGATCCCCGAGTGCGGCGTAACATGGAGCTTTCTCCTTCATGTTATGCCGTACTCGGGGAGGTCATCCTTCTTCTTTTCAAAATGATCCCATATTTTAGACGTCTTTCCCGACATGGTTGGCTATTAATTGTTAACTGTCTAACCGCGATGTCGAAGGGACCTGCCGTGTGAAAAAAAACCACTGACAGTGAGTGAGTGTCACGACCTCCTGTGTCTGGCCCTTCAAATTAAAAGCCCTCCAGCCTTTTATACACAGACCAGCCGCCATTCACATAGATTTTGACTTAAATTTGACAAGACACGGCTCCAAATGTTTTTGGCTTTTTTTTCTGCGACCAATCGACCAATGAAATTTTGGTCTGCTAATGATTTTTTGGTCGACCAGTGCTTGGTCGACTATTTGGGGGCAGCCCTAGTGCTAACTTTTCGGTCATTCACTGTTCTGCTGATGGCAGCGGTCATGGGTGCCGTCCTTAAATATCTTTTTATTAGTCTTTATTTCTGGTAAGGTAATGTGTGCACGCCAACTAGTTTGTATGGGAAAATTTATAGAATATAGGTCTACTCTCTTTTCAAATTGGCACTCGGAGGTTAATAAGTGTGGGGGATGGGTAACTCTGACATTGGCTTTGGCGAAACGTGGCTGCGGTAACAAAATGGAGGAAAACCGACTCGCCGATATTTTGTTTTGGGGGTGGGGGGTAGTTGCTGATAGTGGTTGTGCATGTTTGCCTCATGCTAATCTATTACAGCAGCATGAGAAAGGAAAGGGAGAGTAATGAATAGCCATTTTTAGATAGAAAAGGGGGCACATTTGCTCCAAGGTAAGGGCGGCAATCTACCGCCTTGTCTTTCTGAAAAGGGAGGCGTAATATTCCTCCTTTTCCAAAAACTGCCACTTGGCTGCCACTGGGGTAGTCGTAAACATGTGACGTGACATAAAGCACGAAGTTGGGCAGTGAACAGTGAAAACGAAAAAATGAGAGCTTTACATTGCACCCCATTGGATTTTAGAACTGTGTTTGTAGCTGAGGGCTTTTAATTTGAAAGTAGCGACCGTTCGTAGCTTGCCGCTACACAACAGGTTGACAGCAGCTACTAGCTGTTTGGTTGTGTCCGCTAGCTGTCAGCTACAGAGACCGAGGGGACGCTAGCACCTCCCGGATGTCAGCGGCTTTCCAGTTGCTCATCTTGACGTCCGCGGATGAAGTGATGGACTGACTGCTGTGATCAGCTGTTTCCTGGTTTTAAAATTCTCTGGCTGTGGGTCGCACAACAGTGCAGGTCATCGACACCTCCGCCCATCTCACGCAATTGCCGGCACGTTGATGAACTGCGCCTTGCCTGGAAGGTGGACAAGACCAGGCGGCAGCAGCAGGGGGCGGTGACAAAAAGCTGCAGTCAAGTTGGACAGTTTCCAGCCGCCGTCAAAGAATATACAGGAGGTCACAGAAATATTTACATCCTGTTAGATCCACCTGTAGGCTACATGTAGTTTGCAGAACACGTTCGGATAGCTATGGCTGAAGAAATTGCGAATGCGTTCTTGATCGCTGATGAAATTGAAGCAGAAGAGATCCCCCTACTTTTCCACTTTGCACATAAATTCCACTGTTTTAATCCTCTTAATGGGCAGATGGGATGTAGTGTAATTTTTACTATTTATTCTCAGAAATGTAACAAATAGAAATACAAACTTTGTACCAATGAATTGATCATACTTTTTAGGTTCACGGTTTTGAGGTCATACAAAATAGATTTTTCTAAAATGACTACTACTTTTCACTGTGGTCTAGATCTGTCAATCATAACTTTTTATTTGTTTAACGATGACACTCTTTTGATTGAGATGAGAATCAGAACGATTGGGCATATGTTGGCCCTCGGAAGTCATATTTATTGAATAAGAATTGCCTACAAAGTAGTTTTATGTAAAGGCACTGTCATTTATTAATCATACAATCCCTAAATTTAAGAAGTTGAACCACTGAATTAACAGTCCAAACGTTCTCACAGCTACATATATAGGCTACACATGGGGAGGACAAGCAGCAAAGGTTTCTTATAATCTTTATTTATTGATGTATTTATATTTGTAATTATATACAGTATATATGTGGGAATATATTGTATTCTACCCTTTGTTTTTTGTCTGCCTTGAAAGCACTGATTGCTCATTTTGATAAGTGTTATATAAATAACCTTTATTATTATTATTATTATTAATATTATTATCAACCACACAAAATATGTGTGTGAACAGATCGAACCTTCATTGCACAACATGACAGTCATATAATCTAGCATCAAATATAACAGTTATACAGAAAATTAGGATTTTCGACAAAACGTAGTGTCTGTAGTCTAACTAAGAGCCAATCAGCTCTTTGATCAGGCGACAGCCAGGTGTTTCCCATCATACCCATACTCTTGCAGTCTTTTCTTTTTTTTTTTTCAAAGCTTTATTTCAATTCACAATTTGTCTGAGGTCTTGCAGTCGGTGGAGAGCAACTTTTTTTTTTTTTTAAACTTTATTTAACTTCTCAAAAATACTTACAAATTCTCTCAAAGGGAACATAAATTGCATTTATCGTCTCTCTATTACATAAATAAAATCTACAAGGCTTGTCAAAAATAATAAGATTAAAACAAGGGAAAAATAAATAAATTAAAAAAATGCAAGATTACACATCAAGGCATACTCTCTAATTGAGACTCTTCTGCGCCCGACACTCTGCATCGCACAGCAGCCTCTATCAGCCCACAAATTCCTTCATATTCATCTTAGGGGTGTTCCAACAAGGGTACCTCACGATTCGATTCGATTTCGATTATGGGAGCTTCGATTCGATTATTGGCCACGATTCTTCGATTATTGTGACTATAGCATAGCAGGAGACGGTAGCATCTCCCGGATCTCAGCGGCTTTCCAGTTGCTCATCTTGACATCCGCGGATGAAGTGATAAACTGACTGCTGTGATCAGCTGTTTCCTGGTTTTAAAACTCCCGGCTGCGGGTCGCACAACAAGTGCACGTTATCGACACCTCCACCCATGTCCCGCAATTGCCAGCACATTGACGCCTCGGATTTAGATAGCCATGGAGGCGGCAGTAAGTGTACCCTCAGAGGCGTCAAATTGGCGGACCAAAACAGACCGCCAATTTGCCGCCTTCTGTCTAAATGCGCGGACCTAGCAAAGCATTGACGTTAATTAATCGATGCCGAATCGTCACGTGAAGCATCGCGATGCATCGCCACATCGATGAATTGCACCCACCTCTAATTCATCTGCCAGCAGACCCAAGGCTTCAAAGTACTTGTTCAACTAATTTTTAAAACACATTAAAGGATAACTACCGTTTTTTACAACCTGGACCTTATTTCCAGCAAAATATATGGTCATTTACTCACCCAGATAACTTTGGTGTCATTCGGCGTCGTTCGGACGAAATTAGATCCAGCGTAGCGCCGATATATCCATATAATGCGAGTGACGGGGCAGCGACACACAGCCTCTATAACGCATTATCTGCCACGAAACTAGTTCATTTCACCAATATTTTGTTACGATATGCTAGTGCTATTCCCCTCTGAGTCCGGGCTCGTCCGTTATCAACATCCGGGGTCAAACTAGCAGCAGCAGCTACAGGTAAACAAGCTGGGCTGTCGTGGGTGCGCGCGCAGCTCAGAGACGACATCTTCCAGGTCAGAGGTAGTAGGGCAACCTACAGACCCCGGATGTTGACAACAGACGATAGAGGGTAGATAGAGGGTGATCTACCTTTCCACTAACAAGTGTGTATGTGATATTTGCCTAAAACTATAATTATATTGATTAGATCAGACATTTTTGGGGGGACATTTTCATTGTATACCAAAACTTGAACCTTATTAAAGGGTGTGATGTTATCTGTTTTACTTTTTAACCAGTTATACATGGATTGCCAAAACTGGGTCACTACCGGACATGAATACAAAAGGTGCTCGATAGTTTCACTATCTAATTGACAGAAGCCACATGGCTCCACCTCGAAACCAAATCTTCTTTTTAATGTGTCTGCAGCTGGATGATAACCATTGATAATTTTAAATTGTAATTCTTTTGCTTTTGAGGAGATTGGCCATTTCATATATTTAACATGTTTGTTTGAGATTTTTGAGTTGCTCTCGCTTGTTTTAATATTTATTGCTTTATAAGATCATGAAAAAGAATTTCTTTACACTTATTCCGTATGACTTTATTGCTGCATTTTTTATCTCCAATTTGGATTTGTCCAATTCGAATATCTGGTAAGATTATCCTTACTTCTGAATGTGCAAGTGTGTTTTGAATTTGCTGGATTAAGGGAGCTGGTATTGCTTGACATATTTTACTGTATTCTCTATAAGAGCTGTATATCAAATTTTTCTTTGAAGGAGTCAAGTTTCATGATTGACCCTTGATTATCCATCAGATCAGCTATAAATATAATTTTCTTGTCATACCAAGTTTGTGTAAATAGAGTTTTTCTATTTATTTTGACTGTTCTGTTATTCCATAAGGTGGAGCCATGCGGGCTAAAATTATGTGTAAATATCATTTTCCAGTAGTGTAATACTTGCTTATGAAATTCAGATAGTTTCACAGGCAATTTTGTAATTTCATAATCACATTTTAACAAAAAATCCAAACCTCCCACTTTTTTGAATATATTTTTGGGGATATGAAAGGCTTTTATCCAATTTATTCTGAACATTCCTATCATTGATTCAAAGTCTAATGTATTTAATCCTTGCTCACATTTTTGACTAAATGTGACTTTTTTATATAACGTGTTTTATTTCTCCATATAAAATTATATATAATTGAATTGGCTTTCGTGATGTTTTGAGGAGCAACAAATAAAGACTGGCATGGGTAAACCAGTTTTGAAATGCCTTCAGCTTTGGACAATATGTTTCTTCCAAAAATGGAAAGATCTCTAGTTAACCAATGATTTAGAGTTTTCTTCATAATCTCTAGTTTTTCATGAAAATTATTACTTTCCCTTAATGTGTTATCTTTGATTATATTTAAACCCAAGTATTTTACTTCTTTTTTCACAGGAATGGACATTATATGGTCTTCGTTGCAGTGGGACAGTGAGAGAAGCTCACATTTGTTTAAATTCAAACTCAAACCAGATGCTCTGGAGAATATGGAGATTACGTTTAAAGCTTTTTCAATTATAGATTTATCTCGTAGAAAGAATACTGTATCATCAGCAAACTGACTGATACAAAAATTCATAGTCAAAAAAGGTAATCCCTTTCATTTCCTAATGATTAACAATCAAATATGCCAGTATTTGAGTACACAAAATGAAAAGTTTGGGTGATATGGGACACCCTTGTCTAATTCCTCGATTAATTTTTATTTTAGGGGTCATCCCTGGATTAAGAGAGATGTAGCTACTTATGTCATTGTAGAACATTTTAATGATCGCACAGAATTTAACCCCAAACCCAAATTTTTCAAGTGTTTTGATCAGAAATGTATGTTCTATGGAGTCAAATGCTTTGAAAAAAATCAATGAACAGAATAAAGCCTTCTGTTTCAAGGAGGGATTGATATAGTCTAGCATATCTAATATTAATCTGACATTGTTATGAATATTCCTACCTTTAATAAAAGCAGACTGGTATTCATCCACTAATTCAGCCAAAACCTGTTTGAGTCGATTAGCGTACACAAGACCTAGTATCTTATAATCATTGCAAAGCAGGGTTATTGGTCTCCAATTGTCAAGCTTCAGTAGATCCTTATTTGATTTAGGTAGTAGAGTTATCAACCCTATTATCAATCCCCTCATTGTTGAGGATAAGCATCCTTTTTTCTATCCATTCAATGAAGGCATTATATAACAAGTCTTTGATGTAATTCCAAAAATTAGTTTGTAGAATTCAGTTTGTCAGTTTACAAATCTTCTTTTTACTTTGTTTGTGCTTTTCTAATCCGAAGAAGTAAACTGAATTTTTTTCTCCATGTTCGAGCCACCTGGCTCTTGATCTTACATAATCCCTGTTTGCCTTTTCTAAGTAGAGTTCATCTAACTGAAGTTGAAGGGCATGTAGTTTAGCCTTTTCCTCCACTGAAGGTTCCGATTTATTACATATTTTATTTATGTTTTCAATTAACTGTTTCTGTTTACATTTTCTTTTTTGTGATAATTCTTTTCCAGTTTCTATTGCTATCTGTTTGAGTTTGAATTTAAACCATTCCCATTTATTTAGGTCTGACATTTCAAGCATGAGAACACTTTGATATAAGGCTTTAACCTGACTACAGAAACCCCTATTATGTAGCTTAACTGTTGTTAAATTTCCATATATTGTCTGATTTCCTATTTTGTTGAATAGTCACAACTTGTATGTTAATCATACAGTGATCTGTGAGCGGGGATGCTGATATTTCACACTTCAAGATATCTTTACATAACATTTGAGAAATAAGCCAGTAGTCTAATCTTGAATAGTGTGTGTTGTTTGAAGAGCTGGTCCATGTGTACTTTAAGGAGGTAGGATTTGATTCTCCAGTAATCAACTGTGTTAGTTGTTACACATAAATTGGACAAGGTGTCATCATATTCTGGTTGTGGATCTCTATGAGGTATTCGATCCATCCAGGAGTTTGGTGCTATATTAAAATCTCCTCCTAATATCGCCTTTCACAAATTTCGTTTTCCATTCATTTATGAGTATTCCCAAACTTTCTATCATGGCTCTGTTGTTAGTTCGATTATTGTAACCATATACACATGCTAAAATTAATCTTTGGTCATGAATTTCTACCACTACCATAAGCCAGTGTCCACCCGTATCACTTTTGTGCTCAATTATCTTTCCAGGTGATCTGTTGAACAATATCATAACCCCTGCAGAGTGAGAAGTTCCATGTCAAAACAGTATTTTATCTCCCCACTGTTGTTTCCATAGTTTTTCATCTGTTGTTCCCGAATGAGTCTCTTGAAGGAAAATGCAATTTGCCTTTTGTTCTTTACAAAATAAAAAAATAGCCTTGCGTTTAACAATATTTTTCAACCCTCTAACATTAACAGAAACACATAAAACAGACATTGTACTTTCAAAAGTCCTTGAATGCGCTTTATGTATTAACTGAGCGCAGGAATGAACATGTTGTCCTAAGATATTAGTTCCAATGCATCAACTTATTAGTTTTGGTTAACTCTCTTAACTCTCTCTTAACAACCCACTTAACTTTTTTTTTCTCTCTTCTACCTCTAATTAGGTTCTCTCTTAAGGTATACAAAAACATATTTCACCTCTTTATCCAACACAATAACTGACTCAAAATTATTTTCTTCTTCCATTTCTAAGGTCTACCAGTTTAACCTGAGTTCTGTGTTGCCACAAAATAAAAGACAATTTGACTTTTATCATGTCCACTTATTAAGGTTCAATTCTCCGTCCATCGATTACCGCATATCCCTCTTTTAGGAAGGCCCTTCTGCCGTTTCGTCGAGCTTCCTCCACTTTTGGCCACAGCTTTGCCCGAGCCTCTCTGTCCTCCTTCGAAAAGTCCTCTTTGAAGTGGATGTTCATCTCTTTGCAGACTCTTGCCTCTTTGGATTTCCTCCAGACTTCGTTTCGGGCCGTCCGCGTTGCAAACTGTATGATGATGGGCCTCTGCATCTTGTTCTGTGCAGCATCATTTTTTTCCCCCAGGTGATGGACCATGTCGACCATTTCTTTGAGTTTGTCAACCGCCACTGGGATCACCCTTGTGAGAATGCCGACCACCACGTCTTTTGAGTCCTCATTTTCTCTTTCTTTCAATCCCATTAGTCTGAGATTCCACCGTCTTTTATATCTCGCATTTTCAAGGCATATTTCCTTGAGGGAGCGGTTTTTTATTTGTCAGAGCCTCAATTTATTTCTGTACTTTTCCAATATTCTCCTTGTTCTCTTCGACTGCTTTTGAATTGGCCTCTATGCGGAATTGAAAGATTTTGAGCCGCTTGTCCTGCTCGTCAAATTTCATGAGAACTGCTTGAACAGCTTCGAAGATACTTTTATTGCTCACCTCCGTTTCTTTTTCTTTCGTGTCGTTCTTGATTTTCTTTGGGTTTGGAGTTGGCAGTGGCGTGTGATCTTTAGTAGTCTCTTTTTGTCTCTCCATCTCTTCTAGCATGTCTTCATCGCATGCCTCTCGCAGAGCTAGCATGCCATAGTTGTGGTCCAGCATGCTACTGTTTTTAGCTTTAGCCATTAGCATTTTTCAGTCAATGCAAAGTTCGAACTTTTCTGGTGTGCCTTTGCTGATCCAAAACTTGTTTCCTGGTGTCGGGTTGGTTTTCCGTGGTTTCTTAATTTGTTGGTGCTTTTAAATGCCAGTATTAGGACTTTAAAAGTAAACTCTTTCTGCCCCTGCTGAAAATGCAGCCGCTCACTCTGCCATCTTGACGCCCCTCAGGTGGAGAGCAACTGCGGCGCCTGGCTCTAAAAACTGCGGCTGCCTTGATCTCGTGAGGTTATCGTTGCCGGCGCGTGCATGACGTCAGAGCAAGTCGGACACAAATCTAACCGGCATGTATTGTGCGGTGGTCGCCAGTGATTGATTCTGCCCAGGCCTGGCTCATCTCGAACGAGCCTATTGACGTCTCAGATTTAGATAGCAATGGAGGCGGAAAAAAGTGTACAAATTGGGTACAAAGGGGTCAAATTGGCGGACCAAAACAGACCACCAATTTGCCGCCTTCTGTCTAAATCTGCGGTCCTGGTCGCAAAAAGGATGGCCAATTGGCGGCTTATTGCCCGGTATAAAAACAGTTCATGACTGCGGACAACCAGTGCAAGTCCACTGCACACAGCTCCATGGACCTGCTTCTCCGGCAGCAACATGCAGGGTTTGTACGGCTGCTTGAAATCCTTGAAAGTGCTTGAATTTCAATGTTGTGTTTTCAAGGTCTGAAAAGTGCTTGGATTTTAGTTTAAGTGCTTGAAAGTGCTTGACATTATCACTCTATGCCCTGTGCTCTTCAAAATAAAAGTTCTTCCGTTTGATAATGTCGACAAAAATATTACTGTATTATAGACACTAGCAGACACAGAGGTCCCCAACACCCACAGTCAAGACTGACCCGGCTTCAAATAAAAATAATAGTATTCATTAGTGGTGTCAACAATAATCTATTCGGCGATGCATTGCAATGCGGGGCATGCACAATTCAGCATCGATGCTATAAGCCTTGCGGGCCGCCAGGTCTTACTTGCCCCCCCGCCAGGCTAAGCATTGTTTATTTATATTCTTGAAATCAGTTTTTGCGCTCCATCAACACGTGATCAGGTGTCTTTTTCATCACCTGACAATGTCACAACTTCGTCGCACATAACGCGACATGTCACGGACATCATGCTCATCAGACCGCTGCTTCACCAGCTGACCGACCTCGTAGCCGTTAGCGTGAGCCGAGCCGCGGCTCTAGAGGCTCAGCCAGCTGCTGCAGCAGCTAGTAGCTGTAAGCTGTTAGCACGTCGTCCCCTGCAGCGTCAGAGCTGCTTTGAGCCGAGCTGCTTTCACCAGATGTGAAAATGACCGAGTGTTTCATTTTTCAGCTCGTACGGTTCGCGTTTACACACGTTTGTTTTCTGTGGCCCAAACAGTAGATTACAGAGTATCTTTGGTAGATCTGTGATTGTCACGTTTCCATGACGACTGACCGGAAACAGACACGTGGTCATGTTCATGTGACTCCAGATTGTAAAAATCTCTGAGGAAAAAAATAAAAATCTCTGGAGACACCAGGCAGTTGTTTTTTAGTTTTTAGTGCACGTTGCAGCATCGATGCTGAATTGTGCATGCCCCGCATTGCAATGCATCACCGAATCGATTATTGTTGACACCACTACCCATTAGCACTTGGTACTTTCCTCCTGATGAAGTCAAATATATCATACGCAGGACACACACCATTGGGATGGAGAGGACTCGCTACGTGTTTGCGTAAATTAATTAAAGTAATTAACACGTCAAAAATCGACCAATCAGAATTTTGGTCGAGCCAGAACGTATCGACCAATAAATCGACCAGTCGACTAGGAGATTACAGCCCTAGATTATATAGTATAGTATTAAACAGGGGTTGCCTAGATTGGACACGGCCATCTTCCCCCCTCCCTGAATCGAATGTGGACGTCAAGCTGTTCCTTTTTTGTTGATTTGTTGAGCGACTCATCAAACATTTAGACGAACTAGCCAGCCTTGTTGATTGTGTCGATGAGCTCCTGCTTTAAGTATAGTGCTAAGCCGAATAGTATAATGTAACCAGATTTGTCCTTACCACAAGCAAAAGACTTGGCTATGTCTGAATCGGGAAACAAGTCCCTGAAAACGTCAGCCAAGTTTTTGTTACTGTTCAGCGAGTGGCGTTTCTCCGCTGTGTGGAGACACCATAACACCTACGCACGCAGCGTTGCTGTGCCGCCCAGCGCCACCCTGATGTCGGCAGAAAATGAGGAGGCAGATCGTAGCTGTAATGTTAGGTTCAGGTTCGGCTGCCAGTGGTAGTGTGATGGCACTAGGTTGTGGTGGTGCACAGAAAGTAGCAATGGAGAGCTGCCGCTCTCGGCTACGAGCAGCGGCTTTGTGGCTAGTGCAACACATGTTGGACCTTAATGCCTTAATTCCCATAGACACGATGTTAATCCTCTTCTTGCACATTCTACAATATGCCTCCTTGGTATTCCCCTCCACTGGCTGCAGCCATTGTTTAAAGTCCTGCATGTCAAGCCAGGACTCCGCAAACTTGCACTTCCCCATGACCGTTCACCATGCCTTCTCTTCCGTTTTTTCGCGCTGAGGGCGTCATGTGACATAAGGTGCGTTTTTAATATGCACTGGGAGCGCCAGAGCGTACTTTGTGAATTTCAGAGTGCACTCTGGCGCTCTCGGAGACAATTTACGAACGCACCCACAATAGCGTAGTTTTTTATGTACGGGTTCATCTTTGTTTTTTAATGAAATGAATAAATTCTCACACGGTTACGATGTTTTTAGGACCCAAACTCTTCTGACCCAAATTCAGAAAAAATACCTTCAAAATTTAAGTTGTGAAAAGTTTTTTAAATACTCTTTAAGGGTCTTAATTTTCCCAAAATTGATTTATCACCTTTTAATACTTTTTAAAGACACCGCAGATACCCTGTACATTATTAGTTAATACAGCGCCAAAACTGGCAATGTTTACCTTTGGTCTCTGGAGAACGTCCCCAGGGCCTGGCACGTACCAGACCGCGGATTTTGCCCCGCTTCCTCCCTGATTTTCTAAAGGCTGTGTCATAGGAGAGAGGGGGGAAAAGAAAACAGAGAGAGAAGGAGAGAAAAGGAAGTTTTAAGTCAGAGCTGTTGATGTTCAATGGTTGCAATATGCCTTGTCTGTCGTGTAAGAACAAGTTAACTAACAATACTAGGACCAATAATTACCAGTTACAAGTTACATAAGCAACCTGCTAGTTCCAGTCACTTAATGAGTGAAACTGCCTTGACCTGGTTTAAGAAATGTAAAGTACACCCAGAGATTCCAGAGGCGGTCCAAGTCGGACCTGGCATTGGCCACGGGACCTCCCTTCTTCCAAACGAAGAAGCAGCCCATGTCACCCTGTGCTTGAGCTTGCCTCTTCAGGCAGAGCGGCCTCATGCCCGTGAAGTATGCATCAAACCACTGTCGGTGGGAAAGGAAATGCCAAGCTGGTTTTTCAAGTCTGCCATCTTATGGAAATGATGATGCAGGGCAACATTTGGCCAATCATCTCTCTCAGTGCAAGGTACACACTTATGGAATTCTTTACCATCAGAAATTAAATCCCAAACAGAACACAAGAGGTTTAGTGTGAAAGTTAAACATTGGCTTAAGGAGCAGCAGAAATGTGAACATTAACTTCTCTCAAGTCATTGTCAATACAGCACTTCACTAATGTTGAATGCTAAATTTAACTCTTTTGTTTTAATCTGAAATTTATAACTGCAGCTGTGTTTATTTATTCATGGTACCTACTCACTGTATTATCAACTGTATTTGTATCACTGCATATTTTTGTATTCAGTATATTTTATTCTATTCTAAAGCCTGACCAGGGACAAAGACTGCAAATTAGCTGAAGCTAAACGTCTTATATGCATCAAATTTTCCGATTTTCTGTGGTAATGTTGTACGTATCGTCCCTGTTAAATAAACATTAAATAAAATTAAAAAAATGTTTTTTTGACTGACTTTTGATTACCACTGTGTCCGCCGGTCTTTCTTTGAACTGGCGACACCCCGGCACCGGCACCGACACCAACCTGCCTGTATTTCCAGTCAGTCGCCTGTGATGGGGGATTATTTTTGTAGGCAAGGACACAAACAACTTTCGATGCTTACCTTGAAATCCACAACTGTGTAGATTTGACACATCGAAAAAAGAGTCAGCTTAAATGTCAAATAAATCATAAGCATAACCAACCTCCCCTCTGCACCCTGCGGTGTCTCCTCTCCTTCACTGAGCACAAAGAGTCCTTTGCTCCTCATTCGTTGCAATCAAGCCTATTCAACACACCTGGCTTGGTAGAAACTCACTTGATAGCTACTTAACTTCAATGGTCTCACAACAACTGACACAAAAAGTATCTAGACAAGATTAAATATTTCAACTAACCTTCTTCACAGAATGCCTAAACACCAAGTCTACAATTTCTTTTCACTCACCAGCAGCAGTTCAGCTTCCTTCACCTGGACAAAATGTATCTTCTTGTGTTCGACCAGTGATTGGCAAGCCTTATCTGGAACAAAGGAGGACAAAGTCTCGTATTCCCAGCATCTGCCAACCCTGGTCCACTCTCTCTGCGACTCTTTTGCCCTTTTGACTTCAGCTTCCCATTCCTCTTGAGTGTTGTCCTTCTTGCAGGATCTTTTGAGGTGGTCAGGCAGTGTGTCACACCCCTTTTTGCACCGGAGGAGAATAATGTGGAGATGGACAGAAGCAACAGTGAGGGTGGCGCCATAGAGGGGTCAAAGGTCAGTTGTCAAGTCAAGTCAAGTCACAATTTATTTATAAAGCACATTTAAAACAACCTCAGTTGACCAAAGTGCTGTACAATTGCAAAAGCACAACAAAGTTAATCACAAAAACAATAAACAGCAATAATGCAATAAACAATTAAAAACAACACAAGGGATAGTAGTCAATTTAAAACAAATTTAGATTAAAAAGAGAATAAAAAGAGAGTAAAAAGAGAGAGAGAGGGAAAAGAAAAAGAGAGAGCCAAGATTGTTTGCTTAGCTGGGAGTGAACGCCAAGGAAAAAAGATACGTTTTTAGGAGTGTTTTAAAATGTTCAACGGACTGTGCAGCTCTAACATGGAGAGGTAGGCTGTTCCACAGCTTAGGAGCCGCGACTGAGAAGGCTCTGTCTCCACGAGTGGAGAGTCTGGACCTGGGTACTGCCAGGAGCAGCTGGTTAGATGACCTGAGTGCCCTAGCAGTGGTGTGCAACTGTAAAAGCTCAGATAAATAAGGTGGTGCCAAACATTCATACATTTAAAAGCAATTAATACAATTTTAAACTGAATCCTAAAATTAATAGGCAGCCAGTGCAAAGATGCAAGGACAGGAGTTATGTGCTCGCGTTTTTTCTTTCCAGTCAGCAGGCGGGCAGCCGCATTTTGAACAACCTGCAAGCGGCGCAGTGCTTTCTGGTCAAGGCCAACAAACAAGGAATTACAATAATCTAAACGAGATGTAATAAAGGTATGAATTAATCTCTCAAATACATGTCTTGGGAGATAAACCTTTGCTTTTGCCAACAGCCTTAGTTGGAAGAAGCTTGTTTTGACAATGGAGGATATCTGCTTGTCACACCTAAAGTCACTCTCTAAGATAACACCAAGGTTCCTTGCAAAAGGATGACAGTAAGACTTAAGGGAGCCAATGGCGCTGTCACATCCATCATGATTTCAGTTTTGTTTTTGTTTAAAGACAGAAAATTAACTTCCATCCAAGTTTGGATATCTTTAAGGCAGTCTAGTAGAGTCTGAACAGAGGCTCGCCCATTAATCTTTAGGGGTAAATAGATTTGTACATCATCGGCAAAACAATGAAAAGAGATGTTGTACTTTCTAAATATGGATCCCAGAGGCAACATATATATCGAGAAAAGGAGGGGGCCCAAAACAGAACCTTGGGGCACTCCACAACTTAGAGGGGAAGTTGCCGAAAAATGCTGGCCAAGCTGGACAGAGAAGCTCCGGTCTGAGAGGTAGGACTGAAACCACTTTGTATAGTTGTATGGTAAATGACATAAGAAGTCATAAAAAATGTCGTAGTTTAGTATATTCGGTTAAAAAACATTAATTTCTTTGAGTCTAAATCTAAATCGAACGATAGAAACATCAAAGTATAGTGACTTAAAATATCATATAGAAAAAAGTGTCAGTAGAATACCAATACGTTATCGTGTAATCACAGATGTTGAATCAGACTCACATTAGACTGGTCTGATACTGACTTAGGTCTACGTGAGACTAGAATAACCATCTGTTACTTAGTATGAGCCAGTATAAACCAGTAGGTAACCAGACTGGGACTGTGTGATCTTCAGGTGAGTAGAGACTCTGATGAGGAGTGGACTCACCCAAGCTCCAGAGGGGTCGACCCCTCTATTGGAGAACTACAATCCCTCCCACAGACAGACAGAGGGGGCTCTGGGGTATCAGCAGGGTCCAACAGGTTTGAGGGAGGCAGCTTTGTACCCACACCTGCCTCAAGGTAAGACCACATCTTGCAGCAGAATTGGCCAGAATTTTTACGGACAGACACCTTGGGGGCTGGACATTCAAATGAAATGATATAAAAATCACATTTTTTAGAAGCTTGTGGAGATCAAAGGCTGACAACAAGGGGGAACACGGACGAACAGAGGAAGGCAAGACCAAGACGGACAGAGACGGACACAGTCTAACAGACGCTAACACGGAGAAAAGTCGGGAACGGGAAATCACAAAACATCACGGAGGGAGACATGAAACGGACTAACGAAGACAAGAGGGAGGACAAAGAGTAAATACCAACAACACTAATGAGGGGATGAGAAACAGGTGGAGTGAGGAGGGACACGGACAGGTGAGGGAATCAACGGAAAAACACAGGAGGAACTGTCAAGCGGGACACGACACACAAGGGCAAAACTTCAAAGTAAAACAGGAAACAGAAACAAACAGACACTGAAACATGACATCTGATAGTTATTTCAGTCTCAGTTGTTTTTTCTGTTGCTTTTATAGCGGGGACCACACAATATTTTCTCTTTGATCCTCACAATTTTGGAATCCAGTCGCAGGCCGGATTGGAAGGTTTGGCGACTGCCAGTTGATGATCACTACTTTATGGTGTCCCTTCTTACCTATGAACCCCACTCCCTCCCGAGGGATGGACCCCCATCTCGTGGAGTCCTTGGCCCACATGCTATGCTGACACGACACCTTCTGGCCAAAAACTCTGACATCGGAGCTGCATGCGACACCATCCAGTATGCCAAACAGCCCTGGCCACACCAGCCCTGATGACTGTCCCTGACATCGCCTATACTAAACCAATGGCGTACCCAGAGAACATTTTTCTGTTTTGTATACATTTCAAAAATAAAAACATGAAACTGAACCCTCTGGATCTTAAACTCCTAAACTCAAGTTTAAACCGATTCACAAACATGTGTTACTGATCTGTTATAAAATCATCAGGTCAATAAACAAAACAATAAACTGACAGTTTCCTCTGATCTGCTCATTATTTTACATCACACAGAGATGAAACAGTTCACAGAAAATTAACCCAAAGGGGATTTTATTATTGAAATAGAAACTTGAACACATTCATATTTAGTTAGTTGGCTTGCTCTGAAGTGCCTGACAAATAAGGATCATAGACTATAAACATAGAATATAAATGATGAAGAAGGTAGTTAGTTAAGTTATTTTACAGTCTTTTTTACAAGAGACTAACCAATTAATTTCAGAACAGGTGGAGAGTGTCAGTCAGTATTAAACTGTCCTGTTAGTTTTTCTTAGTGACCCAATAGTTAAAAACCAAATAAACAGTTTTACCTCACAGGTGGTTTAAGATAGTTGTGTAAGTGATAAAAGTGGTTTATGTGCATCCCATAAAATGGTAATTAAAAATTGATATTCTGTTGAAGCAAGAGATCTATAGAATGCTTAAGCAGTTTTTTTCCCAAGATTGCTGGGAAAGTCGCTCCTGGTGTAAGGGCACTCCAGTTTATCAAATGTGAACATTACAGCTAGAGCTACATGAACTAGAATATATTTTTGATATTTTCTCAATTGTATTTGTTTTTCAGATGCAGCAGCCAAACAGGCAGCCGTTTCCTCATCTTCAGTGGTACATCAATGTACTTCAACCTCCTGAACTTCCTGTTCTCCCTTCTTTTGATGATGTCACTGTGTCACAAAACCACCCTGATGGTGAGGAGAAAAAGACATGGATCAGGAAAGGTTGTTCTCAACAGGAGTCTGGCTTGTGGCTCCACCCTGATGGTTGGCCGGTCTGCCCCCGCACTCTCCTTCATGTTTTAGCCTGCGTTGCACACGGGCCTACACATGTAGGAAAAGGGGGGGTAAATGACATAATCTGATCGCAGTGGTTTTGCACCAGGCATTACAAATGTTGCACAAACACTGGTGAATAATTGCATGATATGTCAACAGACAAGATGAGCAGGTAATACCATCAGCCATAACCATTTGCCGCCGCCATCAGGTACTTTTGTAAATATGCAGATTGATTTTGATAAAAATACTTGCTTGTAATCACTAATATGTTTTCCAAATGGGTGGAAGCGTATCCATCAAGAAAAGAAGATGCACGAACAGCTGTAGAATGTTTGATAAAAGAGCTTATCCCGTATTTAGGGGTAACTATGTGAATAGTGATAGGGGCCCTGTTTTTGTTGCAAAAATTACTCAGTCTTGCATCAATACTGGGGATCCAGTGGTGATTGCATGTTCCCTATCACCCACAAAGCTCAGGTCAAGTGGAGAGAATGAACTCCACCATCAAAGGAAAGTTAACAAAGACTATGATGACAAAAGGGCTAAAATGGCCTGGTGCCCTTCTACTAGTGCTGTATGCTATTCGCAGCACGTCAAACTCCACAACGGGATTTAGCCCCCATGAAGTCATGATGGGCAGAGCTATGACTATTGGAGTCAGTTCACATCCAACCCCGCATCAAGTCACCCAATAATGGATGGATGATTACATGGTCATGTATGTCATGTAGAGATGTGCATCTGCTTACAACAAAATTCAAACAAACTTCTGTTATCCTTTGTTTTCAGGCCTGTCCTGGACGAGCTCTTAGTTATGCTGCTATAGGCCTAGTCCGGGGGACAATGACACACTGAGCTTCTCTCTCCTCCCCTCTCCTCTCCTCTCCATCTGTATACATTATGCCTGTATACATGCCCCATCTCTGCATGTCACTGACTTGCTTCTTCCCCGGAGTCCTTGTGCTTTCTAGTCCTACAGGCTCCCTTGGATCCTGGCCGCGCCCGGGTCGTGGATCATGGATGCGCCCACTGCTATGGCCCTGCCTGATCGTAGATGCGCCCACTGCTATGGCCCTGCCTGATCGTGGATGCGCCCACTGCTATGGCCCTGCCTGATCGTGGATGCGCCTACTGCTATGGCCCTGCCTGATCGTGGATGCACCTACTGCCATGACCCTGCCTGACACCCACCACTACTGTCGCTAATATTAGTCACATCTCTGTTACATACGTTCCACTACTATTATCGTACTGCATTGCTACATACCATCCTTGCCATTGATCATTACTACTGTTATCACTAGTAATCACATTTCCATGTGCATTTCATCATTATTGCTGTAATACATCTTTGTGTACTTTCACTCCTGTCAACCATCGCTTATAATTGAATACATTGTGATCTCGTTGATCTGCTCTGTACATGCGACATCTATTGCACGTCTGTCCGTCCTGGGAGAGGGATCCCTCCTCTGTGGCTCTCCCTGAGGTTTCTTCCGCATTTTTTCCCTGTTAAAAGGGCCTTTTTTGGGGCAAGTTTTTCCTCACTCGAATCGAGGGTCGAAGGACAGAGGGTGTCGTCTCTGTACAGATTGTAAAGCCCTCTGAGGCAAACTGTGATTTGTGAATTTGGGCTATACAAATAAAATTTGATTTGATTTGATTTGATTTGTTTTTAAACACAGAATAGCAAGCCCGTGGCCAGGAGAAGACCAATGTAGGGGGTCCGGGCCCCAGCATGGAGGTCTTCAGACTCCCTGTGAAGGAGAGGTTTAGGTTGGAGCTGCTGAAGGGAGTGCTTGATGCTATGGATGAGGGTGCTGAAGCTAAACAGGACATTGATGTCAGCTCACATGGTCACACAATTATTATTATCTTTGTCTTTAAAACTAATGGATGCTGATGGCATGAATGAGGGGGGAAAAGGGGGGCAGGAATGAGGACAGTGGAAAGAGAATTTAAAAAGTAAAAACTGGCCTTAAAAACATATAGTTTGGATTGTGTTTTTTATTATTACAGTAATCACAATTATAACTGTGGCTACTGTCATTCAACATTGTTTAAATATTCAAGTGCAATAATAATACTCTGCATATATGATAAATAAAACATCTTGTTTACATGACTGATGCCTGACACTGGCAGTCATATCTTGCTGATGTCTTCAGAACAGTCATTTGTGAGAGGAAGTTGAAATGTGTTTTCATGCCAGGGCCACTAGATGGCCGCAAGAGACTGCACAGTAAGCCAGAATTAGTCACTTTGACACTTGATGAAAAGCCTCCAGGAAAAGACAAACACATTAATGTGGCTTGGATGTGATGGTGGCCTGCGCGCTATGCCACACGCTTGTACCTTGAGATGCATTTACAGCTACTTTGCCTTTATTCACAGAGCTCAACGTTTGTGTGAGAAGCACATGGTTCATCATGGTTCTTGATTTTTATATTTTTATGCTTGGGCATGACAGTGATGCAGTCAGGACCAACGCGCTTGCGCCGTGGTCAGTTGGCATCACTTTGTGCTACTTTTCATGTCCAAAAGCAAGTAGATCCTCCTTAGTAACGTCTGTAGCAACCTAGATGTTACTGTGTACACGCTGTCACAGACTCAGAGCGCCAGCTGAGAGAGGAGAGACGCATCCAGTGAGGTCAAAGCTGAACAGGAATATCATTTCAATACATTTTTAGGGGCTCTTGCTAATAGACCATTCAGTTTTTTTGATTTAAGATCAGGGTTATCACAGATTTGTTGATTAAAAGCTGATTCCAGTGTAGGCCTACAAATGGATATTCAGCCTATGTAGGAAAAGTTTTGAGAGCAACAAAAAAACAGATTAGTTCAATCAAAAACCTATGCAATAGGCTATTAAAATGAACAAATAATATAATATAAAGTTCTCACGTATCACTTGTTTTTTTTGTTCTGTGACAACACTGGTTTTTGAAGCGGGTTACAATAGATAACCACACAGTCTCAGTAAATAAGTTATAGGCAGCGATATATGATAGTGATGAGGCATTTTTTTCAATTGACAATGGTAAGGTGTGCTGTATTTAAGCATTTTCTAAATGTCTAGCTGACCAATCAGATTGCTTGGTCAGAACTACTTGTTGTATAGGTTCAATTATTACCTATTTTTCTTCACCACCTGACCATGATCTTCTCTGACGACATCTCAACCGCTGACAGGAAAAGACTCGACAAACTGATCAGGAAGGCCAGCTCTGTCCTGGGTTGCCCCCTTGACTCAGTGCAGGTGGTGGTAGAGAGGAGGATGATAACAAAACTATCATCACTGTGATAGTGCGAAATACAGGGGTGGTCCGGGGGGGCTCGACCCCCCGATTAACCCATGAGACCCCCTGAAAGCCTTGAAAGCAACATTTAAAAGGGGTCTCAAGTTTTGTTAAAAAAATAAAAAATAAAATATTTTATTGTCATTAATGGTCACTAAAATGTGTTTAAGCTCACCATGTCCAGTATTCAGAATCCAAAACATTTATTCACAAATATGATTAAATTTTTGCCAAGCGGAGCCAGCCGGTCCTGTGCACGTATGCAAATAAGCCATGTGTGCCAAACAGAAGAAAGACATAATGTTGAGAAGTCATACAAAAAATGGCTAGTGAAGAAGCCCGTGAAGTTGAGGCCGAGTGCTCCGAAGACGCAGCAGGTGCTGAGGTAACGTTAGCTGCTACTGCTGCTAGTACAAGTGACTTTCCGGCTGGTTGGACAACGAAGCAGGTGGGTGAATGGAAAGACCGCAAGTTATGTAGGTCTTGTGGTTGGTTGTGGTCTTGAAGAGAGCACCCGCCGAGGTGATGTTTGGCTTGTTGTATCTAGCTCAGTTTCAGCAGCAGCAGGTTACTCATCCTCATCTCATCTCTCATTAAGTGGTGACTGAAAGCAGTGTGCAAAATACCCGTCAATATTCAGGGGTCCCCATCTCCCGATTGTTGCGCAATACAGAAATACATTTTCTCAATATGCAGTAGGCCTATAATATTACAATATTGCATGGATGCAAGCCAAGACAATCAGTCTATAGCCTAAATGGCAACTAGGGGCGCCGCCAGGGATTTTGGGCCCCATGAAAAGAAATCTAATTGGGCCCCTGTATAGGCCGGCAAAAAAAATCTCATGCTGTTTTATGTAAAACTATGCATTTTAATGATACTTTTGACCATCAGTCCCATATTTTTGAAAAGAACAACATGACAGTTACTTGGTTACTGCTCACTGTCTCACTTGTAGTTCCACATGCAGGTCTAACTTATCTCCACAACTGTAGACTCACAGGTGGTGGCGTTGGATTTGGGGTTAAAAAATACATATATGGGGCTATATGGTCGTTGCGATTTAATCTTCTGATTTCAAGAAAATATAAACATTTATCTGATTGTATTGAGAGTTGTATTGGGTGATCTACAACTGTTCCTTGGTTTGCACACATGTTTTGCTATCCACATATACATGTGTATTTGTAAATAAAATGTGTATTTGTAAATATATAATTTTCCATTTGTGAAACGGAAAATTCTGCTTGTGAAGTGTGATTCATCATTTGTGGATCACCAATCGCACACACGCATCTCTTTCCTCAATGACGTATTTCTGAGACGTTCTTGTCGAGATTCACACAGATCCACAAACATATAGGTCGTGATTCACAAATGGCCAGCCCTCCTCACCACTGGGTGGCAGTGTTGTTCTATACATGTAAATATTCCTTCCACAAACACAAAGTTAGGATGTGTAACTTGTGTGTTGGTTTTTACAAATAAATGTGTATTTGTAAATATAATTTTTTCATTCGTAAAAAAAGGACATTTGCAAAAATGGAAAATTCTGCTTTTTAAGTATGATTCAGCATTTGTGGATCATTACTACAAGTGAGGAAACTTGTTCATAATCACAGAGGTTATAGAGTAGTAGGCTATCTGAAGTACACATAGAATAAATCGTTCAAAGGTCAGGCTTCATCTGTCCATTATAGTACATTTCGAGTGAAGTAGATTTAATAGACGTAATTGAAGCCAGAAAACAATCACAGTGATCTTGATTTTGGATATCGACGTTTATTTAGTTCGACAAATTCCAAACCAGGAATTGAATTACAGCGTGTTATATGTCAATCACATGAGGAAATTATTGCCTTGGTTTTTCCGTTCAGTAGGAAGTACGACGTTACGACGTACAAAAGAATAAAAGCATTTATTTTGATGTGTGGGCCATGTTGCAAAATCTTGTAGATAATAACAACACCAGAACATTGAATTAAACAATGCAATTGTTGTTAGTTTTAATTTACTTGGGTGAAAGCAAGCGCAGCGCTGTTTCTGCCTTCGCTGAATGAATGCGTGCTCCCGCGGTCAGGTAAACAGTTTCTGTCGGGGATACCTACATTGGCACGACACCAGCACCAGCAGGCTCCTTAGCTTGTCATAAGCTAGCGGGCAGGCAGCAGGCTGTATTGTTTTGCCCATAGACTTGCCCTCCAAGTGGGGCGTTAAACCATTCAGCTACTTGAAAACACTGCCACCTAGTGGTGGGGAGGACGGGCCATTTGTGAATCACGAGAACGTCAAGAACGTCTTAGAAATACGTCATCGAGGAAAGAGATGTGTAGAAAAGGCCCCAAAGTTACTGTGTATTTGGTGCTGTTAGATGTGTTATCTAGTTATCATTAGAGGATTGATGTGTGAGCAGCGCCCCCTGCTGGGCTTATAGCGTAATTGACCGCACTCGGTCGCGCAGCGGTGTTTTGGCCACAGTGAGTGACGGACGTGAGGAGTAACTGTCGGGTCATCTGTTCGTGTTATGGCGACTGTCTGTGCGTGAATGAAGCATGTAAGTACGTCTGTCGGGGTTGTGAGAGTGTTGTATGTATGCTGGTGCATTGGTGAACGTTTGGGCCGTATGATGTGTGACTTTAGCACTCGCCATGCTGTAGCTTTTTATGATCGTTACGTCCGCTAGCTTATTTTACGAGCGAGTGTATTAAGTGTCACGTGATATGCCCGTGTTTATATTGATCGTTATCATCTGGTTAATCAGCGCGCTGTTGCGTAGTGTGTTATGGTAGTTATAAGAGGGATTTATGACTGTGTTCATATTATGTTTCTCTGATAGTGCTAGTTAGCTAAGCTAATTACAGAGCTATAATTGTGTCAGTCTTTATGTTAGCTTACTGAATCTGAGCTAAGTGATTTGATTTATTGATGATTATTTACTCATTTATGTATTTGTCATTTTATGTTTAGAACCACAGAACAATCGCCTGTAAGAGGAAAATAAACAGGACACAGTCAAACACATTCAGTCTCTGAAGATTAGGCTGAAAGTGGTGTCCTGGCCGACACACCGAAGTGAACTCAGTGATACCCCCTGAATCAGCTGCATACACCTAGGGTCTCCACTACAAGATGCGTGTGTGTGATTGGTGATCCACAAATGCTGAATCATACTTCACAAGCAGAATTTTCCGTTTTCGCAAATGTCTTTTTTTCTACGAATGAAAAAAATTATATTTACAAATACACATTTATTTGTAAAAACCAACACAAAAGTTACACATCCTAACTTTGTGTTTGTGGAAGGAATATCACACTTCACAGGCACTTCACAGGCAGAATTTTCCATTTCACAAATGGAAAATTATATATTTACACATGTATTTGTAAAAACCAAAATACAAGTTACAAATTAGAAATTTGTATTTGTGGATATCAAAACACGTGTGTAAACCAAGGAATATTTGTAGATCACCCTCTGTGCGTTTACAAATATATATGAGACAAAAATAACCCCATAAAGCATTAACAGTAAGAAGTTACAAAAAAGGTTAATGGACAGTCAAAACTAAAGCTCAAGTCAACACGATAACAAAAACATTTCAGCACACTGAATAGCCTCCAGGTCACAACACTGTAACAGCTTCATGCATTCATTCCAGCAGTTTGTTTTTGATTACCTGGATTTTGGTCGAAAGTCTGTGTCTATCAAGTTCCATCAGGATCTTTTAAATGAATTCAAAAGTGTACCTGAGGTAAGTTGGATAGCTCAGGTTCAGGTCGTAGATGATCCCAAACAGTAAGGCACAAGCAGTGGCGACATCTCTGAGAAGCACCTGCACACCTTCAACTATCATGCCAACATCTTCTGGAAGTTGATCAACACCTGCACCTGGATGTTTCATCACATAGATGCCGATGACCGTCTGATCCAAATCTGTCTGGGTTACATGAGGGTTCTCACTCTAAAAACAGACAAAAGGGGACAACATAATTTAATAAAAACTCTCCCACTGAAAGCACATAACTCACATGAAACTTGCACCATTTTAATATTCATCTTGATAACTGACTTCACCAGTAAGTGAAGTCAGTAAAATAAAAATAAATAAAAACTTTTTGGGAGAAAATGTAAAGACTCTATCAAGGGAAAAAAAATCCTCTAACAAACAACTGGTATTGGAAAGGTTCGTCAAAGTGTACAAATCATATATTCTGCGATATTTGTAGGCACAATGAAAGTGAATGTGGAGGTAAAACTCAACACCTCTCCTTCACAGAGGCATTGAATCTTGGTGAGTCAATTACAAAATTTGACACATTGATGAGAGCATATTTAGCTCTATTCAATGTTGAGTGAAAATATCACTTTAAAACAACTGATGACAGTTACTCCGTACTCCTTCACTAGCTTTTCAGGGTCTTCATTGAGATACAAAGCTAGTGCTTGGAGACTGCAAGCTCTCCTTGTTGCGATGGAGTCGTTCTGCAAAACACAACAGGAAATATACTGTATAAACAAGTCATTGACATTTAGAAGATGGAAGAATTCCAGAAAGTGATCCCTGACACAGATATTAGTTGGCCAGACAGCCTTCATGCAGAGGTCACTCACACATTCATAAAATCACAGTTAGCTAGAGGTGCACTTGCCAATTAGCAACAAAGGCAGAGCAAAGAGTGAGTGAACTGTGTTACTGTAAGGGTGGGGGTGGGGCAGATTTATTATGCAAAGTGTCGCGACCACACGCCACCCTGGAAATCACAGATTTAATGATAGGGCTCCCGTGAGTCTAGGCTACAGGGATGACACGGCGGCGCATATTTTTTTTAAAATGGAAACTGGAGCTTGGTGGGAGTCTGCTGCCATACTGCACAATGCTCGAGTTACTGGTTGCTTTCACCGACGCTCACCACCCGTAGCTCGGTCCGAGAGGTCTTCCAGGGACGTCGGCGTCCCACTTCGGAGGCGTCGGGCCCTGCCAGCTGCTCCAGCGTCCTGGTTCCGTCTACCTCCGTCCGTTGACTCCCGGTCGCGGTTTTAGTTAGTTCAGTTGTTTGTTTAGACGAGACGATAAATAAATCATAATACACTCTCTGGAGCAGGGGCGTCACTAGGTTTTAAGGACAGGGGGGGCTTAGCCCCAAGGAGATGCACAGAATGTGAGCGAACGTTTAATTTCACAAACAGCTAACAAAAACTGAGAAATTGCACGTTCTGGACAGATTTAACAGAGATACTTTACTGTGTAAATGTTTTAGGCCACCATTACATTTTTAACACAGTACAACAACAAACACAGGAACTACTGTATGTTTACAGCATTAACAACAACAAAAAAAGAAAAAAAATCCACATAGTTACAGTGCCGTATTTAACCAATGCTTCTTATTCATCAAGAGCCCACATGTATTAGCCAAAACTGTGTGCAAAAAAAAGAGCACTGTGTTCTCACAAAGTACACCATTTTAAAATAACATGGCTACAATTGGCAGTTTCTTGGTGGGTGGAAACATCAAAGAATGTCGTCTGTTTTTAAGGGTGGCAAAGGCGTCTATCACTCTATTGTGATTTAGGTGCTGAAGCTCCTCTTTTTCAATTGACATGACTGCAAGACTGTGAAGTCTTTTCTGACCCATTGTTTGACGTAGCCAGGAGTGCAGCCGACGCAGTGCACTAAAGGACCTTTCACACGAGCAGCTGCTTACAGGCACTGTTAGGGCAACTTGGATGGTTGCCTTCAGAGAGGGAAACATGTCTGAATCAAGGAGGTTGTGCACAGTCAACATATCTTTGGGTGAACATCCAGCCTCTGTTTTCCGGGCAAGAAAGTTTCTGGCCACCAGAACCTCCTCTGTTTTCAGGTCAATGCTGTAGTGTTTTGCAAGTTCATTCAAGTGTGATTCACTCAAGAAGTTCTCAGACTTAGGACTGCATGCCTGTATGCCTCTTAGTAGCCCTGCATCTACACTGCAAAATCTTTGCTCAAGCTCACCAACCATCCTATCCACACAAGGGAAAAGGAACTCTCTTTTCAATGTGTCTGAGTTGTTCAATTCAGTGCGTGCACCTGCAGTTGTCTCCAGCACAAAATCTTCCATTTTCCTCTGTTTATGCCTTGTCCTGGCACCTTGTTCAGGGATATTGTGGGTGTGGCACAGGGTTTTGGTTCTCTCATAAAGCTCTGTGGCAAATGCATCTGTGCGTTTGCCCTTAAGTGTGTCACACACTGCTTGTTTGCAGATCAAAGCTTCTGCCAGGTCTAAAGTCTCTTTCTGAAGGAGCTTGTGGAGTCCTTCGGTTACAGACAGAAGTGACTGAAACATCAGTAGTGCATAGACTGCTGAGAACTTATAGAGCTTTGCTCTGAGACCAACAGCTATAGGGGATCTAATAGCAGAAAGGCACTCCAAAATGGCAGACAATGTGTCAAGAACTGCACTGATTGACCGCAGCTGACATGCCCAGCGAGTGTTTGAAAGTTGCACAAGCTCAACTGTTGTCAATCCAAGCCTTGTCTGAGCCTCCATGAACTTGTGATGATTCACTAGGGAGGTGCTGAAGAAAGAGTAAACACACTCCAACAAGCTGAAAAGCTCCACAGCCTCTGGGATGGCCTTGCAAGTATGGCATAACACCAGGTTGAGTTCATGAGCATAACAATGCACATAGATAGCTTCAGGATGGAGCCTTCTAAAGTGTGCTTGTACACCTCCAGCGGTCCCACTCATGACAGCTGCGCCATCATATGTTTGTGCTACAACACTTAAGCTCTGCAAGACCGTTGTTTTGAATCTGCTGCTGCAGCTCATTTGCAATGGACTGGGCATCAAATGATCTCATCTCTGCAAGTGCTAGGAAACGTTCCTTCACTGCCCCACCTGACACATACCTGACACAAACAGCTAACTGCTCTGATTTGACATCTCTTGCCTCATCTGCCATGATGGCATAGATTTTGGACTTTGTCATTTCAGTTACAATGACACTTGTCACTTCCTGGGCACAACAGTCAATCATCTCATTCTGGGAGGTTGCTGAGGTATAATGAGCATTTGATGGGGGGTTATGTTTTTGAAGAAAAGGATCAAATTCCTTCAAAAGCTCCATGCACGCAAGAAAATTCCCTCTGTTTGTGCTGTCTTTTCCTTCATCATGGCCACGAAAAGGGAGTCCCTGTCTCCCTAACATAGAAGTGACTGCAACAATTCGCCTGAGATATTCTCTTCTCTCTACTATCTCACTCACATTTGCAGAAGCTATCATCTGTGCAACGTCTCCCTGTTTTCTAGTTGCCTGGTAGCTTTTCCATGCAACAACACTGTCCTTATGTGTTTGTGCAATCTCATGTTTGCCAAAGATGACTAAAGCTTTCTTCCAGTTCTTGCAACCACTACTGACCAAACTATCATGTTTGATGTTTTTGCCGAACACTCTACATGGGAAGCAGAAAGCTGTATTCTGATTGACTGAATATTCTAACCAGTTGTGCTTTTCAAACCAGCTGTGGTGAAATGCTCGCTTCTGCGTACCAAAGCTATCTTGTGGGTAGCTCTTCAGCTTTACCTGTCTGGGCCCTGTGTCTTTGTCACCTAAATCAAACCCTGTAGTGGAGTGAGATGCTGCAGCTGCTTCATCAATTTCCCTCTCTTGGTCTGTTTGCTCTCCTTCTCTCTCTGTAATATCTTGATCTTCCTCTGCCTCTTGATCCATCTCTGGATCCCCTTGCTCTCTCTGCCTTGACCTTGCCTGTTGATCTTTCTCTCCCTCCACATCTCCTTCTGCCTGACCCTTCATGTTACATTAAACACAATGAATGCCATCATCTTCCTCCTGGACAGATCACTGTCCCACCTGGAGCAGCCTGGAAGCACTGTGAGGATCATGTTCTTTGATTTCTCCAGTGCTTTCAACACCATACAGCCTGCACTGTTGGGGGACAAGCTGGAGCTCACGGGGGTGGACCAACACCTCACGTCCTGGATCCTCGATTACCTCACCAACCGGCCACAGTATGTGAGGACTCGGGACTGCGTGTCGGACACGGTTGTCTGCAGTACAGGGGCCCCACAGGGAACAGTCCTGGCCCCTTTCCTGTTCACCCTGTACACTGCTGATTTCTCCCACCAAACACCCCACAGCCATCTACAAAAGTTCTCTGACGACTCTGCTATCGTCGGCCTCATCAGGGACGGGGATGACGGAGCCTACAGAGAACTTATTCAGGACTTTGTGGACTGGTGCCAGCGGAACCACCTCCAGCTCAACGCCGGGAAGACCAAAGAGCTGGTGGTGGATTTCCGCAGGCGCAACCAACCCTGCATTCAGGTGAACATCCTGGGAACGGACATTGAGATGGTGACGTCTTACAAGTACCTGGGAGTTCACCTGAACAACAAACTGGACTGGACTCATCACACTGCAGCAATATACAAGAAAGGTCAGAGCAGACTCCATCTGCTGAGGAAGCTCAGGTCCTTTGGAGTGCAGGGGGCACTCCTGACTTCTTTCTATGACTCTGTGGTGGCATCAGCCATTTTCTATGGTATAGTCTGCTGGAGCAGCAGCATTTCGGCAGCAGATAGGAAGAGACTTGATAAACTTATCAAGAAGGCCAGCTCCATCCTGGGATGCCCTCTTGACCCAGTGCAGGTGGTGGGAGACAGCAGGATGATGGCCAAGCTATCATCGCTGCTGATGAAGGAGTCCCACCCCCTACAGGCCACTATCACAGCACTGGTCAGCTCCTTCAGTGACAGGCTGATACACCCCAAGTGTGTGAAGGAGAGGTATCGCAGGTCCTTCCTTCCTGCTGCTGTCAGAATCTACAACCAGCACTGCTCCCAGTAGACCTCACTGTGCACTGTGCAATAAAAAAACTCTGCACATATCCACACACTTTCTGGTTTGCACAAATTGGACAATTTTTAATATCCATATTTATTATTTATTGTTTGTAAATAAAAATAGCAACTGTTTAAACTTACACTGTCCATATTATAAATAGTAAATACTATGTCATATTGTAAATACCAATTTCATATTGTAGATATTATGTATATACCAGTTAAATTCTATTTCTTATGTCTTATTATATTGTTTATTTTTTACTTTTATTACTGTTTAAGTGTGATACTGTCCTTTGGCTGTTGTGACAAAGAAATTTCCCCATTTGCGGGACAAATAAAGGAATTCTGATTCTGATTCTGATTCTGATGATTTGAATTAATAACTGATCAACAAAGAGGGTAATGCCATGACTTTCACTCACAACACAATAATTGTTTACCCCCAAATATTTTGAAGTCGCACAGAATACATTTTGGGCACATATGTGACTAAAATGGTTGTAATTTCAAGCCCTGAAAAAATATTACTTAATTACATAAATTACAGTTATATTAAGGTACTCTTGAAAATATTTGGGCCAGGCTAATTTGGCTTATACATCTCTCTCTTGGCTATCTCCACTTTCCAATCATTACTCTCCTAAATAAAAGCTCAAGTTAAATAAGTCTTATATGGTGCACTTTGACTGAAATGTTTCATATTTCATATTCATATCAAGTTCCTTACAATTCCAAGACTGTCTGCATCACAAATGACTCTATCCTGTGAAATCCTTTAGACTCACCTTTCCAGTAGAGGTTTCTCCCCTCTCACTCTCTCTGCTCCTCTGTCCTGACTCCTACAGGTCAATAGGGGTGGTGAAGTAATTATTATTAATGTATTATTTATTATTATTATTATTATCATTATTATTATTTTCCACTGATGAAAATCATGCGTGAATGTGCTCAGCTCTTGTTTCACTGTGTGCATCCATGCGTAAAGTGAGAAACACAGCTGATAATCCAGAAGGAAGTCACCCCATAAAATTCCAAAACTGTCTGCATCACAAATGACTCTATCCTGTGAAATCCTTTAGACTCACCTTTCCAGTAGAGGTTTCTCCCCTCTCACTCTCTCTGCTCCTCTGTCCTGACTCCTACAGGTCAATAGGGGTGGTGGAGGGATTGTTATTAGTGTATTATTATTATTAAATATCCACATAATCATACGTGAATGAGCTGTTTCACGGTGTGCATCTGATAATGGAGCTGATGTTTATTGACCAAATAATTCAGAGTAAATAAATGAAATGGCAATTTAAATGAATAACAGGTAACAGGACATGTGAATAACTAAGTAATGGGTTATTAGTGGAATATGGGCTGATGGTGAGATCACGAGTTAGGTTGAAGCATTTAGCCTAAATATTACGAGAGTCATTTTAATACTAACAAATCCTAACTGAATTTCTCTTAAACTAAAAGATCAGAACCATAAGACACCAACTCATCATGTGTGAATCCAGCTGTTATGGGTGATGGAGAGCCTACTTTCTTAGCAGAGTGGCAGAGTCAGCGGCGGAGGGTTTCTCTCCGGTGGTTTGCGACTCTAGCCGGAAGTCCTGGTCCAATGGCCGGGTGTCAGCTCGTCCGGTATCAGCTGGTTGGGGACCTCAGTCCGATGTCTTAGGAAGAGTGTGGCCGGTCCAGTACCGGGCCGGTGACGATCCTGGTTCAATGCCCAGCGGGGAGTTACCGCTTGAGAGCGTGGTGGGTCAGAGCCGTTCTGGCTTGTCAAAGTCTGTCTTTCGTTGGAAACCACTTGCACGGTTTCAGACACAGCAAGTTGCTGTAGTGTTGTGATGATGATTTTAATAAAGATGTTCTTCTTCGTTGCTTCGAGTGGTGGTTCTCAGGCTCTGATTTTATAAACTAAATTTAACTTCTTGGATAAAATAACGGAGGATGATACGTTGATCAGGCAGATCTTCCGTTGTTACTTAATACAAGATAATCTAAATTAAGTTCACTTCCTCTAAATCAGGTTACGATACTTAACTGTATAATAAAATTAAAACAGAACTTCGTTCTGGTACAAACTTAATAAAAAGAAGCTAATCAATACTGCGAAAAATATAAAAATGAGAAAAATCAATGCGTGAGCACTTCTGCTGATATCGCTGTCTTGAAGCGTGTTTCAAAGTAAAAGTAAAGAAAAATCAAAGATGAGAGTTTCAAAATTAAGAGTGAGACTAAGAATAACTAAGGACTTAAAAGAATGAAAAACAACTGAAAACAACTCGAAAACTCTGAGGAGAGAAGTGAGGTCTCTCTGTTTTGTTGTCTCCAAAAGGCGGGCGGGCCTGGGGGCAGGACTGCCAGCTTTTTGTCTCCAAGTAGATAGTGGTGAGTGTGAAGATTCATAGGAACTCACTAAAACTAAACTATAGTTTTAAACGTTTCAAAACCGTGCTTCACCTTTCACAGAATCTCACCATGGCTCAATAGATGGACCTTGTCTATCATGAAAAAGGATTATGTCATGATTAAAGATCACTGAACAATTAAAGGAAATTAAAACTGGATCAAAATAAAAACACACTGGAATATACCGTAGAACTAGTAGAATCACTTATACTTATTCCTCCTGGTTCTAGCTTAATACTTGTTTAAACAAAACATATCAGAAACATTTACTGGTTATCAAGGAACTTATTACACAAAAGATCTCCTGAAGGTCTGTTCCAATCGTACCAGGGCTTATCATCAGGAGGTGCTGTGGTTTTCACACAGGACACATTAAACATTAAATCTTGATTTCAGTCAAATTTCATCACAGTGACACGGGGAAAAGTTCAGTGTTATCAACTTCTTTAGCTGTTTCTTAATCTGCTAAAATTAAGAGCATAAGTTCCTGGTTTAATGATAATTTAGAACTTGCTTAAAATCTGGATGAGTGCAGAAACCATTAGAGGTTGGAATGTATGATAAGAGATAGTCGTAAACCATTTGGGCAGGAGGGCTAGGAAAACAGAGGAGAGGCCCAGAGTGCTTTTACTCTGGAGGGTGTACTTGATAATCCTTGTCACAAGAAGACAAGAAGACACCGAACATCAGAGTCGTTACCTAATTTCCAATTGCAAAGAAATAAGTTATAACATATGGTTATGACAGTTCTTCTGTTCCTCTTCATCCCTGAAGAGAGATTCATTTGATGATGAACTCGACCGACCTGAGAGAGAAAGGAGTGTTCATCTTGAGTGGGGGAAGAGGGCAAAAAGGGTTATTCAAGCTGTAAATAAAGAAGAGGGTTTTTTCCTGTGATGCGTCAATCTGACGGTTTCATTGGAAGCAAAACAAGTCAGGTGAAGAGGTGAGAGACTTCATGGCATCTCTTTCCTGAAAACAGTCAACTTGCAGATGAGAGGAGTAATTAATGCAAGAGCAGAACCTCAATGGAATGTAGAGGCGATGGACATGTGTTCCTACATACAGCTTTAAGACACTGTTTATCTACTTTATTATAGACACTATTTGTGCTGGAATTTATGGACAGTGACATTTGTTTGATTGATTCTTATTAGACTAATTTAACATGTATTTTTGTTCACAATGTACAATTATCAGGGAAAAAATAGGGTGCGCACGACGCAGCGATAGTGAGTTAAATTTTTTCATATTTTACCTATCAACATCACTAGAAATGCCTAATTTCCGCGAATTATCACAAAAAAATCGTTGATAAACCATAAACTAAGACGTTTACTTTCTACTGCTTTTAACACTTGATGCATGTGTAACCCTGGTTTCTGGATGGGTAGCGTGCCAGGGCCGTGGGTATTGCAGGTTACAAGGGGCTAAATACTTCTCAAATGAAAAGGGCAGTGGGAGGGCGAAAAGGCAAGGCCCCTGACAAGGCCGTGAGGCGAGGGGCTGGTGCTGTGCCCACCTCAGCAGGTACAGTAGGTGCCTGTCTGACAGGAGAGGTAGCTGGAAAAGTCCCTTTGTAGGTTTTCAGTCTGTTATGATGAACAATCCATTCTCGTGAGCCTATGCTCCTTGGATCCTTGATCTCATATGTAACACCTGGGTAACCACCATTGTTCATGCGCCGCAGGACCACATAGGGGCCCTTCCATCTGGGAGCCAGCTTATTCATCTTTCGTGCAGGATCATCCAGGAGAACTAAATCACCTGGATGATGAGGGTGGAACACAACCTATTTGTCATACTGGGTCTTTTGACGCTGCTTGTTTGTAGCAGAGTTGTGAGCTGCTTCTCTGAAAGCACATGACAAGCATGTAGCAAGGTGTGTTGCATAAGCTGCTGGTGTACCAGGGGTAGAAGAGGTTACAGTGGGACAACAGTTCAGCATAACATCAAGTGGCAAGTTAGGTTCTCTACCATTAACCAAGAAGAAAGGAGAAAACCCAGTGCTTGAATGAACACTTGAATTGTAGGCGAGCTCAGCCTGTGGCAAATACTGGTCCCATTCACCACTACTTTCAACAATGTACTGATCAAGCTGATCTTTCAGTGTCCGGTTCAGTCTCTCAACCATGCCATCTGACTGGGCGTGGTATGGTGATGTGCGGGTCTTGTTAATGCCAAGGAAACCACAGAGATGCTTGACGAGGTCTGACTCAAACTGTCTCCCTTGGTCAGTGTGAATTGACTCTGGCACCCCATGATGTCTGATGTACTCCTCAGAAATACACTTTGCCACTGTAGTAGCACGTTGATCCTTCAATGGGAAGAGGTTGACATACCTGGTAAAATAGTCCATAACTACAAGAACATATCTGTTGCCAGCTGATGTAACAGGAAGTTCAGTGATGTCTACGGCCACTTTCTGAAATGGCCTCTCAGCTTGGATAGGCTGCAGGGGAGCTCTTTCATGTGGAGTGGGGCAGGTCCGTGTCTGACATGGCAAACACTCAGCACAAAACTTATGGATATCACGGGTCATATATGGCCAATAACAGATACGTCTAGCTCTTTGAAGTGTGCGCTCTGCACTCAGATGACCACTGAAGTGATTACCATGTAAACATGTCAATGCTGTGGAGATGAGAACTGTGGGTAAAACAACCTGGAAGTTAACAGGTGTGTTTGGGTTTGCTTTGACCTTTCTACACAAGATTCCCTGTCGAATTAGCAACTTGGGAAATTCATGCCAAAGTTTTCTCAGTGTGGGGGAGGAGTGTTTTAAACGGCCAAATAGGGGGTCTGTGCTTTTTATCATGTAGCCATGCAATGACCTCCCTGAGACATTCATCTTCATTTTGCTGTTGCTGCAGTTTATCTAGGTCAACCGAAAAGTGTGTGGCTAAGTTCTGGCAAAATTGTGACAGTTCTGTCATTTGTGTACCTGCTAAGCAATGCTGTGGTTTCTGTGGTGGTGATGGAAGAGGTAACACACTGGACAGCTTTGTTGTGAACCTCAGTGGTCGGACGCCTGGACATGGCGTCTGCGTTAGCGTGCTGTACACATCCAGCTCAAAGATCCATCGACTGCGTCTCCCAGTAGGGTCACTGTCCACTGGGGTCTTCTTCAGACTCAGGAGGGGCTTATGATCTGTAATCACAGTGAATGTGCTGCCAGAGAGAAAGTGTTTAAAATGTCTCACAGACCAAACAACTGCCCAGAACTCAAGGTCAAATGTAGACCATTTCCTTTCAGAGGGACTGAGTGTGTGGCTTGCATAGGCAATAACACGTTCTTTATCATCTTGACGTTGAGACAACACAGAGCCAATGCTGCCCTGTGAAGCGTCAGTGTACAGGAGAAAAGGTTGTGTGAAAATGGGATGTGCCACGATAGGTGGATGAGTGAGAGCATGTTTCACGGATTGAAAAGCATCCTCACATTCAACAGTCCATTTGAAGATTGCTCCTTTGTGTGTGAGAGTGTGCAATGGAGCTGCAATGATAGAAAAGTGTTTGATGAACCTACGGTAGTAAGAGCACAGTCCAATGAATGCTCTCACCTCTGTAGCTGTCCTGGGCGTAGGCCATCTCCGAACCTTCTCAAGGTTCCTTGCATATGGTTGCAGTCCCTGATTGGAGACAACATGTCCGAGAAAGGTGACTTGTGTTTGTGCAAACTGGCACTTCTTGGCTTTCAACTTGAGACCAGCTGAGCGAAAACGGCTGAAAACCTCTGTGAGACTCTGTAGGTGATCTGCAAAAGAGCGACTGAAAACAAGGACATCATCCAGATAAATCAAACACTCTTTCCAGTGCAGGCCGTGAAGCACCAGCTCCATTAGTCTCTGAAATGTTGGTGGAGCATTGGTTAGGCCCATAGGCATAACCTTGAACTGGTACAGTCCACTGCCAGTGTTGAAAGCTGTTTTCTCCTTGTCTTGTGCTTCAAGCTCTACCTGCCAATATCCACTACATAAGTCCATGGTGCTGAACCAGCAAGCACCGGAAAGGCTGTCAAGAGCATCTGCAGGTCGTGGTAGGGGATATGAGTCCTTAATGGTGACTGCATTTACCTTTCTATAATCAATACAGAACCTGTAACTACCATCTTTCTTTCTGACGAGCACAACAGGGGAAGACCAGGGGCTACAACTTTCTTCAATGATGTTCTGTGAAAGGAGCTGCTGAACTTGCCTGTCTATCTCTGCTCTTATGTTGGGTGAGGTTCTGTATGCTCTCTGTTTAATGGGTGGAGCATCTCCTGTCCTGATACTGTGTCTAACTATCTTTGTGTGTCCATAGTCATGATCATGAGCACTGAAAACATCACTGTATGACAACAATAAAGACTGAAGCTTGTGTCGTTGTTCATCAGTAATTTCTGCCTGACCGAGATCAACATCCGGTAACAACTGTTGAAAAGATGGTTCTGTCCTAGCTGTAACTGTGGATACACTAGGTTCCTCAACATGGATGTCAACCTCGTTGTCTTCATCAAGTGCATGGAAATCACCTAATCTGGTGTCAGATGGAATGTGGAGCTCAGTATTAGTGGGGTTCATTACTCTAACATAAATCAACCCTGCCTGTACATGAGCTAGCGTCCTTGCTGCTAACAGGCCCTGGTAGCTTGGTGGACCTGGCTCTAGGATACCTGTGTAGTCTGTGTCAAGATCAGTTACACCAATAGTGGGCTGAACCTTAGCTAAAACAGTCATCTGTGACATAGCAGGAACAACTACGGGTGATAGAGTGACAGCATGGCAGCTCAAAGGAGCCACATCAGTAGCACGCAGGAGAGGAACAGTGGTATTGCTGCCCACTTTCAAATTACCTTCCCCCACGTTCAATACTGCATGGTGTGAAAGCAAAAAGTCCCAACCTAGGATTACTGGCTGTGTTATGTTCCTGACCACTTGGACTATGTGGGTGAACATCTCATTACCTAGCCTGATGGTTATAGGAAGTGTGCCTAAGTTATCTAAATAGTCACCAGTCACTGCCCTAGGTAAAAGCTCAGAGCGTTGCATGGGTTTAGTTCTCAAAGAGGGGACTGACATCCTAAAGGCCTCACTAATCAGTGAAATGTCCGACCCTGAGTCTGAGAAAACTTTAGTGGCAATGTTCTCTATAATAGAAATCACATAGCGTGTGGGGGCTTTACAAGGGAGAGGTGACTTTGGTTGTTGGGCCTCACGTTTGGTAGCAGCAGACACTTGGCCCTCAGCACCTGCTGCCATTCTTTTCCCTGATGGGGGTCTTCTTCAGTGAAGCTGACATGATAGTCCCTTTCTCCTTGCTGCTGATGCCTCTGCCTGGCAGAGAGAGGAGAGTGTGAATCATACCTGGATCTGTCAGAGTCATTGGAGGTGTATCTGTGAGCGTCACCATGATGTGGGTCTCATGGACTGGGACGATGAGTAGCGCCTGTCTGGGCTGCCCCACCTGAAGCGATCCTGCTGGTAAGCAGAATGATGATCATATCGGTGAGGTGAAGAAAATGGAGGAGTAGGTGAGTATCGTCTGTCACGGTGAGTAGAGGGATATCTGGGGCGATGATCACTGCTGGACCGGCTGAGCCTGTGATGGTCATGATCACTGTGGGACCAGCTGGATCTGTGATGTCGTGCAGGAGAATATCCGCCACGGTCAGGTGACGCAGATGGGGAGCGACGATATCTTTCTCTGCCACGCCGATACCTCTGTTCATCGTGTTGGTCATATTTTTGGGTGGAAGCTGCAACATGTGGAGTGCAGTGTTGCGCTGCGAGGTCAGGATTACGTCCCAGCTGAGAAACTTCCAGCCGGAGAGCATGAAGATCATTAGAAAGCTGTTTAACTGCCTCAAAAAGTCCAGAAGATGGGTCTGATTGAGATTTCTTTTGTCTGGTTGACACCATAGCTGCAAACAGTTCCTCTTGTGGAGCAGGAATAGCAGAAGGCGTGAGTGCAGGTGCAATGACAGGTGGAGGAAGAAGTTTCAATGCCTCTTGTGCACGTTCCCATTTACATGCAACAGCCAAAGCATCCTCAAGAGTAGCTGCACCATGCTCGTGACATTTGGGCTGAAGAATGGGGTCCAGGCCAGAAATGAATCTTCTGAAGCGCTTCATGGCAATAGCTGGTTTGCCATATTCTGGGAAAGCTTCAATTACTAGTCTAGTAATTTCTGCAGCATAAACTTCTAAGGGTTCTTTAGGCAGGCGTTTTCTGGCATTTACAAATGTCTGAAAATGCAGCAAGAATTGTTTTCTTCCAAAAACTTCATTCAGCTTAGCTGCACATTTCTCATAGTCCTGTTGCACATCTGGTGATAAAGACAGCCAGTATGCCAGTGCATCTCCGCTTAGGTGAGTGGGAAGTATCGTAGCGATATCTAGCTGCTGTCCCTCTGCACATGCTTTAACTGCTAGTTCCAGTCTCGTTTTCCACAGAGAAAAACTTTCTTTGTCCTTACCATCGCCGTGAAAATATGGCGGCAACTCCACTCTGTAGTGAAGAACCGTCTTTGTCGTGTCTCTCTGGGTTGTGCAGCTTGCACCGTCATTGTCGGAGTGAGAGTCGTTGTCCTCAACGATGTCCTCAGCGCCATCCGCAACCGACTGCAGCGACATGATTCCCAAACTGTCCAACTTAAAACAACCAGGTGAAAAAAAACTCCAGCCCGCATTAGCACTGTAGCACTGTCCACAAAACCGTCTCGTCGAGATGAATGTGAAAAAACACACTTGCAGAGTGCTGCGCTGGCGGCCTGTAGTCCGGTAGATCCCACACGGCGTTAGCTAGTTGACTGCCTCGGCTAATTCACGGAAGAGAAAAAAAACCCACCGCTGCTACCAGTTTGTAACCCTGGTTTCTGGATGGGTAGCGTGCCAGGGCCGTGGGTATTGCTGGTACAAGGGGCTAAATACTTCTCAAATGAAAAGGGCACCGTTACGGCAGAACAGGAAGACTTTATTCTTCTCTTCACTTACAGGTCAGGTTCAACGACAAGGCAACGTACACTCGGGCGAGCTAGCTCTCTCTTGTGCATCTGTATAATCTGTCCCCACCAAAACAAGGTCACACGGAACCAACATCATACAACACATACTTTCTCTCTCTTGAAAACATCTCTAAAGGGAAACACAGAGTGATAATAAAATATTATAGACCAACTTAAATAATTAATTAAATTAATAGTACTTCATAATTTAACCCAAAATAAAACCAATGACATCCTGTTATATAATAACAATAATTCTAAGGGTAACAACCTAAAGTTTATAATTAAAATAATAAACACATAATAATCTACACGGTTACACATGCACTGATCGCTAAGCTAGTTAAAACTGCTAGCGAGCTAGCTTTATAAGCCACCTTCAATAAACATTTATATTCTAATATGCGGTGTAGTTAGAAAAGTTCACAACGGCATCGAGTTGACACAGTACTGTCATATAAACTATACATTTGGCTTTGTTTCTTACCTTCTTCGTGTAGGTCAAACTCTCTATGGAGACAGATATGTCGAGTCTTTCAGTGGCTGTAGGCAGTGTAACGTGTGGGGGAAGGGGAGGTCAAACACAGGGCAGTGGCATGTTCATGTGCAATCGGTAAACTTGTTGATGGGTAAAGCTTGAATTTGGATGATGCTTAAATAACAAAGATTATTACAAAAAAAGTTATGAGTGGGTTAGCATTTGTAAATTCCAAGGTAGATTAAAATAATGTATAATCTATTGTGTTACAATAAAATGGAATAGGCCTTTATCTGCTATTCAGCAACTTGAAAATGACAGTACCATGAAAACCTAAATGATGACCAGATTCTGGAATGCAAGTAAAAATATCGATGCTTTTGATATTTTGCTTAACCCTCATGTTGTGTTCATTTCATGTTAAACAATTTAGTGTTCCTGGTCAAAAATGACCGTCCATTAAGACTCATCATAAAAACTGTAATAATACATATATTATTACTTCTTGTTGTGCTAGATTTTTTTATCAACTTAAGTTCTTGTGAACATTACAAGTTTTGAACTTCTGTTTGTTATTTATGGCCTGTATGCCTCATTGATCTGAGCTTGAACATCTTGAATTCGAGTTCTAAAAAACATAATTTCTGGATTATTTTGACAAAGAAAAAATCAGATGAAACATAGTATACTATTTATCACAGACAACTCTGGGTCAAAGTTACCAAGGACATTTGTTTTGAAACCATTTAAAATTGTTATACAGTCACATAAAGTAACACCTGTTGTGTTCTGGTCAAAAGTGACCGGATCAGATGTGTTTACCTGATAACAGAAAAAAACTGAAAACTGAGAACAAAATCAGGCTTCTAAACTTGATGGAGTGGGTTAACTCAAACTTCAGTGGTGTTTTTGCATTGCATTTATGGCACGTTATGCTTGTTTTCACATCCCTTGGCGCACACAGGCTGCACCCCTTCCTTTTCTGCATCCCATAAACTGCTGGTAGATTCATTTCTGGATCTGTACACACCAGTCAAAATCAAAAGACCCATGTATGCTTTGATGTCTGTCTGGGTTACCTCCTTCCAATTGTCTTTTCTGAATCTGTTTCCCCTCCAAGTTGGTCATGTTTGGCACTATGGTTTTGATGGACTCAGTCAGGAATAGTTCAAAGCAGGATTTGATATCATCAATCCGGGACACAGCATATTTTGTAGGTCCTGGTGTCATCCTGATGACATTTTCAGCTGAAAGCCTACCTTGATTCTCAGGTGGGGATGAAGACCAGGATAAGTTCCCATTCTTTGACTTGAATGTGACAGCAGCCTCAGCATGGCCATCCTCTTCATCACCGGATTCCTCCCCATCAGTTATTTCTTGGTCTGGATTATATTCCGTGTCATCTTCAGCTTCTGACACTTCCTCCTCTAATCCATCCTCACTGCCAGTTTCCTGGCCTCTCTCCTCCTCACCAGTGTGGTGATCAAATATATAATCAAGAGCCTCACTTATGGTATATCGATCTGCCATGGTGCTGCCACACAATGAACTGCGAGCAAGGCCTCAAAAAAGCGTTATATACCAAAGCTACTAGAGAAGTTCAATATTATTGAAACTATGTTGCAACTGTCTGTGAGAACTGCCAACAGGTGTTGTTCCCGTGGGAGAGAGACTCTACTGGGCAAAGGTTCCCATAGTGGTTGTCAGGGAACCCAAGGTGTGTGTGTGTGTGCGTGTGTCCATCTGACAAAAGACGATGTACCTGAGCTCATCATTTTACACTTATTGTAGTCTCCCCCATTCATTTCTAATGACAACGTGTACGACAAGAGTGTACAAAAGTTGAATAAAACACACAAAATTGTAAGCAAATTAACCCTCCTGTGGTGTTCGGGTCAAATCTGACCGATTTACAACTTCATAATATCATAAAAATTTTATTTTTCCTCTGATTGCCTCAAGGCCTTATGATATCCTCCACACTAGGCATTTGGACATACAAAGTTGATTAGACCACTCAAAATTCAATAAAAATGGTGATCAACAATTTTATAACACCTGTGGTGTTCCCGGTCAAAAATGACTGGCACAGGAAATGAAAGGGTAAATACTAGATTATGTTCATCCAATAGATGGAAAACATCCCCATGCACACACACACACACAGAGTGTGTGTGTGTGTGTGTGTGTGAGTGTGAGTGTGAGAGAGATGACTATTCATGTTGATTTTCTGATGTTCTGTGAATTTGGTCTCTGGTTTGATTGTTATTATAATTTTCAGTGTCTATTCTTTGGATATTCACTGCAGTTATTCATGTTCACCACTAGTTGGATACATTATTTACAGCAGTAAAAGGTGTTAAATACAATTTGATGATGATGTTATGGTTTGTACCGAATCTGGACCCAAAAGCACGACTCAAACTACAGGTTTCAGCAGAAAATAACAAGTCTTTTTTTTTTTTTGTTATTTAACTTCTTTATTGACTTTTCATTACAAATGCAGATGCACAACCAGTGTGTAAATATAAACATTGCAAACAAGATTAAGTCAACATTTTAAGAAAAATAAAACAAACCTGACAGTAACAAGTAGAAGGAGTAGAAGAAACTCAAAAAATTATAATTAAAATAAAAAAAAATAAAATAAAAAATAAATAAATAAATAAAAATAATAATCATGGTCACAAAATAAATAATGTAAAAATGATAACTAATAAGATGCACATTCTTGACAGATTCATCACAAACCAATGTTGCATGACATTCCTTGAACCTACATAGATAAAGAGGTACATGGGGGGGGTGTACAGGTATTAGCCATTGTGATCATCACTTTCCAATCATTTCCAAATAAGGAGCCCATACCTTCCAGAAGATATCTAAATTATTATTAATCTTATAAATAAGTCGTTCAAATGAGGCTATCTTGGTTAGTTCATCTCTCCATTCCTTAAAACTGATCTTTTCTTTTGACTTCCAGTGTCTCAAGACTACCCTGTTTCCTGTTGCGAGAGCTAATTTCACCCATGTGTGTATTTGTGTGGATAGGCCGGTTTTCCTCGGCAAAATACCCAAAATACATAAAGCTGGCCCCTCCCTGAACTCTACCTTCAGTACTTTATTAATACATTGGATAACAGCCACCCAGAGGCTGTGCACCATTTCACATTCATAGAACATATGTACCAGTGTGCCCCTTTCCTTCTCACATCTCCAACACTTATCATTCTCCCTAAGCCCCAGCCTGGACATTTTTGCTGGAGTCCAGTAGTTCCTGTTCAATATTCTGAATGAAATAAGCCGTGTCTGCATGTCTCGGGCTATAGTGTTCCAGGACCTAATTGTTTCCTCCCAGATCTCCCAGTCAATAGGTGCCCCAAAGTCTTTTTCCCATGCTAGCTTAACACCTTTGTAGTTTGGGGGTTGATGTTTTCTAAACATGTCATAAAATCTGGATGTCCCTCCTCTAAGCCTCCAGCCTGATCGCCATAGCTCTTGAATACAAGAGACAGGTGCAAATTTGACCTTTCTATCTGCTGTTGTAATACAGCTCCTTAACTGAAGGAACTTCCAAAAATCTTTTCTGGGGATCAAATAACAAGTCTTTTAATGATCTCACGTGAAACACGAGTGCAAGGGGGAGGAGTGGTGAGTGTAGTCCCAGGATCCAATAGTGGTTCGTGAAATCTCCAGTGAAGGTGAGTGAAAGTCAGGGTGGTGGGGCGACGGCAGGAGGGCACAGAGTACTGGTGGAGACAGGTTTTAACTGGGAAACATGGAAGGTAGGGTGAATCTTCAAAGACGCAGGGAGCCTGAGGCGAACAGCAGAGGGATTAACAATGGTCTCCACTTCAAATGGACCAATGAATCTGGGAGAGAGTTTCTTTGAAGCCACACTAAGGGGAATGTCCTTAGCATTTAACCAAACATTTTGTCCCGGTTTGTACTCTGGGGCAGGAGTACGCCGCCGGTCAGCCAACCTTCGGTTCTGGTCCTGGGTGCGGAGGAGAGCTGCTCTGGACTCCCTCCAGATTCTGCGGATCCTGCGAAGGTTGAGACCAGCAGGTGGCCGATGGGTCGCCTTCCCTCGGGCACACACAGTACAGGCCTTGACATACTCACGGGTGTCCGATGATATAGTTGGCCACCAGAAGTGGCGTTGTAGCAGAGTCAAGGTGCGGAAAGTACTGGGATGGCAGGCGAACCGGGATGTGTGACCCCACTGGAGGACCTGAGGGCGGACAGAGACAGGCACAAACATACGACCCTGGGGACCACCACCAGGATCTGGGTTAGAGCGAAGTGCTGTCCTTACCAAGGACGCAATCTCCCAAGTCAGGGAGCCGATAAGACAGGATGAAGGGAGGATAGTGTCTGGCTCAGGTGGCCTGTCCCTGTCATCGTGAAACTGTCTGGATAACGCATCAGGTTTAACATTCTTGCTCCCTGGCCGGTAAGTAAGGTTAAACTTGAATCGGCCAAAGAACAAAGCCCACCGGGCTTGGCGAGAATTTAACCGTTTAGCACTTTCAATGTAAGCCAAATTCTTATGATCTGTCCATACCGTGAAAGGTGAGTCCGCCCCCTCCAGCCAGTGTCTCCACTCCTCGAGCGGCAACTTCACAGCAAGCAGTTCCCGGTTACCCACGTTGTAGTTTCTCTCTGCAGGTGACAGTTTCTTGGAAAAGAATGCACAGGGATGTAGCTTGTTGTCACCTGCAGCTCTTTGAGACAGCACTGCGCCAACACCCACGTCAGATGCGTCGACCTCGACCACGAACTGGCGGGCAGGGTCTGTTTGAACCAGGACGGCGGCCGAGGAGAAGCGTTTCTTCAGGTCCCTGAAAGCCTCCTCAGCCGCAGGAGACCAGACAAATGACACTGAGGGAGATGCGAGTTGGGTTAACAGGGCCACTACCTGACTGTAGTTTCTGATGAAACGCCTGTAGAAATTTGCGAAGCCCAGGAACCGCTAGAGCTGTCTGCGTGACTCGGGTTGAGGCCAGCTTGCCACCGCTTGGACCTTAGCAGGATCGGTCCTCACCCTCCCGCTCTCCAGAATGTATCCCAGGAAGGAAACAGAAGTGACATGAAACTCACATTTCTCTCCTTTAACAATTTATTCTCCCACAACCTCTGCAGAACCTGTCGCACATGCACAATGTGCTCCTCGAGGTTGTGGGAGAAAATCAAAATGTCGTCAAGATATACGAACACTGAATGGTTTAGGAAGTCTCTTAGTACATCGTTAACCATAGCCTGGAAGATGGCCGGTGCATTTGTTAATCCAAACGGCATAACAAGGTACTCAAAGTGTCCCAGGGGTATGTTGAATGCTGTTTTCCACTCATCTCCTTCCCTTATACGCACCAGGTAGTAGGCACTACGCAGGTCCAGCTTGGTGAAAATTGTAGCGCCATGGAGGGGTTCAAAAGCAGAGTTAATGAGGGGTAATGGATATTTATTTTTAACTGTGATATTGTTCAAACCCCGAAAGTCAATGCAGGGTCTCAGGGTCCCATCTTTCTTGCCCACAAAAAAGAACCCGGCACCAAGAGGAGAAGAGGAGGGGCGTATGATACCTGAGTTCAGGGAGTCCGTTATGTAGGTTTCCATGCTTTTTCGCTCTGGAGCGGAGAGGTTGTAGAGCCTGCTGGTGGGAAGCGGGGCTCCAGGCAGTAGTTCAATGGCGCAGTCGTAAGGTCTGTGAGGTGGTAAAGATTGGGCCCTCTGCTTGCTGAACACCTCAGCTAGGTCGTGATACACAGGTGGTACAGAGGAGATATCAGGAGGCTCTGGTGAGGCAACACTGGGTTTATTTGAACATGGGGAAAGAGCAGACTTGAGACAAGAGGAATGACAGAAAGAACTCCAAATAGTGATTCTGCCGGCTGCCCAGTCGATTATGTTTCTGGAGCCAGGGTAACCCGAGTACTAGAGGGGCGTGAGATGATGACATGACATGAAAGGCTAGCTGTTCACGGTGATTACCAGCTAGTAACAGTGATAGTGTCTCAGTTTGATGTGTGATGTGAGCCAATAAATGACCATTTAACGCATTGACCACAAGGGGTGTATCAATGGTGAAGGATTTAATCTGGGATTGTTCAACAAACTGGGAATCTAGCAGGTTGGAGTCAGAGCCCGAATCATCTAGGGCCTCTATTCTTAAACTTTTACCATTTAGCAAAATAACAGCATCTATGTTGATGCGTTTACGGGGTAACATGGGAACCACAGTGCTACTCACCAGAACCCCGACTGCGACTGGTGAGGCCTTGGGTTTAACCGTTGTGGGCAGGTGGCGAGTTGATGTCCAGGTTCTCCGCAGTAGATACACAGTCCTTCCTTGAAGTGCCAACTGCGCTCTGCTGGTGTTAACCGGTTCCGACCCAACTGCATGGGTTCCTCTTGTCTTGGGGAAGCAACAGGCTGGTTATTGTTCGCCGTCTGGGTATCAGATGGCCCATGAGGAGCAGTAGGTGAAGCAGCAGTACCAGGGGAATATACTACTTGTCTATCTCTACTTTTATGGCTAATGCAATTAGCTCCTGCAATGTGTCAGTCTCTGCCCTACCCACTAAACAGTCTTTCACAGCTTCGTTCAGACCTTTCAGAAAAATACTCTGAAGTGCTCTGTCGTCCCAACCCAGTTCAACTGCTAGGGTACAGAACTCTACTGAGTAATTAGCTGCACTTAAGGAACCCTGGCGCAAGCTCAGCAGTCGGTTGCTAGCGTCATGGCTGGTATTGGGATGGTCAAAAACAGAAGTCATTTCATTGGAAAATAGCTCAAAAGTGGCACTGGCAGTGAGTGGATTATGCCAAAAAGCCGTCCCCCAGGCCCTAGCCCTCCCCGTGAGCAAACCCAACACATAAGCTATCTTAGCTCGGTCAGTACTATAGGTCAGTGGTTGTAATTCAAAAACTAGAGAGCACTGGAAAAGGAAAGACTTACAGTCACCTAAGTTACCGTCGTAACGTTCAGGGGCTGGAACGAACGGCTTACGGGGATGGAAGGCGCTCACTGGTACTGCTGGGGGGAGATTAGGCACAGGTGGGGTTTCAGCAGAAAATAACAAGTCTTTTAATGATCTCACGTGAAACACGAGTGCAAGGGGGAGGAGTGGTGAGTGTAGTCCCAGGATCCAATAGTGGTTCGTGAAAATCTCCAGTGAAGGTGAGTGAAAGTCTCAACGTGGCGTCTCACACTGAGGAGGGAACAGGTGAGCAGGCTGCAGGCAGGCAGGTCCACAGGCAGGCAGGTAGGCAGGAGCAAACGGTGGAACAGTCTAAGGCAAGAAGGAAAAACACAGCAGAATTAGCTACACTGGCTAATCACAGGACAAAGGGCAAAAAACACGGTGGAGTCAGGAAGCACACAACCAGGAGTACAGATGAAACAATCTGGCGACGAGCAGGAGTGAATCCAGAGTCTTTATAGCAGGGCTGATTGCTGGAGTGGCTGCACCTGGCGCTGCCTGTGGAGGGAGACCACGCCCACAAGCACACACACACAGAACAGACAGGGGGACAGGGAATGACAACACACACATGAAGGGAGAAGATAGGGCTGCCATGAGGATCATGACAGATTATGTTTGAATGATGTTTTTTGTGTTAATGTAAGAGCACACTGTAAGAAAAGTCCGTAAATATACGGCACAATGTACCGTGTTAATGTGAAGGAATTTTCCTTAATATTTTTTTACAGGCGTTTTAACCGTATTTTTTAAGGACGCATTGCATTGTGGGAGCATGAAGCACCGTTACGTGCTAACGTCTGAAAGAAGAAGTGGTCAGCGGAGGGCATCAAGTTTCAAGTTTCATCTGCGGAGTTGGGGAAACCTTTATTGCACTTCTGTGGTACAAATTATATTTTCTTTAACTAAAATCATATAGTATATATATGTCTGTATAGTTTTAATCAGAAAGAGTTGTCCAGTCTGTCTGAACCTGTCTTTAACGTTACCGTTAACATTGACGTATAAGCCACACAATGCTAACTTAGACATTAGCCTGTAACGTTAAGAGTTGGGTCTGCCACAGTAGCTAACCAGCTAACACCAGTAAGCGAGAGAACGGGCTAAAGTTACCATAGCCCCAGCCTCAGTCGATCCACCTATTCGGTCATGATACAGAAATGATAACTTAACGTTAGCCATTAGCCGTCTGTTTTGGCTTGCTAAAGTTGGGCCTGCTAAAGATAGTTAACTGGCTGACGCCAGTTAACGAGTGCCATCATGTTGGCTTGTAATGTCTGTGAATTTAAATGCGTCTCATTGACAGAATACCTGAAGCACTGCAGATCACACAGACATCTTAATAACGTACTTTTATCATGTGGCCATAAAGATTGTGGAAGAAGGTTTTCCTCATTCAACTGCCTTGCTGTTCACATGTCACGAACACACCCAGACACAGGGATCAGACAAACTTGGAACCGGAGTGTGTCTGTGCAGTTGAAGTGTTTGTTAAATTTTTGCAGCAGAGAATATGCAGATGTTTAACGGCTGGTGTCTCACTTGAGTGACCACATACAAGAGGGTCTGACTGTAACTTGTCCCTTTGATGGATGTTCTAAGACATTTAATGTAAAGACATCCTTTTCATCTCATCTGTCCAGATATCACAGAGGGTGGAGTGTCACCCAGATAGCACCTGTTCATCTGTGTGAAGCTGCAGAACAGCCTTTTCCAGGTGAGAGGGCACATGTTGCAGAGAATGAGGGAAGTGATGTGAGTAATGTAGACCAAAGTAAGGGATGAGATGAAAACTCTTCAGGATATTCAACAGGAGTATACAATGGATGTGCTAGCTCAAGAACTTGAACAGTATGGTGTTCCAACAGAAACATTAACATGTCTGGGGAAGAGTGTATATGAGCGGAGCCCTATGCATGAGGCCTTACATGCAAGTGGTCCTTTAACTACACACCATCGAAGGCTGCAGTATTACAAGTCGCACTTTAACTATGTTCAGCCTGTTGAAGTCACACTTGGCTACGATGATAGAGGGCAGAGGAGACACTATCATTACATTCCATTACTGGATAGCCTCAGAGCAATGCTGAAAAAGGGAAGAGAAACTCAGCAGAGTTTTAACCCTATTCATGTTGAAGATAGTACACTTTGTGACTTCACTGATGGGCATGCCATTAGATCTAATGCAGTGTTTGCCACAGACCCAGATTCTTTAAAGGTGATGATTTTTCAAGACGCTTTCGAGGTGGCTAATCCTCTTGGATCTGCCAAGCAAAGCACAAAGTTTTAGCTGTGTACTTCACTCTTGGAAATTTCTATCCTCACATCAGATCAACTGTTGATCAAATCCAGTTGGTACTGCTCTGTACAGAGAAAGACTGTAAATATTTTGGAGTGGATAAAGTTTTCAGTGAGCTTGTGTCAGACTTGTGTGAGCTGGAGGAAAAGGGCATATCTTTTGAGGATAAGATATACAGAGGTACTGTTGCATGCATAATGGGAGATAATCTGGGCTCCCACATGATTGGTGGGTTTACAGAAAATTTCAGTTTTGCTCAGTATTTCTGTAGATACTGTCTAGTCACAAAAGATGTGTTTCTGTCTAACCCTCTCACAGTTTTCACTCATAGAGATCCTGCTGATTATAATGAGTCTGTGCAGTTTTTGGAGAGTCACCCTGAAGTGACCATGCATCGGGGCATTAAAGGCAACAGTGTTTTCAACAAACTCTCACATTTCCACGTGTGCCAGCCTGGACTGCCGCCCTGTTTAGCACATGACTTGTTCGAGGGTGTTGTGGACTATGACCTGGCAATGCGTTTGCAGTGCTTAATTAAAGAAGAGAAGTGGTTCAGTTACAAGTCACTAAATGACAGACTCAAATGATTTCCAGATGAAAGCAGCAACAAGCCAAATGCTATTCCACACAAAGGAAAAAAGCTTGGAGGCCATGCAGCCCAAAACAGGTGGCTATTGCGGTTCCTGCCTATTTTGGTACATGACAGAATTAAAGATGCTGACAATGCTGTCTGGCAGCTGGTACTTCTTCTGAGGGAGTTAGTTGAATTTGTCTGTGCACCTAGCCTCTCAGAGTCTCAGATTGCTTACATGAAGGTACTGACTGAAGAGTATGTGGAAATGAGGCAAGAGTTATTCCCACATTCAAATCTGAGACCAAAACACCACTATCTTCTTCACTATGCAGACTTGAGTCCACAGTTTGGTCCACTCACACAAACTTGGACCATGCGCTTTGAAAGTAAGCATAGCTATTTTAAAAGATGTATCAGGTCAAGTCAAAACTTCAGAAATGTCACTAAGTCACTCGCTGAGAGACATCAGCTGTTTCAGGCTTATCAGAGTCGGGGCAGTTTTTTCAGGCGCCAGGTTCAGGTGTCAGACTCCACTAGCTTTTATCCAGAGCTCTATGATGGTGGCATAAGGGCAGCAGTTGCAGACTTTGGACTTAACTCATCTAACTCAGTTGTTACAGATAAAGTGCAAGTTAAAGGCACTTCATATGCAAATGGTATGCTTGTTGTACATAGATATACCAAAAGACAACTACAGTTGGGGGAAATAGCAAGCATTGTTATCAAAAGTGAAACAACTGTCCTGCTTTTGCTGCGGGGGAAAACTGCCAGCTGGGTACCTGAGCTTGGCGTCTATGAAATCGACAAAAATAGTTCTGATAAGCTTATTTGTGAAAGTCTTGACAAGCTTAATGATTATGCTCCACTTTCTTTTTACCACAGAGGTGCAAGGTTACTCATCCCACTCAAGCATATGCCACTATGGAGCTTGTGAAAGAATTAGTTCAGAAAGCTATGCCATTGCTCAGTAATCATGTAATGGACTCACTCATGGCAAGACTGGAGGAGATTGGAGTAAACAATGTAGATGACCTTAACTATGTCAAGACTGAGGATGTCGATGGAATTCTGCCACCCATTCAGCGGAGAAGACTAATTCAAGCTTTCAGTGCAGGTAAGTTTTTACATTTATAAACCAAATCTTTCTGCACTGTACCATCTGTATGTCCTATAATCCACAGGTTACCATTGTTACAGACTTGGAATAATTATATAATTCACTATTCTCTATACTCACTATATAATTCACTATTCTCGGTTATATCTCACTGGAAACAAATGTAAAATGTCAATAAATAAATAATACATGACATCAAAACATCAATATATTGTCAAGTTTAGAAAGCATTGACACGAATCTTTAAAATTGGCAAATTCTAAACCTAGCTGCTGGCTGATTTTTAAGATAAACAGTTTGACTACATTTAGACAACTTTTGTTTCAGCTTGTTCATAACACTTTATTAGCTAAACCAGTGCAATGTGGTTTTGTAAAACATACTGCCGGTGACATGCATTTATTCATACCATACCTGGATTGTTATAGCTTAAATCGTATATATAAATGTAACATCGGTCATTTCATTAATTTTTGGTGATGTATGTTATCCATAGAGTCACAAGCTGTACTTGGCTCTGCTTCGACATCTCTGCAACACGATGCCCATCTGCCCCAAACTCCACCTCCGACACCTGGTCCCCTGGAGGATTCTCCATCCCCGGAGACATATGATGTACCATGGCACAAAATGCCCCCGAACCTCATGCTTGCCTTAAGTGAAAAGAAGAGACCAAAGCCTAAAGAGAGAAGAGAGCTGGTTTGTGTAGTCATTGACCATTTACTCAGTAAAGAGCGTGGAAGGCCTGGAAGAGCAAAGCTGCGGGAGATTGCCAAGAAGATTGTACAACAATATCCCTGCTCTTTTCAAGACAGAGAGCTCAATGGAACTAAAGTCATTGGAACAGGATATGATGCTCTCTTCATACAGCTAGAAAACAGACTTGAAAATATTAGAAGGCCATTTACCTTCAGCTCAACAAAGAGGCCAGCAGAGGGTGAAGACCCAGTGAGGAAAAAGTCCACACTCTCAGATCGTTATGGGTGTGTGGAGTGGCAGCCTGCTATTGAGGATATAGCAGAACTAGAGTCTAAACAAGATGACTTGAAAAGTGCCTTCAAAACCCGTCGTCTTCAGGAGTCATGTGTTCGCAAATTGATGACTGAAACATATTCCATCCAGCGTGCAACTATCAACAAAGGAAGCACTGTAAAAACAGTACTGGAAGAGTGGCCCTTCCTTTTTGAAGCTGTTCACCTGTTTGACCACACATGTAACCTCCTTGGCTTACCAGTGCAAACAAAGCTGGCAGAAGAAATGTCCAGAAAGGGAAAGAGCATCAAAGACTTCCTCGACTTAAATGGGATGAAGATGCCACCAGGTGAAGATCCAGTACAGCTGATCTCAGGCATTGCGAAATTCTTCAAGGAAAAGCCTGATCTCCTTTTCTGCCAAAGTGAGGTAGGTTTATACTTTTTATTATGTTGTTTTTGTTTTGCAGATATTCATTAGACCTATTTTTTGTAATGGCTTGTATGGATTTAAACCCCAGAAAATGAACACAAGATGCATCAGTATTTTCACAGACTTTGGACACACCCACAAAAAAAGGAAAATGTGATTTTAGTTTCCCTTCACAAAAAAAATAAAAAAGCCCCTTTATGTATGGGCTATGGCTCTTTCACCTATCTCTCTCACCTTGTTTAAAACAAATTTATAAAGAAATCATTAATATCCCACGTATTTGGTTTGTTTCCTGACAAATGGAATTCCTTAGCTGCTGCCTTTTTATTTACGTGCCTCCCTGCTCCTCAACCTAACAACGATATCTCTTGGTGAAATATGTTTCAATATTCATGAAATGAAAACCAAAGGGTTCTAATGTTAAAGGTACACAGTAACTTTTTTAATGAGCCAAAAAACAAACTTTTTTCTTTTTTACATCTAAAAGTATCTTTTCGCTCTGACAGAGCTCTTGATACAAGGATTATCAGTTTGTATAAGAGCTAAAAATGAGTTTTAGATGTACTTCAAAGCTCTTAACAAAAACTGGGCAAAAAATGAGCTTTCGAGGTTTAGGCTTATTGTAGTTACTACTACCTAGTAATTTATGATGTAAGTATGACTGTACTGTATACAGTACATTGGAAACAAAGTTCATGACATTCGTGTTTCTTTGATATTTTATTTTCCAACAACAGGAGTCAACTGCTGCTGGACTGAGCATCCCAAGCACCCCTTGCATCCTTATCATGGGTATGTAGTCTGTATAATATTTAGGCATGCATGTTATGGATTTCACTTACTCTTATCGACTACTCTTTACTGTTAACTCTTACTCTTTACTCCTACTTTTTACTCTTTACTCTCTGTGCAAAGTGCCAGTCAAATTAAGTTAAGCTGCATGCTTAAAAATACTTCTACTTCATCCAATGTAAATGTAGTGGCGTAAAAGTCCTGATAAATATAAAAACCTCCAAAAAACTACTTAAGTACAGTAACTAAGTACTTGTACTTAGCTAAGACAATTGGAACACTTTTTCTTTGTTTTTTTGCAGTCAAAGTTAAAAAATAAATTAAAATGCAGCACTTTGTTGAACAAAGGCCACACCACTTGTAATATAAGGTAGCCAGATTTAAATAATTATGTTTGCAGTGGTTTTCTGAAGTGGATGTGCTTTGTTTTTCTTTTTTTTGTTAATATTTTCTATCTTCTAATATCTGAGTTATTCTGTGTTTAAGGTGATCAACGATTCAAGATTGCTGTCGATCAGGAAGTTGTCAATGACCATATCAACTCCCTCATTGTGGCCCTGAGCTACACTTTCTCTTTGTTTTATGTTTTAAACATAAAATACCCAAAGGAGATGTCAGTCACCCTGGAATTCATACAAAGGTAAGCAACTCTTTGTTAATGTTTTGAAATGTTATGTATAGAGCATATTGTGTTGCTGTTTATTAAGTTGGACATTGTAAATACACTCACCAGACACTTCATTAGGCACATCTGTGCAATATAATATACATTCTTCTTTTACGAAGCTTTTACGTTTTCAGTTTTTGTTGACATTGTCAGAAAGGTGATGATTATACTTTGTTTATTATTGTGGTCATAGTGAATGTTGGTGGTGTACTTGAGTGCATTATATTGAATGCTGTCCTTATACTTTATAAATGTTTAATGGTCGGTCAAAAATATATACTAAAATATATATCAGCTGTATAATACCTGTTTATATATTTTTGATGGACCATTTAAAATGGAACTGTGACATCCATCAACCTTTGGAGTGGACATTCCTTTTGTCTGATCAGTGTGCAAGCTTTTCCTGATTTCTTCTGGACCCTGGAGTTTAACCATACATTGAGGAGGACAAAATATTAGGAACACTTTTCTTGCACTCCAGTACACCAGCACCACCCACTACAACCTCAATAATAAACATAAAGTATAATTATCACCTTCACTTATCACCTCTGACAGAGCTGTTGTGTTGGATTGCATTAGATTGCACAGGTGTACTTAATGAAGTGGCTGGTGAGTGTATAGTGTAAGACGTATTTCAGCTGACAAACTCACATGACTGAGATGCAAATGGAGTTTGAGCTGTTTAACTGTTGATGATGATTTTTGCCATGTATTTGGAAATGTTTAAAAAAAAGTTTAAAAGCTGTTTTACTTGTTTGTGACCACCTTTTGGTGCAACACCATTATTGTCATGTTATTAATGAATGTATAGTTGTTTACTCTGTTTGCTGCACATAGTTCAATGAATTGTCGTTCAATGTATTGTTTTTGTCTGTTATGTGTTTAAAGCTAACACAAAACATTGAATGAACTAGGGATGCCCCGATCACTTCATAATCTTCCGCTCCAACAAATATTGGAATTCTCAGATCTCATATGATGATCTTTTGGGCCATCCCTAGAATGCACTTTATGAATCTTAATTTTAATGTTTTTAATTTGTTTTATTCTGTTTGTTGCTGTTTTAAAGCAAAAAGTCTGATCCAAAACATGGTGCTTTGCACATAGTTCAATGAGTTGTCGTTCAATGTATTGTTTTTGTCTGTTATGTGTTTAAAGCTAACACAAAACATTGAATGAACTAGGGATGCCCCATTCACTTCATAATCTTCCGCTCCAACAAATATTGGAATTCTCAGATCTCATCCACAACATGGTGCTTTGCATATTGTTAAAATAATTCGTAAAAAAACTTGTCATTTAAAAATGTAGCCGTTGAATGCACTTTTATGCATATCCTTCATGGCATAAAAAATAAACATGTTCAATTTATATATGTTGTGGTGACTGTATTTGATCATGTTGCTGTATTAGATGTTTAGTTATTTTAACTCATTTAATTACATTACATTACAGTGGTCTGATGATGGATACCATTTGTCATTGAATTTTAGCATTAGAGTGGAAGAAAATACATGTTTATTTACCAGAAAATATAGGCTGCTACTGACTATTCAGAATTTTATGTTTCAGATTTAAAGAAATTGTCCATAGAAATGGTACAGATTTTTCAGTGGTGAAGACATTTCTTGATAGCAAATGCTACTGAGGATATACTGTAAATCTACGGAATTATCCGTTGTAGGATTAACAGAAGTGTCTGTGAATAAACAGAGAATATCGCAAATCTACAGAATTATCCGTTGTAGGATTAACAGAAGTGTCTGTGAATAAACAGAGAATATACTATAAATCTACGGAATTATCCGTTTTAGGATTAACAGAAGTGTCTGTGAATAAACAGAGGATATACTGTAAATCTACGGAATTCTCCGTTTTAGGATTAACAGAAGTGTCCGTGACATTAACGGATAAATTCCTGGTAATTTTCTGCCAGGACTTTATTCGTTTTTTTACGGATTTTTTTTTTACAGTGCAGTTAAACCAGACTGGTCAAATTTGACCGGGAACACCAAAGTAAGGGGGAAGAAACGAACATAATACAAGGGTTAATAAAAAAAAATTGTGTGTTGGAACCCTGTTTGTGGACAAAGTCATGGAATCTTAGTCAGTCTGATCAAATCAGCTACATTTTTCAGAGATAAAACTTTTAAATCGGTCAAACCTGACACATCACAAGGGTGCAAGAGAAGTCAACTCACCTTTGTTTATATAGTGCTTTACACATAATACAGTAGATCGTGTGTGACAGAGAGAGAAAGAGATGCTTATGTAATTGAATATATCAACCTACAAATAAAAATAAATAAATATTTCTTTTCTTTTCTTTATAATCTTTTCTTGATAAAAAAAAAAAAACGATACCACGCTGATACAATTGCTATTGGCTGTCTCGCCATGTTGCTTTGAACATGATTGGTTGATGTGGCTGTCAACAAGACAACTGGCAAATGACAACTGTGCGCGCCTTCTTTTGAAAATACGTCAGTTTGGATGGGTACGGTACGGCGCTCGCGTCAGTCGGGCTATCTGACCACTAATGGATAACCTGTATTATTACCTGGATTATTTTACATCTGCTTGCCATGTTTTTTTGGAGCGAATCCGAGTTGTGGTATTTCAACGGAGAACAAAAAAGTGGAGTATGGACGCAGTTGAAGGGTCAGACCGATCTATTTGGTCAGCTAACATTAAGTGAACTTCACGGTTATAACTGCTCTCCTGCTATATCAGGTAAGAAAACATTTCCCTGTTATTTTCTGTAAATTCATAACCTAACGCAATGTTTGTGTTCAGTCTCTAACTTACAGTGATGGTGTTTTCAAACAGATTAGCTAACCTTTAAGTAGCGTTCAATTAACAAAAATGACAGGTGACAACGTTAGTTAGCTTGTTGGCCTGATTCATGATTTTAATATTGAATGTGGTTTAAATGAGAGGTTTCGTCTGTTCTGTTTGCAGGCAGCGAGTCTTTGTCATGTCATTAACGTTATGTTAGTAACCTTACAGTTGGTTCTCTCTCTTTCATGAACTCGTTCATATTTTGGGCGAATGTGAACTGAACGTACTGTATTTCTGCCTGATGAAAGTTATTGTGAACGCGTTCATTCTGGCGTTTGTTAGCGGCACTCCATCACAGTTTAACTTCGTTCAAGAGAGTTCCAGATTTCCATAGAGCCTCCCAGGCGAGGCAAAAACAAATGAAGGCAGCAGCACTACCTCAGACTCTGCCTCCACCATTAATACGGCATCTTTGTATGATTACTTAAAACAATTATATGAAAAGGTCAGTGATGATCCAGAAGAAGTAAAGCAGTGGGACAACTCAGCCAGGAAAACAAGGTGTAAATGTCTAATAAGTGAACATGATGTGAGCAGCAGAGTACACGTTACGTTACATCGTATATCTGTCATATCTGTCAGAAAATAGTGAAGAATGTTGATCATTGTTTCCCAAAGACCAAGGTGACGTCCTCAAGTGTCTGCCTTGACCCAATGTCTGTCTTACATTACTTTAGTAGCAGTAAGTTAACATTAATTCGTGGGGGAGTTTTTCTCTATATGCTGACTGTAAATGTACATTAAATTAAATTAAATGTAAATTAATGAAATGTACATTTTACTGTACATTAAAACAACACTGGAAACTTTTGTGTGTATGTTCCCTGCCTATCCCACCCTTATCAGCTTTAGATGGACCTATTTCACACCTCGTTTTACCAGCCAAAATGCAACTGCTTGATTAATGGATATTTTATTCACTTAATGAATACCTAGCAATACAACCAAGTTAGAATTAATTAAAATGTATATTAAGTTCCATGTACTTATATACATACTATATAAATTCACTGATACTTCTTATTCTAATTCCAGAGACGCTCATCAAGGCAAGGTGATGATTGTCAGAGGGAAAGGTAAGTCATTTATATATACAGCCTATACTACAGGTCATTCTAAGACAATAAAAGATGTAAATGTTTTCAAGTTATTTACAGAAATCATACTATTTGCCCCATTAAAAAATCCAGATCAGTCTAAGAGATTGAATGACTGTGCCTGCTTAGCTTAACTACCATCCTCATCTCTCATTTGGTGTTGTTCAAGTAGTTTAGAAGTATTAGTAGTAGTAGAAATTAGTAGAAGAAAGATAAACATGACCTATCCTGTCTTTGTCCTCTCTTTCTTTGCAAAAGGGAAAATGCAGCATGAGCTCCAGAAGTGCCCGGGGAGTTGCTGTTATGTATTGTGGGGTTGTTAGTTTCAACAAGGCTTCACTGCAGGCCTTCACTCAACCTGCAGGTAATACCCTTTCCTCTTCTCACACACATCCAAACACATATTGACACACGATATGATTCATTTACTCAGTGGTGCGAAATATTTTCGATTTGATCTTAAGTTTGGTGTGTGTAGGGTAGATGGCAGATAACAACATGCGATTAAACATGCAATTCCTAAAGTAAGTGCCTGTATTATACACAAATAGGGCTGCACAATATGGTAAAAAAAAAAAAAAAATCACATATTATGATCGTTGGAATGATCATTTTTACATCCAAAGTCTTGTGCCTCCGCGCTGGCGATAATGGAGACAATGAGCACATAATCTGGATGTTTATAACAAACTAAAATATATGAAGTAATATTCTCAATTTTGTAGAAAATATACACTACATTATTTAAAAAATCAATTCTTCACTACACGTTACATGCATCTGAACACACATGAATGTCAACTTCAAAATAACATCTGCACGGAGGCATACAACCGCCTTGAGGTATTCATGGATTAAAGTTCTCTGTCGCTACAACGGATTTCCGTCATTCAAACTTCACATAGGCGACTTATGAGATCAATGTAGATCGGAGTAGAACTGTTGGCTGATTTTTATTGACAGATTGTCACACTCTACAGCCAATTGTATCGTTAACAGCGTGTGTGCGCCTGACCAATGACAGTGTAGTGACCAACACAGGGCGGGATCTCAACACAGAGCGGCGCTAAAGTTTAGCTGCTTTAGCTAGCAAGGACTCGTCGCGCTGCTACGTTATCAATTAGTTTTTGAGTTTAGTCAGCAAGTGAGAACTCGTCTGACACGGAGAGTCTCCTGTTGTGTGCTACATGTGTGAAATAACAACTATAGTCTGGACTTTGTCTGCAGTGTATCTGTGTAAACGGCTTCCTTCAGCGTCTCTCCCTCCCCTCTGGCACCGTGAGTTACCATGGTTACAGGAACGCCTGAAACTTTATAATGATGATCAATAAGAAGTTTTTGGTTAGTTTGACTGAACAGAATCATGAATGTTGCCTGATTGTAGCTCAATGCTGAAATCTTGTATTATAACATATAGAACAAAGCCTCAGAGCTTCTTTGATTACTAACAGTATGTTAGTGATGACAGAAAGGTGATAACTCGCCATCAGACTGACAAGGCTGCAAAAGTTGCTGTTCGTATGATGTATTTTTCTGTTAAACGATAAGAGGCTCACTTTAAACAATATTATTAATAATAATAATTAATGATAATGATGATGAGAAGAAGAAGTAGAAAAATAGCGCACTGAAAAGTTCTGTAGATGGTTGATTATTTGAAAGAGTAAAACTTGAGAGAAGCTTGGCAAAAAAAGGGCACAGATTGATTTCATAGATTGAAAATTACATTGAAAAGACAAAAAACATTTTAAGTGTGAATAGACCAGCTGTTCAGATCATCCTGTAAAACACTGTTGGTCAAATATTTAAACTTGATGTCTGCATTAGAGAACATGGTGTGGGGTGAGGCTGTAAATCTTATCTTATTTTTTTAGTACGTGTCAAGTAAAATGCCCTGTAACATGTTTCACAAATTACAAATTGGGAATATGACTTGGCTACAGCTTGAAAAAACATTTCAGTCAAAAGATTTTTTTTTGCTTTAATCCATGGGTATTTCTAGTTGTTGTCTTGTATAGTGATACCACTAAATATGACACACTAGACTTCTAAATTCTAAATTCTAAATCAAGAATGTAATGCTTGTCCACAAATACTACAAATATTTTCAGAACTACAGTATACAGAGCCCCCAAGGGTCAGGAGAATATTGTAGACAACAAAACTGAATTGGAAAATACAAGCTAAAAAACAACAGACCACAGCCCCCTCAGCCCAAAAGCTCTCCACCTGTTTCAAAGGTGAAATCATGACCTCATCATGATAGTACTGTTAACAGACAAGATACACATATGGAGAAATAGAATTTTTAGTTTTTCAGTTCCTCCTGGGGGGCTCTGAAGAACTGTTGGTGAATAATTGGTTGATATTGTAAATTAACAACTCAATACATTAAATAAAGGGTTTTAGAATCAACAGTGGTGTGTATTTCATTGTAATTAAGTTCCCCACCCTACTTTAATTGACACAGTGAAAATATTTAGGGTTTTTGTTTGGCAGTCGTAGCTGCCAGTCATTTGACTGTTTTTCTAAGGTGGCTTTTAAGGATTATTAAAGGTGTTTGATCATAATTTAGGAAAAATCAGTAGAATAATGGTATTTTTCTGCAGAACTTTTAACATTGTCACTTTATTAAAGGTGTTTGATTGTAATAATTTAGGAAAAATCTATAAAATAACGGTATTTTTCTGCAGAACTCTTAGCATTGTCACTTTATTAAAAGTGTTTGATCGTAATAATTTAGGAAAAATCTGTAAAATAACAGTATTTTTCTGCAGAACTCTTAGCATTGTCACTTTATTAAAAGTGTTTGATTGTAATAATTTAGGAAAAATCTGTAAAATAACGGTATTTTTCTGCAGAGCATTTAATGAAAATTTCTGTAAAAGTAATGTTTCTGGACTTTATTTGAATTAGGATATTTTACTTTAATATTACGTTTTTTGTTTGGCAGCCGTAGCTGCCAGTCATTGACTGTTTTTTTTACAGTTTTTTTTTTTACAGTGTGTAGTTAATTATGAACAGTTATTATTGTTATCTGTTTTCATTTTGTTTTAAGGTTTGCATAATATGACCTCTTCATGTGGTTTTGGGCCTTGATTGAGCCCTCTCTGCCATCTATGGTCAGTGTTCGACAAGCACAGAGAGGAACTCTCACTGATTCAAATGCCGCAACTCATTCCCTGCAGCCCATTGATGAGTTGTTACTGTTCCTAAACTACCTGGCCCTTGGATCCAAGCAGCTGACCGGTACAGTGTCCATCAGTCCACAGTCAGCCGAATCATAACATCATGGAGCAACTTCCTGTATACATTACTCGGCTCGATAAGGATCTGGATGCCTGAGGAGCAGATTCGCGAATCTCTGCCTGCAGACTTCAAGGACTACCCTGACACTATGGTCATCCTTGACTGCACTGAGCTGAGATGCCAGTGCCCGTCTTCCCCTCTTTTCCAGAGTGAGGTGTTTTCATCCTACAAATCCCACTGCACTCTGAAAGGGCTCATTGGAATTGCACCACATGGGGCAGTGACATTTATCACAGCACTGTACGCCGGGTCTATCAGCGACAAGCAGATCACACGAGAATCTGGTCTCCTCACCCTCCTAAAACCTGGGATGGCTGTCATGGTAGACAGAGGCTTTCTTATTGATGACATTGTACCCTGCAAGATCTACAGGTCTCAAACGTCTGCAGGTGAAGTTAGGGAGACCCAGGCCATAGCACGTCTCAGGGTGCATGTGGAGTGCCTCATTCGCCGGGTCAAGGAGCACAAATTCTTTGACTCTGAAATTCCCCTTCGGCTTTTTCAACCAACTCTACACTGTGGCCCGTCTCCTCACAAAATATGGGTCAAGCCCCCGCTGCATGTCAGCAGTCTGACTGGATGGTCTCAGAAGCCTTTTGGCGAGGTTTTCAGCAGAGGTTTCCCCAATGTGTGACAGACCTCTCTGAATTTGGTGCCACTCAGCACAGGAACTCTGCTCTCGTGTGCTGTTCTAGATTTTGCGTGCTGTCACCAAAGATGTTTCAAGGGATGCCATATGATGGTGTTGATGTTCCGAGCAGACAAATGCACAGGTAGAGGGTCCCAGCCTGTAATCAGAGAGTGGCAGCTGTGGGGGAGAAGGGGCAACTGTATGTGGACGGGTCCTGGGGACTGTCCTTGTTGGTAGCTGGTAGGACAGCACACTTCCCTCTTGCACCTGACCAAACTTGGATTCAACCAGAGATACATCACTGGAGACATCGTTATTATCATGGGAGCTTCATCAGCAGTGAGTCCATGATACACGTCCTTAACTTTCAGCGGTGGAGATGTCTGGCAGAGTGCAGTTGACGCCTTTATACAAGTTGCTTCTGTGAAAAAAAACAACACAAACAAGTCATGTCATAAATAAGAAATACATGTGCAAAAGTATGTGTGTAGGCATATGTAACTAAACTACTTTGTGCATGTGACAGTGTGTGTGTGCTTGTGAGTTGCTTGCATGAAGGAGGGTGTGTGTGTGTGTGTGTGTGTGTGTCCATGTCCATGGAAGTAAGTAAATGTGTGCAAAGGTGGGGGTGGTGGTACATACATATTATTTGTAGCTACGTGTGCATTTAAGCAAGGTAAGTGCTTCTCTGTGTGTGTAAATGTGTGCATGTAAGTGGATGTGTTCTGTGTGTGTGTGTGTGTGTGTGTGTGTGTGTGTGTGTAGTATCAATAGTAACAAATACCTGATCTTTCTGCTGTTAAATTCAGATAAAACCGAAGTTATAGTACTTGGTCCTAAACACCTTAGAGATAAGGTCTAATCATATAGCTAGTTTGGATGGCATGAACTTGGCCTCCAGCACCACCGTCAGGAATCTGGGAGTTACCTTTGATCAAGATATGTCCTTCAACTCCCACATAAAACAAATTTCAAGGTCTGCATTTTTTCATCTACGTAACATTGCAAAAATCAGGCCCATCCTGTCCCAAAAAGACGCAGAAAAGCTAGTCCATGCATTTGTTACTTCCAGGCTGGACTATTGTAATTCTCTATTATCAGGCTGCCCTAACAAGTCTCTAAAGAGTCTCCAGCTGGTCCAGAACGCTGCAGCACGTGTGCTGACAGGAACTAAGTAAAGAGATCATATTACTCCTGTATTGGCCTCTCTGCACTGGCTCCCTGTAAAATCAAGAATAAAGTTTAAAATCCTTCTCCTCACCTACAAAGCTGTTAATAGTCAGGCACCATCATATCTCCAGGAGCTCATACTACCCTATTACCCAACTAGAGCATTATGCTCCCAGAAGGCAGGATTACTTGTAGTTCCTAAAGTCTCCAAAAGCAGAATGGGAGCCAGAGCCTTCAGTTATCAAGCTCCTCTTCTGTGGAACCATCTTCCTGTTTTGGTCCGGGAGGCGGACACCCTCTCTACCTTTAAGAGTAGACTTAAGACCTTCCTTTTTGATATAGGTTATAGTTAGGGCTGGCCCAGGCCTGTCTTGGACCAGCTCTTAGTTATGCTGCTATAGGCCCAGTCCGGGGGACAAATGACACACTGAGCTTCTCTCTTCTCCTCTCCTCTCCATCTGTATACATTATGCCTGTATACATGCCCCATCTCTGCATGTCACTGACTTCACTTCTTCCCCGGAGTCCTTGTGCTTTCTAGTCCTACAGGCTGTCATGGATCCTGGCCGCGCCCGGGTCGTAAATCGTGGATGCGCCTACTGCCATGGCCCTGCCTGACATCCACCACTACTGTTGCTAATATTAGTCATATCTCTGTTACATACGTTTCACTACTATTATTGTAATGCATTACTACACACTATCCTTACCGTTAAACACTACTACTGTTATTACTAGTAGTCACATATCCATGTGCATTTCATTATTATTGCTGTAATACCTCTTTTCTCATTCCTGTCAACCATCTATTATAATTGTATACATTGTGATCTCGTTGATCTGCTCTGTACATGCGACATCTATTGCACGTCTGTCCGTCTTGGGAGAGGGATCCCTCCTCTGTGGCTCTTCCTGAGGTTTCTTCCGCATTTTTTTTCCCTGTTAAAAGGGTATTTTTTCTCACTCGAATCAAGGGTCAAAGGACAGAAGGTGTCGTCTCTGTACAGATTGTAAAGCCCTCTGAGGCAAACTGTGATTTGTGAATTTGGGCTATACAAATAACATTTGATTTGATTTGATTTGATTTGATTCCTTCTACAAGCTTCCTCTCCCTTGGTCTGGCTGACAGGATGACCATGTCATTAACTGGACCAGGTTTAATGCCCTGCATCCAAACAAAAACACATTTCAATAAACATTGAACCGATATCCATACATAAGATAAAAGTCATTAATAGGTTGGTTACTATGGTCCTTGGTTTGTGCCACTTCTGTTCAGTCTCTGTACAGCTGAACACTGGGGGAACAGATGTAAGCCTCAGCTGGGAGTAGCGGGCCGTCTGGTACAGCAGAGCTGCCACGTGGCTGCACAAGGCTGTACCTGCCACACAGGTGCACTGGCATCTCTGCAACTCGACTGGTTTTGATTCCCTTAGCACAATCTGTTTACAATAGCAAATGTTACTTAGAGAACAAAATGTACTGGCTGCAAGTGTAATAATAGAAAGACAACATTAAATTAGTGAACTTCTGTTAGTAAACTTAAAAATTGTTAAAAGTGAAACAGGAAAAAGTGTCATAAAAACACAATTTATTTGTAGTTTACCATATAAAATAGATATGTGTAATCTCACTTTACTTATTTCAAAGAAAAATACAAGATAAATCTTTAATTGAAGTTATAGGAAATTATAAGAACTCAGAGCACAATCTTGTTTCTGTGAGAGCCATTAATTTTACATTCTTTCTGAATATGACACCTCGGGTACCATATGACATAGTTCAATGATAGTCTTTATACGCTATTCGCAGCAATGACATGACTCACAGAAACTTGATTTGACAAACAGAAACCTGTTTCTTAGCTTGAACTGAACCTGCAGGATGACTTACCCTTACACTCAGACAGTGAGGCTTCTGGCTTTTCCTCATGGACCTGTAGCACTCAGCCCTAACTGTGACCTCTCCTGCCTCCTTGTTTAAAACTGAGATTAACATTAGGGTTAGGATAATACATTGCACAAACAAACAAAAAAAAAAACAGTTAATGACGCTAACCTACCACTATGCTAACTTTAGCTATACATAGTAAATAAACGTTGCTTTGTTACTGAGCTAACTTTGGCTAGTTAAGGGCTAGCATGTATCAGAGTTGGTTTGGTGAAGTGTTAACTTACCTTCATAGTTGTTTATATAACTGGACACGTACAATTTGAACCCTTTATCCTATTAGTTTTTCTGGATTGTTACTGTTCAATGTTCTTCGTCTTCTCTTCGTCATCGTCATCTTCTTCTTATTATTATTATTCTTCGTCTTCTCTCCGTTTTAAGGCCAGAAAATGACCAATCATAGGAGGGCCGGGGTCAGCCTTGGTCTCCGCCACCAAAGTGTCAAAAGTCTTGCTTCGAGCGAGCAGAGCTCCACCGCGAGCGAGCACAGGGGAGAGAGAGAGCGAAAACGGGAACGAGCCAGCACGCGCAAAGCAGCTGCACAGTGTTGCTGTGTGTGTCGCTGTTGTTTTTTACTCGCTCGCACCTGCCTCTGCTTCACTCTGTTGCTGAATATGTTCGCGACGATCAAACAAGTGCGCGCGGCAGGTGAAATCTGCGAGCGTGACACGAAATAATTCACTGCTTTTGACTCAAATATAACTGCATAGTACCCCTGTGGGTCTCCAGCTGAACTTTGAGGAATAAGAAACTACATCAGACTTATCATCAGCATGAGGGTGAGTCGATAATGACTGAATTTTGTTTTAGAGTGAACTATTTCCTTTAAAGGTCAAAAATAAGCGTGGCCAAAAATGGAGGGGAGAGTCGAGAATTGCCAGACAATGCCACCTGGGGAATTGCACCCCAGGAAATACAATAGCCACTCTTACTATAGAAGATCACAGAGATTCGTTACACTAATAGATTTAAAGAGGACGAGAGACAGACTTCCAAATACAACAGAGGGGACACAACTCAAACCAAAGAAAACTACTACAAACCACCACGTGCCACACCAAATTCAGGGGAGTGAGAGGGGAACCACCACCGGGGGAAGTCTGCCGCACACTACACCCGCTCCTGTCCTGGAAAAGAAAGAATCAAAATTATAATACAGCTTATGGTGGGACACTCAGGCAGACGGATTGTACAGCTAAAACAGGAGTCATACCTACCATACAAATACCCTGCTCGGTGCAAACAACTGGAGCACGCCAGAAAGAGCCCTCTCCCGATGAACGCCAGGCAATAGTGTGCGCACTAGGGGTGGGAGGATCGTTCCAAATATCGATAGTATCGATACCAAGGTGAGTATTGGTATCGGATCGATACTAGCGTGATGAGATCGATATTTTTGTTGTAGTTTCTCTTCTATGAGTTCAGCAAATCACTCGTATTTCTTCACAGAGTTTGTGTGAGCGCAGCATCTCTCTCAGTCCTTATGCGCAGCACTCCTCTCCACCTCTCTCACACCGCTCACTCAGGTTCACTAGGCCCCTCCCCTCCCCACCTATCACTCAAGGTACTGAATGTATACTCAATATTATCACTTCCTTCTGTGTGAGTGATTAATTTAAGTACAGAAGGGCAGGGTGAGAACACACCCACAGAGACAGATAAATACCATGCATTTCTTTTCAGACATAGAGTCTTCACTTTGTAACAGACCTGTGTGTTGCTTTGTGAATGCTCCTCAGGGCTGCCCCTGGCCAAATTGGGGCCCTTAGCAGAATTTTATTTTGAGGCCCCCCCTCCCCATTACAAAATGACTCTTTCAACAATGGAACAAGCCTTTTACAGATGCACACGTATGCATTTTCTGGATGCAAAGTCATTAATGAGGTCATCATATGACAGCTGCTGTGCCACTTCTGAGTTGATGCTTATGATAGCCAGGCCACTCAAGCTTTCTTGCGCCATTGATGAGCTTCAGTTCTTGCTCAGCAAAGGCAACTGTAATGGGACTAGCCTCCTCACAAAGATTAAAATGCAATTAATGCAAATACGACTACAACTAATTATAATCATTATGATTTGGTTCGATGATATTTCTATATTTAAATATTTTTAGATACTTATTTTTACATTTAGTACTTAGGTTCTATATTCCTACACTGCTCTTTGCTGCTGCAACACTTTGAATTTCTCCATTGTGGGTCAAATGAAGGATTATCTTAATTTATCTTATTTTATCTAATCTTATACTGTTATGAATTAAATTCACCAAAAGATGGCGACATTTTACCCCCATAAAAATAGCCCAAAACTTCTATTCTTCGACCTGTGTGTGTCCGTTAGTGTGTGTCCGTGTGTCCGCACCCGAGAGAGGCGGCAGAGATGAGAGATGGTGAAACGCTGTTTTGTTTTGTTTTTTAAAAAGCGACCAACTCCTCCGTCTGGCTTTCAGACATGACTCTCCATGTGGCTACCGCTACACACATAAACAAGGACACGGGTAAGAAAGCGCGTCACTGCCCGTAATTTGCTATGATTGGTCGGTCAGGTTGACGACGTTATACGTTTGGTGCGTCGGTGCATCAGCATAGAACTACAATTTATAGAATGTGCCCTAGACGATCCCTACGATCTCTGCACTTTGGCAGATCGTCTTCACATTCTAATCCTTCACAATCTAATATCGTCATATCGCCCACCCCTAGGTGGGAGTTGGAGTGTGAGCTGAGCTGGTGGTGACAGGGGCTGGATCAGACACGTCCAGCAGCTCTACAGTGGGGTGTAACCCACTTTCTTCAAAACCCTCACCTTCCAGCTCCTCCTCAGTGCCTACATCTTCAAGCAGTGCCTCAGTTTCCTCTGAGTCAGGATGTACATCCTGCAAGGCCTTTCCCATCTGGCTGTACAAGTAATCTATGCCGAGAAGCTCACCTGGGACAGTTGAGAGAACAATAGAGGGTGGAAAATTAACTTTCGGATAATGCATTAAAAAGAATATACTGTATAGTGAATATGGCAAGTAGCTTCATCAGGATGAAAAGCTTAAACTTACCAGTGTAAACAGCAGGTGGCTGAAAAGACGGGACAAGGTGCCTTCCAAAGACCTTGACACTGAGGGTGTTAACACAGTGAACAAGGTCTCCAGAATAACTCAGCAGGGGGGCAGGCTTGACTGCTAGGGATGCAGCTTCTCGGTCCTGGTTCCACCTGTTCAGTCCTTCCAGGAGGTACAGCTGGATATTGAAGCTGTTGACACTCGTTCCTTAAGATAGTAGAAAGGTAAACACAATGATACGTTTATTTGTTGTGTTTGGTCATCTGTAAATTATTAATAGGCTTTATGCATAGCTCCACTACTTCCTGAACTTAAACCATGACAAACAACAGAATTGCGATGTTAAAGAATCTTACTGATGAATAATGATTCATACTGACCTGGAATGAACCTGTTTACATGCAGGTGAAAGGACTCCAATGATGTGGACCCTCTGGCACACCTGTAGTTTGGCAGCACAATGCCTGCCTTGGTGGTGGTGCCTGTCTGGGTGTAAAGAAGCACACCTGGTTCGTCCTGTATGCACTTAACATGCCTCTGTTGGACTCGCCAGATGTGCTGCATCCTTTCCTGGTCCAGAAGAGAAACACCAAGAAAATCCCTGCCCTTTGCCCCCATCAGTTCATTAAGGAGCTGCTCGATCATGACTACTGTCTGCCGCTGTCCTCTTGTCTGCCTCCGGTAGTGCAGTGCCAGCTCGTCTTTGGTGATGTGCTGATGGACCAGACTGTCAGTGATGCCAGGGACACCTTCCTGTCTCAGCTGCTCCCGCTTGGCCTGATGCAGCAAGGCAACATCTCCAAGTCCAGCTGGTCCAAGATTGTCTTGCTGGAGGAAAGATATGTTGTTTTGCAACCAGCTGAGAGTCTCTGTGATCATCAGGTGATACCTGTCCACATCCAGAATGTGGCGGGCTCTCTTGTGAGCTCCATAGCTTGTGAGCTGTGTGCCATAAGCAGGACAGGACAGCCTGACCTTCCACAGGTGGTATGGCATCCACAAGAGAAGCCGGTGGTGGAAAAAGCGCTCCAGAGTGGGGACCTGATGGTATATGAGAGATGGCTCTGGTGGATCATACCACAGCTTCCGGTCTGTGCGCAGACGCTGTTTTTTCCACAGGGCCGCTGAAATCCACTTCTGATCTTGAGGTGGTATGGTCTTCAGCAGCTTTGTGGGCAGCCAAGCAGCATCTGAAACAGGTGGAATCTCCACATTTTCAGGCAATGGTGAGGTGAGAGGAGCAGAGGGAGTTCCAGAGGAGATACAGGAGGAGGTGGCAGATGACACTTCCTATTTTATGAAAAATAAAATAAAATAAAATAAGGTAAATAGATATGATAACAATCTACTCAAGAGCAGTTCCTGTTTCAAGTGTAGTATGATATCTTCTTACAACTGTAGCAGTGGAGGGCAGAATGGAAGAAGCTGGGCTTGATACAGGAACAGGAGAGGGAGGAAGAGACAGAGGAGAAACGGTCTGCAGAAACTTCTTGGGACTGCGGCCAGGTGGTGCCACCTTTCTTTTGGTGGGGCTTGTGATGGGGCTGGATACATCAGAGGTCTGGGGGAATAAAGGCACAGTTCACAATATAGGATAACCATAGATGATAATGAATGAATAAATGAATGAATCTATCATTTGCGGGATAAATAAAGCAATAAAGGAATTCTGATTCTATAGCAGTCAATAAAACCAGACCATTTCAACATGAAATGAATGCATGAAAGTCCCACTATAGTTACTGCTACATAAAAACAATAACAGTGTATATATATATTTTTAAATCAAAGTCAATCTATGTATCATTCTCTTTACATTACCTTAGATGAATGCTTCCTAGCCAAACTTAAATTTGGTTTTAACACGGCACCATGAGAGCCACCAAACCGCGGCTTTGTAAACTGACAAGGGCTTTGTACATTTTATATAGTTGAGTATATTAATAATATTAATATAAATATCAGCAAAAGTAAATCCTCATTACTTACTGATGCCAAAGTCAAAATGGGCCTTCTAGGTTCACCACCAGCTAAGGAGTAATCCTTTGGTGGTGGTGGTGGTGAACCTGCAGGCGAGGGTCCTGGCTGTAGCGTCTCAGGGAGCGAACTGGAAGGCTACAGGTTCACAGACAAGAAAAAAAATTGTAATATTACAGAATTCAACACCAGCACGTCATAATTGTATGAGAGACTTCTGATACCTTCTTTGCATGGAAACCACAGTTACAGCTCTGTGCACCTCCAAACAGTGACATTTGTCCCCTCAACTGCATTATTCAAGACTTTTGTGACAACAAAAGTGAATACTTTACAGATTTCATTCATACTGTTATGCTAAAAGTGCATAAGAACATACTCTGAATACCGATCTCGTACTGATAAGCAGTAACGTACAGCGATAGAGTGGGGCAGGGGGTGTTTTAACACCCACACTTTTCCCTGTCAGAGGATTCAACAGCCACACTTTTTCTTTTTTTGTTGCTTCAAACATGACAACGGCTTTCAGTGTGACCGGCTGATGATTGGCTGTTCTGCCTTAAGTCCCGCCTCTGCTGTGTTAGATTTATCGTTCAGCTCATGCTGAGGAGGCGGGAACTAGCCATAGATATACATATACATAGACGCTTCACTGAGCGCTGAATCGTATGTCGAAGTCAGTGGAGTGAACTTTATAAAGCTCCTTCTACAAAGCGCTATAAGTTCATGCCTCTCATTGACCCATTCACACACGTACGAATATACCTGGGAAACAGACAGGCACAAAAAACACCGTCTGTAACGTTCTCTGATGATTATAAACGTTACATAGCCTACTCCTGATATGTTTAGTAAACAGGTAGGCACCAGACCCACGTATGCATTTTTCTAATGTTTTTATTAGTTTACAGCTGCCAATGCCAATTTGTTTACAGCTGCCAATGTATGTAACTCTGTTACTGTGATGATATTGAATCTGTGTCTATAATAACCAGATCCTGACATGTAAATGTGATGTCTGTGGGAATAAGAAGCACTGATGTTTACATTACATTTTACATTTAACTTATTTTGATGAATCGTTTTTATATCCAGTGATTTTAACTACTAAAAATGACAATCATGGAGACAATTTTTTTTTTTAAAAAGCCTGCAAATCAAAAATAAAAAAATAAGACACTGCAATTGGCTGTCTGGCTTTTACATAGAGCAGGTCACTGAAGAACATATATACATACTTATATCTATACAGCTGTATGTACAAGGAGACACATTGAAGAACATATGTATATATGTCTATGGCTGTAAACACTCATAAAAACATTAGAAAAACACATATGTGGGTTTGGTGCCTACCTGTTTACTGAACATATAAGGAGTAGTTAATGTTTATAATCATCAGACAACGTTACAGACGTTGTTTTTGGTACCTGTCTGTTTCCCAGATATATTCATACGTGTGTGAATGGGTCAATGAGAGGCAACAAGGATGTGTGAGACACTCCATCTCACTCCTATTGCCTCTCCTCCTGTCCGTATCCCACCTCAGTGCTTCACAGGTAGTGCTCCTGCACATGTATATGCGTCCCCTTCTGACTACTACAGGACTGAATTCTACAAAGTTATGGATGTTATTGACATGCAGCTTGGAGAAAGATTTGAGCAGGAGGGAATGCAAATGTTAAGGCATCTGGAACAAGTTCTCTGAACTGGAAAGACCACATCCATCCCCCACACTTTTGAAAAGCTTGCTACGCCCCTGCTTATGAAGAAGTTATTCTAACTGATACCAAAAACTAATGCACACATTAACTTTAATGTAACCGCAAAGTAACTATTATTGCCTTATAATTTATAGGGTTGATATCAGTTATGAGTAGATCGAAATAATGCACAAAATAAGCACATATGCACATATTGCAATAATGGCATTGCAACAACTGCTGAATTACTCATAATTGTATAAGGATGTAGTGCCAATATTTTTTTAAATATCAAGTAGCAATAGTAATAGCAGTGGGAATTTGGGTCCTCACCATCAGTAGAATTAAGATTTCCAACTGCTGCAGAACAGAATCTGGCAATGAAATCTTCACAGTTGAACTTCCTTCCCATGAATCGAAGTCTGGAGACAGGAAAGCCCAGAACATTGCAAAGGTGATTAAGATATTGTACTGGAGCAATAGAAGAACCTAGATGTAATAGTACATGTATTATAGCCCATTCTCTTCTGTTTTAAAAGTGTTAATGGTTATGCACTTTAGATGTAGGCTACCATACACACATATTGGAGTATATGACTCCTTGACATGGTGAAGTTGAGTTATTTGTAGGAAATAAATCCATAATATCAAGTAAGTCCATAAGATAGTTTCGTTTTCCTGTTTGGAGAGCAGGAAGATTGAGTGATTGAGGTGTGGAAGCTGTGGGACCAGATGGCCAGCAACATTGTGGACACAGAGGTGAGTACCAGAATAAACAGTACAGTTTTCTGTACCAGTCCCTTAAATTCAAGTTTGTTCATATGTTGAAAAACAATTCTTAATATCAAATACATCGATCCAAAAATAATTTTGTGATTTCAGTTCAATTCAGTTCAATTTTATTTGTGTAAGGCCATATCATAACACAAGTTATCTCAGGGCACTTTCCATAGAGAGCAGGTCTAGGGTTACCTGCCTCGACTGGTTCACTTGAGAGAAAGAGAAGGAGAGAGAGAACACACAGAAACAAACAACAGAACTGATCATACTAATACAGTAGTGATAACAGTCAATAGGCGATATGAGGGGGGTTGCTGTCCCCCTTGTTAGCAAAATTACCAAAAAGCATCCCCCTTGTTAACCTGCCATTACTCTCCATCCCCTAGTAGCAGATAGTGTGTTACAAATCACAAGTGGCCGCGATCAGCTCCGGCGCACAGTGGAGTCGAGCCGTGCACGGCTGCTTTGCATTTTGACTATTTTGACGGAAGCCGCAACAAGCTGCAAAGAGCAGATCACGCCGGCAGGAATGGCAGAGACACAGGAATGGCATAGAGCATCTGGTCAATTTTCAAAATAAAACACCCTGTGCAGACTCCTGATTGTATAAAAATGAAAAATGACTGGATCAACAAAATCTGAGCAAGTCAACAAATTTGGGCAGACAAAAGGCTCAGCTTCTGAAACGCTCCCACTGGGGTTCTCTCAAATGATTTTCACAGACTTGTTCTTTATTCATAGACTCCATTCCCTTTGCTGGTTATATCAGGGGTGCAAATATTTCATGTTTATTTTCAAATCAAATCAAATCAAATCAAATTTTATTTGTATAGCCCAAATTCACAAATCACAGTTTGCCTCAGAGGGCTTTACAATCTGTACAGAGACGACACCCTCTGTCCTTCGACCCTTCAGTAATGTTCAAGTTTTTTCAGAGATTAGTTTTTTCTGACAGTTTAATATCAATAGTAACTTTGCCATTTATGTTCTAAAACTAAAAGTTACTTTTTATAAGTGTTTTTAGTGTGCCTGTTCAGAACATGGTGGTTTATGTTATGTTGGTAATTGTCATTTTTTAGTGAGGTAGCTGTTACATTTCCTGACACCAGCTGTTTTATCCCCGTTGAAGCGCACTCTGCTAGACAAACTATATCATTACACAAATTTTAAATTACCCCAAACATGTTTTTCTCCATTACAGTTTTTAAATATAAGGTTTTCATATTGGTGCATATCGGACAATATTACACCGATACCGATATATCTGCGATAGGCTAATATCGGCCGAAAAATCGGCCTACCAATAAATCAGTCGGGCTCTACTATTTTGCACAATGTTCACTGTGTGTCCTTCAAGGAATTTAGATGGTAAAAAATTCCAAGGGGTCATGTAACTTAAAATTACCCTGCTTGTAGTGTATTGGGAGAAACATGAGAAAACCCTGCCTGAATAAACTCAGTCCACTGCATACAATTTAAAGGTGTATTTACTCATGACTTTAATACAGTTTTAAAAAGATTGTAGTAGGGAGAGAAGGAAGATACCTGGATAAAATGAAATTGTAGACTTAGAAATGTCAGTTATGGTTAAAGCGTCCTGCAACATTGTCCTTTGGGAGGTGTACATAGGTGTGTCAGGGAGGTGCTCCCATTGGGCCATCCCCCCTGTTAAAAATTAACAAATCACCTACTGATAACAGTAATAGGACAGTAATCAAATTAATAAACATAACAGAAAAAGTAATTACAGTACTTACAGTGGTAATAATAGTAACAGTAATAAATAACAATGATGATGAGACGAGTAATGATGATTGATCACGGGTCAGTTGAAGACAGCCTTAGATCCAGACTCTGCAGCGCTGGAGGCAGAAACACCTGTAGACAGTGACAGGAGGAGACAGGAGAGAGAAGAGGAAGAACAGCACTACAGAAGAGGGAAAGGCTCAGTTAGTAACAGGCATTGATAAATGGGGATGAATATGAATAGAGATTGAGAGGGACAGGAAGGGAGAGGGGTTTGGTGCATCATGGGAAATCCCCCCAGCAGTCTAGGCCTATGGCAACATAACTATGGGATTGTTCAAGGCTTAACTATAAGCTTTATCAAAAAGGAAGGTCTTGAGTCTGCTCTTGAACAAGGAGAGAGAGGGGAGAGTATGCCTCCTTTTCTACTCTCTGAGACTCTAGGAACCATGAATGCACTCTGGGAGTGCAGTGCTCTGGTGCGGTAGTAGGGGACTTGAAGATATGAGCTCCTATTGCTCAAAAAGACATCTGTGATGAGTTACGAAAGCATGGAAGGAGACCTCAAGAGTACAGACAAAGATACAGACTACGAGACGATTGAGAAGAAGGACCTTGTGAGTAGCAGTTGAATATGAATGAAAAGCACCACTGTAAACAACTGCAAGGTCGTAACCCTAACCCTAAGGAGATGTAGGGTCACATGACCTGACAGTACGAAAATGTCGGGTTTGATACTGAGATAATAGGTGTGACCAAACATCCTGTTCTTCACATGGTAGAAGTTAGAAGTTACCATGGGGTTACTGTGGTGTGTGTAGTGTGGATGAATAGTGTGGTAGGAACTGGTTTTATTGCTGCATGGTAGCACGAGTACAAATCACCTTTCTTTTTAACTTTCAGGATCAACAACTCCCACAGATAGTAGGGATGTGCGTATCAATCCAGAAATATCGATACTTCCGATCTAGACGTGTGTTTTTTAGAATCGATCTTCCCATCAAAATATCGATCCTGTTGTGTTTGCAGACACAGATAAGAACGGTAATATTGAGACACTACACTGTATGGCCAGTGAGTGGCGCTGTAAGATGGTGATAGTGGATTAAGACTGGATAGAGAAGTACGGAGTGTTCAGAAAAGAGATGCTACGAGATGTACATGTACCCTGCTACTAAGAGTTCAGTAAAGTAACTAAACTGTTCGTCTGGCTCCTCTACTTTACTCACCTACACCACAAATTGGCGACGAGGATGAGCGCTTCTGTACCGAGTCCACCGCCCTTCCTTCCTCATGTGGGTGAGCCGCAAATACTGTTCGAGACGTGGCGGAAGATTTTCGACGACTACATGCTCGTCATTCATGCAAGAGGAGACGCATGGCCGGATGCAAGGCAACGTGCAGTGTTACTTCATTGCCTGGGTCCGGAAGGACAACTACTTTTCTACACTTTGCCAGACCAAGGTACGACATATGAGGATGCCATGTCCACCCTCGAGAAACACTTTGTACCGAAAGTTAATGTTGTGGCCTGCAGACACCAGGTGCCAGGTGGAGGCAGCGGTTAAAAACGCCACACTGCTTTCTTCAACTAAAACGGTCCCGACCGCGCTAGTGCAAGCTGTCGGTGCAGCCAAGGAGCATTTCCGAGGGCAAAGAGGAGCTCGCCATGCCAAAGCCCCAGCTCCAGACCGTGATAAAAAGAGGAACACAAACCAACAGCAACGTAAGTGCTTCAGATGTGACTCCAACAAGCTCTTGGCTAATGATAAAAACTGTCCAGCTGCTTCAGTAAACTGCAATAAATGTGGCAAAAAGGGGCATTTCGCCAAAATATGTAAATCTACTGTAAGTGAAGTAAGAGAAGTTGCAGTCCCTGAGCTAGCTGTACTGTGGATGGATAACGTTAAACTTACTGCAGCAACTTATGATAAAATCACCTGCAATGTCAATGTTGAAGCACCAGAGGGAAATTCTCATGTCCTGGAGTTGATTGTTGATACGGGAGCATCTTTGTCTATTCTGCCAGAGACAATGTACAGACAATGTTTTGCAGATTGCTCACTGACAGAACCTCAAGTCAAACTGGTCACTTATGCTAGACGTGAGGTACCTGTTATTGGTTGCCTGCCAGCAAAAGCAGCCATAGCAGAGCAAGGCAGCAGGGTCCCAGCCTCCTTCCACATTGTTAAAGCTGGATCACCTCTGCTGGGCCTGGACCTGATTAAAGCGCTCAATGTCAACATTGTTGGAGGCAAGGTGAACTACAGCAAGGAAACTGATTCAAACTTACCTGCTAATGACATCCAAAAATCCACAGTGCAGATGGTTGAGTTAGCTCCACCGCATCAGCTTGGATGTGTCAAAGGGTTCATTCATAAAGTACAAGTTAACAACACAGTGCATCCAGTACGTCAAAAGTTGAGACGCCTACCACTGAGAATACGTAAGGAGGTGTCAGCAGAGCTCAACCGCCTACTTCAAGCTGGCTTCATAGAACGTGTGGATGCGTCTGAGTGGGTGAGTCCCCTGGTCGTGGCACGGAAACGTGGGGGAGGGCTGCGACTGTGTGTTGACCTGTGTGAGCCCAATAAGAGTGTCATCATGGACTGTTATCCTCTCCCTCATATGGAGGACATATTTACAGAACTGGCAGGTGCTACACACTACAGCCAAATCGACCTGAGTTCTGCTTACCAGCAACTGCCTTTGCACCCTGACAGCCGAAATCTCACGGCATTCATAACACATGATGGTGTCTTCAGATTTACACGAGTATCTTTTGGCCTGGCTTCAGCACCGTCTGCATTTCAGAAAATGATGCAGACCATCCTGAAGGATTTGCCAGGAGTTCAGAACTACTTGGATGACATCATAATTTATGGTGACTCAAAAGAGATGCATGATCAACATCTACAAGCTGTTCTGCAGCGACTGAGAGATACTGGCCTTCAGATCAACTTCAACAAAAGCTCGTTTGGTCAGACCTGCATTCCATTCCTTGGACATGTCATTTCAAAGGAGGGTCTGCGCCCGAGCCCAGATCATCTGACTGCCATCGCTGAAGCTCCTGCTCCAAAAGACATGGCAGCACTACGCTCTTTCCTCGGCTTGACTTCCTGGTTCAGCAAGTTTCTTTCGAACTATGCAACACTGGTTGAGCCACTACGACAGCTGCTCAGACCAAATGCTCAGGCTGAACTTCAATGGGACACGGCAGCAGATGAAAGCTTCGCTAAGCTGAAAACTTGAGAGTCCAGCGCTTGCCATCTATAACCCAAAGCTTCCGACCTTCATTACGACAGATGCCTCAGACTACGGGTTAGGAGCTGTCCTGACGCAGCTGCATTCAGACAATGCTGAACACATTGTTGCCTTTGCTTCCCGTACACTTTCAGCTGCCGAGAGGAAGTACTCCACAACAGAAAAAGAGGCCCTAGCCTGTGTATGGGCTGTGGAACGTTGGCGTACATATGTGTGGGGGCACAGATTCACACTTAGAACCGACCATCAAGCTCTTACCACCCTTCTCAACACCAAAGGCATGAACAGAGCTGGCATGAGGATCGCCAGATGGTCAGCGAGACTGATGTGTTTTCAGTACGATGTGCAGTACCGCCCAGGTTCACAGAATGTTATGGCAGACTTTCTTTCACGTGTTCCCCTCGCCAACTCCAACATTGCTGCGGAAGCTGAGCAAGAGTTATTCGCGGAGATTGCTGAGATTTCTCCTCTCCTGTCAGCCCTGCCACTTGCAGATTTCAAAGCTGAATGTGAGGACTGCCCTGAACTTACAAAGCTGAGACAGGTCATTCAGTCAGGATGGCCTAAGACGAAAAAGTCTCTTCCAAGTGATGTGCAGCTGTACTTCCTAATGCGATATGAACTTGCTGTTGAGGCACCACTGATCTTCCGTGGAACTCGCCTGGTAGTGCGTAAGTCTCTTCGACAGAGGATAGTACAACTGGCACACGAAGGGCACCAGGGCGTGGTCCGCACGAAACAACGCCTCAGAGACCTTTACTGGTGGCCACACATGGACGACCTAGTTCACACAGTTCTGTCATCCTGTACGATCTGTCAGTCATGTGACAAAACAGCCAAAACTCCTCCTGCCCCAATGCAGCCTGTTGAATTTCCAGGGGGCCCTTTTCAGCATGTGGCTGTGGACATTGTCGGCCCGTTTGAACGTGGGACTTATGACTGCAGATTTGCCATTACTCTCATTGACTATTTCAGTAAATGGCCGGAAGTTGCCTTTACTTCATCTGCAACTACAGACACAATCATAACATTCCTGTCTTCCATCTTTGCACGTGAGGGAAATCCCTGTGCCATTACAACTGATAATGGCCCACAGTTTACGTCCTCTGCCTTTGCTGAGTTTCTCACAGAGAGGGGCATCAAACACATCAGAACAAGTGTTTACCATCCTCAAGCTAACGGAGGTGTCGAGCGCTTTAACAGAGTGCTCAAGGACTGTATTCAGAAGCTCAAGCAGCCCAACGCCCATGGAAACCAGCAGTCACTGAAATGCTACACAGCTACAGAGCAACAGCTCATGCGACAACTGGTGAATCCCCTTTCCAGCTTCTGAGAGGACGACCGATGTGGACAAAATTAAATGTTCTGCTAAACCCTGAACACAGAGAAAAATATGGTCACATTGCAGCCAGAGTTGCCCTACAGCAGGAAAAGAGCAAACGCTACACGGACATGAAACGAGGTGCGAAACCTCCCAAGGTCACAGTCGGTGATAACGTCCGGGTACGCAAGCCTTTTCATGTTGGAAAAGGAGAGAGACAGTACACTGATCCCATGTCTGTGGAGCAACAGACAGGATTGAGCACCTTCATCCTGAGCAACGGTAAAAGGTGGAATGCAGCACGCCTTTCTCTCTGCCCAAAGAGCAAAGAGGAGGAACAGAGAGCTGGTACAGTACAGACCACCAGTCCAGCTGAGACCATAACAAGACAAACTGCTCAGAGAGAGAGACAGAAACCAGCCTGGACCAAAGACTATCATACTTGCCAACTCTCCCGATTCACGCGGGAGACTCCCGATTTTTAACCCTATCTCCCGTGATGCTCCCGGTCAGTAATTTCTCCCGTTAATCTCCCGATTTTACAGTGAAGGAAACAAGTAACATTGTGGGGGATTTGTCGCAGTATCTGGCAACCCTGGCCTGCATGCGCGTATGAGGCAAGCCGGTGACGTGACTCAGTCACTCGCTGGAGGCAGTGATACGCCAAGTAGCGTTGATACTGCCGGAAAATAAGAAGAAGAAGAAGTCACTGGCTGGTAGTTGACAGAGATGGATAGAGTCAGAGAAAGACTGACACCTGACACTCCGCCAAAGAAACGAAAAACTGAAAAAGAAAAAAAGAAATATGCGTCCAGATTTAACACAGCGTGGACCGAGACCTTCCCCTGGGTTAGAGCCAGCCGGTGTAGTACCCACCATGCGTTTTGTAAGGCTTGTCATGTTGATTTTAATGTGGAGCACGGCGGGAAAAATGATTTGATGAAGCATGCTAGCACTGCTAAACATAAAGTAGCCATAGAAGGACAGAGGGGAATGCCAAAGATGGACTCATTCTTCATTAGAGGACAGACGGAGGCTGATCTAGTGACCAAGGCAGAATGTAAAATGGCCAGGCTGATTGCAAAAAACAACTTGCCAATGGCATTCAGCGATGAGTTCAGCAAAAGTGTTGCTGCCATGTTTCCTGATTCAGTCATCGCCAAGAAGTACTCCTCTGGGAGAACAAAACAACACAGATTATCAAAGGTAAGAAACATGATTAGCTATTTCTTTTAATGTATGTTTCACAAAGCGGTTTTTGAAACAAGGCAAAGGAAAAACGTTTTACCTTGACTTGAGATGCTGGTGTAGTTTTGCTAATATTCTATTGCTGGCTGGCTAGCTACCAGCAACATGGCTAGCTGGCTTAGTGATAAGCTACCAGCAAGTTATATTATATGTAAACAAAAGCAATAAGGTGAGCAACCAACGAAATAAAGCTGTGCTCTTTCCCTTCTCATTACTCTCTCCATAATAGTAACTATTTCTTTTTAATTACGCTTATTTGTGGGGTAGGCTTACTATATTGCTGGATGGAGAATATACATGCCAAATTGAGGCAATTTGAACCATATCATCTCAATTAATAGTGAATTGAAAAATCATTTTGTAACTTTGCAGGAGCCATCACCTTGGAGCTGGATGACCAAGTCACCAAGACATGCCAGACTAAACCATTTGCTCTTCTTTGTGATGAGTCCAACAACATAAAGCAAGACAAGGGATTCGTGATACTGGCCAGGGTCTACTGTGAGGCTGAGATGCAGGTACTGGAATGTCTGTTGAGTTGAATGTCTGATTTTGATTATATTTTTAGTTTATGTTCATGATTATTGTGTCTTGTAAGCCCATAAGGGCTGGACATCCTATTTGTGGTGCATGATGACACTTAAAAAAATATTCCAATTCCAAAAATGCAGGTGGCCACCAGGTTCTTAGACATGCCAGTTTGCAACATGGGGAATGCTGAGAACCTGTATGAGAAGCTAGCATCCACTTTGAGGTGAGCTTTGTGTGAAAGCATAACATTACCATGCTTTAATTACCGGTAGGATTACTCTTCAGAGTAGAAAAGCACTATATTAATGCATTTCATTTATCATGTATGTATATTTCAATTCTTTCATGAAATGTTTTTGTTAGGGAAAGGAACATTCCTTGGGAGGGGCTCATAGCCTTTAACTCCGACAATGCCAGCGTAATGAAGGGCAGACACAATTCAGTGATCACCAGACTTCGGAGCAGCCAACCACATGTCCAAGACTTGGGCTGCATATGCCACCTGGTGCAGCTTGCCACGGGTTGTGGCGTCAAGGCCATACCTCTTCCAGTGGAGGACTTCTTAGTCGGTATATACTACCACTTTGACAAGAGGTAAATATATTGAGTATTATTTATTTCCACACATTGTATAGGGTACTTTTACTTAAGTAAATGATTTCAATACTTCTCCCACCACTGACCTTATACCATTTTGTTCCTTGCTATGAATATTACAAACCTTACCAATTTAATATTTTACTATCTCTTTCCTTCAGCGCAAAGAGGTGTGAGTTGTATAAAGAATTTGTGCACTTCACCGACTCTGACTCCCTCAAGCTCCTGAGGTACTGCTCCACCAGGTGGCTCAGCCTCCTCACCTGCATTCAGCGAGTGCTCAACCAGTGGGCAGCTCTACAAGCCTACTTTGAGAGCCATGATGAGGTGGAGAGGAACGCCAAAATCCGTGCCCTGGCAGGACATCTCCGTGACCCTGAGATGAAAGCGTACTTCTTTTTCCTGAGTGTGGCTCTAAAGCCCTTAGCAGACTTCAACACATCCTTTCAGGTGGGTAGCTTATGGATATGATATAATAATGAAAACATGATATACAGTATGTATTTCCTATGCCTTTTATTTACATGATTTTTCTTCTATTTCCCCACAGTCAGACCAGGTCATGATTCACAAACTAGAAAGAGAGATGTGCAAGCTGGTCAAGCGATTCCTCGGATACCTTGTTCCAGCAAGGGCAATCATGGACATCCCACTGAAGGAAATCCAGTATGGAAAGGAAAACCAGCTTGCTGATGAAGACCTTTTCATCGGAACAGCGACAAAGGAATTCATCAGAAATGAAGACCTTACACCCACAACGGAGAGGAGATTCTTTCAGTGAGTACACTACTGCTTCTCATTTGATATTATGAACTCAAATTATTTTTAATAGTAATATACTATTAATGAAAGCTGTAGGTGTCCCCTAAAATAATCATCAGTATTGCACATCTTATTTCAACTTTTAGGGCAGTGAGAGCCTTCTATGAAGCATCTATTGGAAAGATGCTGAAGTCCTTCCCCATTGAGAACCAAATGCTCAACGACCTCAGGACGCTGGACCCAACCTATCGGCTCGACATCACTCCAGACACAGGTAGGATTATACTTGGTTTTGATAGTTAAGTGAAGATAGGAAGAGAGGTCATGAAGTCAAGCATCATTCCACTTTTTTAATTTTCAGTGGAAAGGCTAGTGGTCCTGTTTCCTCAACTAGGCCTGTCAGGAGATGCAGATAAGCTGAGGGAAGAGTTGGTGGACTACCAAGTGGCAGATAGCAAGGAGCTTCCACAGGAAGAGAGAGTCGACAGGTTCTGGGGTCTGTTAGGGAAATATGAGAGGTTCACAGGTCTGGCATCTCTGATGAAGGCTATGCTCTGCATCCCTCATAGTAATGCTAGCTCAGAGAGGTCCTTCAGTATGGTCAGAAAAATTCTGACTGAAAATAGAATGAACATGGATAACTCTACTCTTTGTGCCCTCATGTCCTGCAAGATCAACCATACCACCCCTGGCTACAAGTATGATCCCTCGAAGAAGGTTCTCGCCGCTGCCAAGCATGCCACCTACGAGTACAACAAGTCCTTGAGTGACAAAGGGAACAAGGATTAAGGCTTGGACATTCACACACTCACTAAGATGCACACAATTCAGTGTCCAGTTAGTGTTGTTTGTAAGGCAACTCTTTTGCACATTGTGTACAATATTGTATTTCTGTACACATTCTTTTTCAGTACTTTTGAGATTTTGAGGAGGGAAGGTGTATCTATTTTTAATTTGATGTGCAATAAATACTGCGTTCTAAATGCATTGCAGTGTAACCGCCTTATTATTTAGCCTTCTGGTACTCATTTCAACAATTAAAACTGCTCATTTTTTCATTGTCCTCAATGGTAAACAGAATCATGTATTGAATATCAAAGAAACAACATTTTCAGAACAAGGTTCCTTCATCAGGTTTAAAATACAAGGCAAGAAATTATGACAATTTATACGCACACCTGGCGAAGGAACCTTGTTCCTTGGGCCGATACACCGATGAAAAAAATCTCCCTATTTTTCACAACCCAATGTTGGCAAGTATGGACTATGTGTTGAAATAGCTCCAAGCCTAAAGCAAAACAAATGTGAAGTTGATTAAGTGACAGTAATGTGAATTTCAGTTGCTACATTTTGAATTGATATAGGTCACATTTTCAGTTATTCTTATGAAGTAAGGTCAAGTGAAATGCCTGAAGAATTTATTTTGGTCTACTTTATATGTATACAGCATTTGTTTATGTTTGGAAATACCTGACGTACGGTACAGTCACTTTTCTAAGTATGGTATATAGAAAGATATGATTTCAGGTTACAATAACACTGTTACAGTTGTAATATTACATTAACAGACTGAATAGAACAAGCTGGGAAATGTTGAACATTAAGTTACGTGGTAATGTTACCTTACAGAAGAAGAAAATGTTTACTACTGCTGCTAAAAGTTGTTCATATGGAGAAGTAGTATTTCTATGAGTAACAGGGGAGTTGTTGTGTTTACAGACACAGATAAGAACGGTAATATTGAGACACTACACTGTATGGCCAGTGAGTGGCGCTGTAAGATGGTGATAGTGGATTAAGACTGGATAGAGAAGCACGAAGGAGAGTTCAGAAAGCGATGCTACGAGATATACATGTACCCTGCTACTAAGAGTTCAGTAAAGTAACTAAACTGTTCGTCTGGCTCCTCTACTTTACTCACCTACACCACAGATCCCAAGTCCGCTTTTACAAGATAATACTTAATAATACTTAATACTTTTGTGACACCGAATCTGTAATCAATTCTAAAAAAGTAAAAAGTGAAATCTGTAGTCAGTATTTGTGTAGGATATAGGAACTGCTTTTCCTCCGCTCTCTCCTCATGCTTGGCGCCCGCGCACTGATACGCGCGCACACGCCAGCAGCCCTGTCAGTCACATCATCACAGGGGAGAATAAGTGAAGCTCTGCAGTATGGCAGACAGAAAAAGAAACATAGTTTCGCGTTATTTCACTCCAGTGAAAGCAAATGAAGCAACTTGTGACATGTGTCGAAAGTCTGTGAGGTATTGTGGCAACCTAAATCTAAACAAACACTTGAAGATGAACCACATAGAAAAGCATGACGAGTTACAGCGGAGGCGATTAGAGGAGCGTGAGAGAGAGGGAGCGCAGGGAAATGACCCCACACCTGCCGCCCGAATGAGACAGACCTCTATGATGGAAAGCCCTTCAGAGAGGCAGGCAATATCCAGGTATATAGTGAAAATACGTCACAGTGCCCATCACAGGCCTATAGACGTAGATTAGATAATTTACATAAAATACCAGAATGTATTTTGTCAATTTTGCATTAAAACATAATCTTTATTTTTTTTATTATTATTTTAGTGTTTAGTTAGAAAAACAACGTTGCCTTCCAGAACAATATGTAGTAAATTTAACTCGTATTCCTGCCATCATCTTAACACAATTCAGTGTCACTTTTATCAAAAGTTGGATAATGCATTGTATAATTAAACTTGTACTACTTAAATGGCACATTCAAGTGAACCTGTAGCTATTAAGTCTATTGTTGGTTGTGTTTGAGTTATACTTCCCATAAAAAGACTTCCTTATACATCAAAAATATTTAAATTTTTTATAGATGACACCCAAAGAGCTGCAGAGATTACAAGAAGTCTGGGAGAAATTATCGTAAAGGACCTACAGCCAATATCAATAGTAGAAGACAGAGGTTTTAAGGCATTTGTTAAGACTCTTGATCCCCGCTACAAAATCCCAAGCCGCAAACATATGATGGAATGCACAATTACAGACTTGTACAACGACTGTAAAGAGAAAGTAAAGGCAGCTCTACAACGTGCACACAGTGTGGTTCTCACAACAGATATGTGGACTTCGTGGTCCACAGAAGCATATTTGACTGTGTCCTGTCATTTCATTGACAACTGGCAAATGCAAGAGTTTGTTTTGGAAACTCGTTGTTTCCTTGGTCAGCACACAGCAGACAACATCAGTCTAGAGCTGAAAAGAATCACAGATGAATGGGCCATAACTCAGAAGGTGATAGCAGTTGTCACAGACAACGGTGCTAATATGGTTTCTGCAGTTCACAAGGCTGGGTGGAAGCACTACCCTTGCATCGCTCACACCTTAAACCTTGTCATAAAAGATGCAATAAAAGCGGTCCCTGAAGTTGCTCAGCTCTTGACAAAATGCAGCAGCATAGTCTCCTTTTTCCACCATAGCACAAAGGCTACAGAGAAGCTGAAGCAGATCCAAAAACAACTGAAGGTTGCAGAGCATAAACTGATCCAATCAGTGGAAACTAGGTGGAATTCAGTTTTCTACATGTTAGAGAGGCTCCATGAACAGAGGGAAACCGTGATCACAGTCCTTTGTCTACTTGGGAAGAACTCTTTTTGCTTAAATGATGAAGAGCTCTCCATGATCCACCTAATTGTTGAGGCCTTGAGACCCTTTGAGGAGGTGACAAGAGAGGTTTCAGCAGAAAAATATGTCTGTGTGTCAAAAGTTATCCCCCTTGTATCACTTCTTCACAGAGCAAATGCAGCCACTGAGCGTCAAGGTCTCTTTCAGCAGAGCTGGCACTGCAATCTCAACGCAGATTCCATGGGATTGAAACCTACCACAGTCTTGCTGCCAGCACTTTCTTGGATGTCAGGTTTTTAAACCTTGCATTCCGTGACAAAGACAATGTAGAAAACATGAAAAAGCGACTCCTCGCTGAAATGCAGGAAACTTATCAGCTAACCTCAGAGTCGTCTTCTGCAGCCCCACCAGCAGCTGCCTCAGCACCTGGGCCGAGCTCTGCCTCACCAGGGAGTGCTGCACCTTCTTCCAGCTCTGCCCCAGTGAAAAAAGGGATATGGGCCGATTTTGACACCGCACAACGGGTACTGATGCACTTATTGAAATACGTCGCTACGCGGAGGAAAAGCCAGTTCCAAGGGACCAGGACCCATTACTTTGGTGGCAAAGTCACGAGCAAGCCTTCCCATCCCTAAGCAGACTTGCAACCAAGTACCTCAGAATCACTGCTTCATCTGTACCCTCAGAGAGGATATTTTCCAAGGCAGGAGAGTTAGTGAGCCAGAGAAGAAACAGACTGAAGAGGGATCATGTCAACATGCTGTTGTTTCTTAACAAAAACATGTAAATAGGAAATGATAGAGAATGTAAAATGTGACCTTTGTTGTCAAAGTTCAAGTTCAAGTTCTGTCAAGTTCTAACCTGAAGACCATTCCGTCTGGTCCAAAAAGAATTATATTGAAGTCAAAGTAACTGTTCTTATTTTCATTTTTTTTTTTTTTTTTGAGAGAGATTTTTTTAAAAATGTGATTTGCTCAGATTTTCAGTTGACCTGTTGATTTTCAGTTGACATGTGGATTTGCACAGATTGTCTTTAATTGCTCTGATTAAAGAGAAAACAAAATCTGATTTTTGGCAGCTTGTTCAATTCTTATACATATGTATAAAATACATTTTTCATAATCACATTCACAAGTGTTCATTGTAAAAGTCATAATTTACATATACACAAGTGGACGTCTAAGTATCAATATCAATATCGGGATACTAGCCTTGGTATTACTTGGTATCAGATCGAAAGGAAAAACAGTGGTATTGCACATCCCTAACAGATAGTTACTTCCCCTTTCTTTCTTCTTCCTTCACTATCTCACAGTGCCCCCTTGTGGCAGAACGTGAACTCAGGAATCTAAGTGAACACAACAGTGTGTTGCTCTAATAAACATGTATCATGTATGAGAATATGGAAGGAGGGCTCAAGACTATGGACAAAGAGATGCAGCAAGAGGACTTTGTGAGTAATACTCTGATATATATGTAAAACACATTGAGTGCATGTCTCTGTCTATTGATTTGTCTGATGCTGTGACGGAAACAGTAAACAACTGTAATCTCCTCAGTCCTCTGGTCCTTTCAGGACCAAAACCAGTGATTGGATATACAGTTCAGTTAATGTGGTGAACTGAAGTTTTTCAATATACTGATGATGAAAACGTGGAACTTTGGCACTTATAATGAAATTAAGAACTCAAATTCCATCTCTGTGTCCTCTGAGTTAAATAATGTATTGAATATTCTTCAGTCGCTGTTGCTGTTTTCCCCATTAAAATGGAAGTCAGCTGGATCCCTGAAACATGGTACACGAGCTGGTGATGAAACTAAAGTGAGTGGTATAAAAATGGGCTTGATGTGTACATAAATTACAGGTATACATCAACTTGCACACAAGTCTAACTTAAACTCATGTAGAGGTCATGCGCCATGTGTTGTCTGATCAGGGTCTGGATTACTAGGCGTGTTTATTCTGAAAAATGTGTTGATGAAGGTTTGACCCCTTTTGACATTTGAACAGGAGAAAATTACCCATTTCTCTATGGAGAGAATTGTGTTCCTTCATTATCTAATCAAATAGAATAGATTTGAAACGAAAAACTTTTATTTGATTTGATTTGATTTGAGAGCAAAAGAGAATAAGTAGTAAAAAATATGAGAGAGCATATTTCTTCAACTTCAAACCTTTGCTTGCTAATCAGTCCTCTTTGCTTGCAAGTTCTAAAGTTTTGCTTGCGAATTTAACTGCACTTGATGGGCGGGGCCTACGCTGGTGGATGAGAGAAGAGTTTCTATTGATTGGTTTGACCTGGCTCCTGCGCCAGCTACGCCTTCCGCATTACACCTACTTCTCCATTGTGCTGTGCTGCTTGGAGGTAAGTTGATAGCCTGTTGCTCTTGAAACGTTTCCCATAAGTAATGAATTGTGCTATATGTCATTGGCATATGTACAGGCTACAGCCTGTCGTACATTCACAACAACAACAACAACAATTTAACAAATTCACACCCATATTTCTAACCAGCCAGCATTACTGGTCTATACAGGAGTAGCTGTGTCAGACGGTCCGACTTAAATGACACTGAATGATGCTTTTGACCTCCGAGATGTAGAATGTGTAGGCTATAGAAGAGAAACGCAAATATCAGCACCACTGATCTGTATAATCAGACCAAAGGACATTGTTAAATTATTCATCATGTGTGTTTGTTGACATTAGAACAGCTGTAGTGAGAACCGGATCCAGGAGGAGTAGCGGCAGCCCACTACACAGTGGAAACTGGCACCGCGTTCAGCTGTAGTTTAGTAATCCACAGTAGTATTGTTGTGTGGGAACCGTGACGTTTTGGCACCGCGAGTACCATGCAACACTAAATGTTTAAATCACAGCCCTACGTTGTATACGCCTCCCTGTAATTCACTCACTTAGGCTACTCTGCTCAGGCCGTAACTAGCAGAGACAACCATGTTGCTGCCAATCAGTGTGCTTGCAGCAGCAGGGCATTATAATTCATAACTTGTGTTGTTGTTGTTGTTGTTGTTGTGACTGTACGGCAGGCTGTAGCCAACGATATATAGCGCAATTCATTACTTATGGGAAACGTTTCAAAAGCAACGGGCTATCAACTTACCTCCAAGTAGAGCTTAGATCAGGCCCAAAAAATCAAACCCGATCCTACCCGAGCCTGTTTACGTTGTGTCCAAGCCCGGCCTGGCCCGGCCCGGCCCGTCACATTAACTGTAATTATGAGCCCGATTTAAACGCGCCAATTTTTTTAATACGTGGTGTAACAGTCAGAGTTATTCAATGTAGCGCCACTAGGTGGCACCTCCTTTTGTTTAGTGGGTAATGTAACCTGTACGATGAAGAAGAGCAGGTGTACTTCCGCTCCCCTAGAGAAAGGATACTGCCGACAGAGCAAAGACTCCCCATTTTATTTTGTTAAGTGTTGGTGCAAGAACCTCTGCCTGGATTATTTGCATGTATGCCTGTAAAATCTAGTGCCGTAGAGACCTGGCATGGTATGGTCAGTATTATGAATAAAAGTGCCGTGCAGAAACCCCCACATGTTGCCTGCTGTCTCTTGAGTAAACGGAGGCACCCGCACTAAAGTGGACCATCACCTTCCCCTTCACCAGCCCACATTACAGTGGGCTGTTATAACTGATGTTCTCAACTACAACTCCGAGTTGTTTGAACTACAGAAATCTGTTTACAATCATCTTAATGAATAATGCAACAAGGACGAAGCATGTACACTGCGTTGTTTGTTCATTCAGAACGTAATGGATCACAAATGAATAAAGTAATGATTTAAAAAAAAAAAAACATACACAAATGCCTGATCAAGGGCCCGGCCCGGCCTGAGGATAGTCTGGGCTCGGGCTTGGCCAGAGAATCTAAACTCTACCTCCAAGCAGCACAGCACAAGGGAGAAGTAGGTGTAATGCGAAAAGCGTAGCTGGCGCTGGAGCCAGGTCAAACCAACCAATAGAAATTCTTCTCTTATCCACCAGCGTAGGCCTCGCCCATCAAATCAAATCAAATTAAAAAAAAGGCCCTTTTAACAGGGAAAAAAATGCGGAAGAAACCTCAGGGAGAGCCACAGAGGAGGGATCCCTCTCCCAGGACGGACAGACGTGCAATAGATGTCGCATGTACAGAGCAGATCAGCGAGATCACAATGTATTCAATTATAAGCGATGGTTGACAGGAGTGAAAGTACATAAAGATGTATTACAGCAATAATAATGAAATGCACATGGAAATGTGATTACTAGTGATAACAGTAGTAGTGATTAATGGTAAGGATAGTATGTAGTAATGCATCACAATAATAGTAGTGGAACGTATGTAACAGATGTGACTAATATTAGCAACAGTAGTGGTGGGTGTCAGGCAGGGTCATGGCAGTAGGCGCATCCACGATCCGGCAGGGTCATAGCAGTAGGCGCATCCACGATCAGGCAGGGCCATGGCAGTGGGCACATCCACGGTCAGGCAGGGCCATAGCAGTGGGCGCATCAAGTGCAGTTGATTTGCAAGCAAAACTTTAGAACTTGCAAGCAAAGAGGACTGATTTGCAAACAAAACTTTATAACTCGCAAGCAAAGTGGACTGATTAGCAAGCAAAGGTTTTTGACTTTAAAGCAAAGAGGACTGATTTATAAGCAAAATGGTCCGGGTATGAAAGTATAATCCGTTTTTCTGTCAAAACCAAAAAACCAATAAACTGAAACAGCGCCCCTTTTTCCTTCTTTCGTTTTGAATCAAAAACGAAAAAACCAAAACCAAATAACGGCCGAAATTTGGTTTTTGCAAATTCATTTTTTCGTTTTTCGTTTCTTTTTTTCATGAATATGATGGCGAATATGACGGCAGACAGACCGGAAGCGGAAGTGAAGTGTAAAACTGTCAAAATAATAGTTTAGCGTGCTGGCGCTAACTTCTTAGCATATTATAGACTACCATCCTCTTTCTACACCATATGGTTCACATTTATTTTACTTCTATGAAACTATAACAGCTGGTTGTTTGGAAGAACGTGTTAGGCCTATAATTATAATTTTATGCAGTCTATTCGACAATGCTGTAAACCAACAACCACGCCCCTTCCAGGAGGCTATCGTGGAACTGATCACTGTGTCGCGGCAGCAAGGGTAAAGACAAAAGGAAGAAAACAGATAGCTGTTGCTATCGTTTATTTTGTTTAAATGGGCGAAGGTTGATCTGCAATGCTCAGCTGTCAGAAATTAAAAGCTTGCCTCATTGTCATATTTGGCTGTGATCACTTTTTTGTAGGCTATTCCTCACAGCTCTCCATTAAATCAACCTGCTCCTCCCGACTGAAATGAAGTGATCACAGGCGCAGCTCATCACCGCCGTGACACCAGTTGGGTCTGTCAGGGGATTTAGTTTTTGTTGAGCCGCATCATGAACACAGAGCCTGGCTGTGTTGGCCATTATCCGCCGTGGTAGCCCTGAGGTCTACTATTCATGTAAAAACTGCGCCACCCTGTGGCTAAACAACTGCACTTAAATTCTCATTTTCAAAATCATTCAAGACAGTCTGGCTGCAGACCTGCACTGTCAGGACACCTAGTCTTGACTGTGGGTGACTTGATAGATGTTCTTAATTTAGGCAGGGAACGTAAAGCCTAGCTAATAGTAAAGTTTTTCCACAAAGTGCATTCACACACTCGGCTAAAATTATAATTATAGGCCTAACACGTTCTTCCAAACAACCAGCTGTTATAGTTTCACAGAAGTAAAATAAATGTGAACCATATGGTGTAGAGAGAGGACGGTAGTCTATAATATGCTAAGAAGTTAGCGCCAGCACGCTAAACTATTATTTTGACGGTTTTACACTTCACTTCCGCTTCCGGTCTGTCCTCCGTCATATTTGCCGTCATATTCATAAAAATAAAGAAACGAAAAACGAAAAAAATGAATTTGCAAAAACCAAATTTCAGCCGTTATTTGGTTTTGGTTTTTTGGTTTTCTCGTTTTTTGATGCTGACAGCAAAAACCGTTTTACCGTTTTTGATTCAAAACGAAAAAAGGAAAAAGTGGCGCTGTTTCCGTTTATTCGTTTTTTTGGTTTTGACAGAAAAACGGATTATACTTTCATACCCAGACCCAAAATGGTTGTATGTTTTTACTTACAAACATTAGTTTTGATTGAAGTTGAAGAAATTTGCTCTCTAACATTTGTCTTTAAATTGCAACCTGTTCTGTTTCGATCTAAAAAATAATAATAAATTGATTGCCACTTTCTCTCACATCTCTTTTTTGGTTTCAATTCTATTCTATTTGATTGAATAAAAAAAGGAACAAAATTCTCTCCATATTTCTCGGTATGAGCACACTCTGTATGAGAACTTTAACACAAAATTGTACAAATTCCATGATGTATCTTTTAAAGCAGAAACCCATTATTACATTTGTACTTGAACCCAATTCCTGTCCTCTCCATGTGTCCCTCTAGTTAGAAAAGTGCTATCCCCATTAAAAGAGAAGTTGACTGGATTCTCAAGATGTGGTTACAGTTATAAGTTAACTTGCACACAAGTCTAGGGTAAAATCATGCAGAGCTCACGTATCTAGGTTGTCTAATCAGGGTCTGGATTACCAGGCAAAGGTTATCTGATTATTCTGAAAAATGTGTTGATGAAGGTTTGACCCCTTTTTACATTTGAACAGGAAAAAATTACTTATTTTATCAGTATGAACACTTTTAATACAAAATTGTGCAATTTCTGTGATGTATCTTTTTAAGCAGAAGCCCATGAGGGAGGGTGTGTCAGAAATTGATCCTTGCAGCCTTGATGAGGAGGGCAGTAAGACGGATGAGGTGAGAGTACCATCAGTGTCATTCAGTGTAGTGTAGTGGTTCTGAATCCAGGTCTTCAAGGCCACAGAACATTTTATTTTTTCATCTTGTATTTTTAACAGTCAGTGATTATGTCAGGGGTCTTGTCTTAGCCAGGACTTGGTTGCTTGATGTTGACTGGCTAAAGACAGTTGATGTAATGAAACAAGTGTCAGAGTATGGTGAAGTGGAAAACCTTCAGTGCTGTTGATGTAGAGGACGAAAGATTTAGGGCGAATCCTGGAGCGTTTACCCTATTGGTGCAGTTCGTTTGGGAAGGTGTGAACACATCAATCGCACTCGGGTGCGGACCAAAACAACTGGACCGAGACCTTGTTGAAGAGGTGGTCTCGGTCAGATTTCAAACAAACTCTGGTACGATTCGTTTGTGGTGAGAACATGATCCAACCTCGATCCGACCCAACTGCAGGAAGCATTAAGCATGTTTTCGACTAAACCACCTCCCATAGCCTGCTGTGCTGTGCATTATTGGTAGAATAGCCTTTACAACATGCAGCATGAACAATGATGTACTCCAACAGAAAGTCTCCTCTGTCAAATGGAGCAGATGTGAAGATGCCAAGACCTATTTGAGACACAAAAAACAAAGTAGTGACATATAGTAAAATCATAATTTAAAGTTTAATCATGACTAAAAAGTCAGAAGATTCAACTTACCTTTGAAGGCATTGATGTATTTGATGTCAAGTCCCACTTTGTCCTTTCCAGTAGTCACATAAAATTTTGCATCTTCCTTTGGATTTATGCGTCTTCACCTTTGCCTGTTTCACTGGCAGGTGTCATTAGACTGATGATGATAGATAATCATGATCAGAAAAATAAAACAGCTTGTACACTACTGATAACATCGTTACTGAATCCAGACTTACTTTTACACTGCTTAACAAATTAATTTACTACATGTGCACATATTTATATAGCACAAAACAAGCTTACAAAGTCCTTCACAGAAGAAGAAAAAACATCAGATAAATAAACACAGATAACAAAACCAACTCCCGGGAACCTCTAGTAGGCCTCATGGACTATGATCACCATCTAAAAGTCCTACAGACAGGGCTAGGAGAGCAAAATGTTTGAACTGACATTCGCCAGCAACATAGCAGCTTAGCCAGACACACATTTCATATAAACTATAAAAATAAAGGGGGAAAAAAACAGGAGAAAAGTTATCAGTCAACTGTGCTGTTACTTTAATGGGGGATGCACATGTGAGATTCACAACGGTGTCAAGTCAATTGATGTGGCTGCAGAACCACTTCTAATAAGCATGAAAGAGGAAGATATCACATCAATACACAAGATGAGCAAGACGGGTGAGGTAATTCAGACATTAAACTCATTTGGTCAAATGCTCTAGTTGGATGAGCTGATGACATGTCATGGCACTGTAAAAAAAGATGGTGGTGTGAAACTGGAATAATGCACCCTAAAGTAAAATGTCATTGGCCATTTTAAACCTCACTTTGGGGCAAAGTCTAAGTCGATCTGAACTATCGCAAGTCTTGTTCATCTTGTCCGGCGCGGCTTCCGTTGTGCAATCGGCTGTGAGGGAGACTCGCGTTAACGCGGAGTGTGCCTCCAGTGGACGAGCAGTATGGAGGAATTTTACAAAGTTTTTGTGTAGTTTTATGGACCTTTTCCTCTCGGGCACAATTGACGCTCGTTATTAGGGCTGAGTACCGAACTTCGGGTCTTTAATGGCACCGACCGAAATGCTTCTGTAGTACCGAGTATCAAAATATGCCTTGTCTTATGATGCCAAGTTTCGGTTCCCAGAGGTTAATCACGGGATCAAGATCTGATAATGCTGCCGATGATTGGCTGTAACGTTACGGCATGCCGGAAGTGTTTGACTGCAAGACAAGCGGACCGACCATCCTCCTCTCAGCACTTAAGTCCGCCTGTGCAGGGCTCTATACTGCGAGTATTTCACTCGCATTTGCCCCTTGAAAAATGTATGTGCGAACCGGGAAAATGATTTTGGAGTACAGTGTGCGAGCAAAGGTCACAAGTTACCATCACAACCACAAGTTACCAGCCCTTTTCACACAGACGCCGCATTATCGCCGTAGCGGCGGTTCGCCAATTCTCCACCATTGGTTGTTCACACAGAGCCGAGCAGCTCCAGCGTAAAAGACGAACCAGAGCATAATTCACACAGAAAGTCGGCGCCTGTGAGGGTTGACATACAGTTGGTGAGTTTAAGTTTTTTGACAGGGACAGATGCTGTTTTTCGGCCAGAAATGTGACGAAGAGTCGGTCGGACAGACAGGGGGCCAGAGGCTTTTCCTCATATAAGTTGCCGAAGACACGACCAGTTACTACCTTACAGTTGTATGGTCATGTGATGTTGCTTTGTGGGACATTTCTCTATATTTTGTTGAGTGATGGACCTGTTCAGTTATCAGACAGTGAACACAAAAATCATTGTTTTGCAAAAAAAAAAAGTTTTGTGTTGCCTGCAATGAAAAAAATTAAATCAAATACTGTAAATCTGTTGAAAAACAGCTGAAAAATAAAACTCAAGATTTGTACTGTAATGTGTTATGTAATATTATTTGTGTTAGAACTAATATTATAAAATTGGTATCGAAAAAAGTATCGTTCAGGAACCGGTATAGAAATGAAGGTATCGGTATTGGTGCCGGTATCGAACATTTTTGATTGATACTCAGCCCTACTCGTTATATGGATTATTCCTGCTGGAGAGTACCCCCCTCGGGTCTCCAGCTGCACTTTGAGGAAAAAGAAACTACACCGGACTTCTCATCAGCATGAGGGTGAGTCGATAATGACTGAATTTTGTTTTAGAGTGAACTATTCCTTTAAAGCTATCTACAACCAGTGGGATTGAGACCTGTTGCCCAGGAGCTCAGCACGTCCCTGATCTGGAAGCAAAACTGACTGTGGACTCTTTTAATGGACTCTTAAAAGTATCTTTTAATTCATATTATTGACCTTGTAATAAAATAATATATTTGTAGAAGAACATTCCCCTCTGGTCTCTGCTGTTTGGGGTGGTTGCTCCCCTAACAGAAATAATTGTGGTCTTGCACCCTGTCCCAGTCACTCCACTGGGTGACAGATACACTAATAATAAATGTTATTTATTAATCACTGGCGATCAATAAAGCACTCGCTTTATGTGACGGGGCACCACCTCCATGGTTTGTCTGTTTGAATAATCCGGGGGGAATTAATCAAATCCGACTGGACAAGGTTAACTTGTAACAATTCTAATCAATTTCAGATCAATTTATTCAATCTCATAGCTGAAGTAGTGATTTCTACAGTATCCATCGGTTCTCCACATTAAAAACAAACCTGCACAGACAACGACATACGGCTAAATATGTTTAACTAGATAAATCAGGGTGAATAAATGAAATGGTAATTTAAACAACAAATGATAACAGTAAATTTGGAGTCTGTAATGATAAAGGTAATGGGATTATATGAACATGTGCGGATGGTAAGATTGCGGGTCGGGTGAAGCCTTCAAATATTACAAGAATAATTTTGGTACTAACAAAACCCTAACCGAATTTCTCTTAAGATAAACAGATATGAATCAGAAGCCAAAAGACACCAACTCGTGTTTCATGTGTGAATCAAGCTGTTATGAGCGATGGAGAACCTACTTTCTTTGCAGAGTTGTGGAGTCAGCAGCGGCAGGTTTCTCTCCAGTGATTTGCGACTCTAGCTGGCAGTCCCGGTCCAATGGCCGAGTGTCGCAGCTCGTCCGGTATCCGCCGGTTGGCGACCTCGGTCCGATGTCGTAGGAAGAGCGCAGCTCGTCCATTACCGAGCCGGTGACAATCTTGGCTCAATGCCCAGCGGGATGGTACTGCTAGTGAGCGTTGGGGTCAGAGCCGGTATGGCTTGTCAAAGAGTTTCTTTCGCTGGAAACCGCTTGCACGGTTTAGGACAGCAAGTTGCTGTAGTGTCGTGATGATGATTTTAATAAAGATGTACTTCTTTGTTCCTTCGAGTGGCTCTCAGGCTGTGACTTTGTAAACTAAATTTAACTTCTTGAATAAAATAACTGAGGATGATACATTCCGTTATTACTCAATACAAGATCATTTAAATTAAGTTCACTTCCTCTAAATCAGGTTACAATACTTAACTGTATAAAACAAATTAAAACAGAACTTTAAACCCTAAATAAAAAGAAGTTAATGTGGTGAAAAATATAGTGAGAAAAATCAACGAGTGAGCACTTCTGCTGAGATCGCTGTCTTGAAGCGTGTTTCAAAGTAAAAAATAAAGAGCGGAAAAATTAAAAGAAGAGGGTTTTTAAGAGTAAGAGATTTCAAGAGAGAGCGTTAAGAGTAAGAGTAGAGAGAAGTGATGTCTCTGTTTTGTTGTCTCCAAATGGCAGGCGTGCCTGGGGGCAGGGCTGCCGGCTTTATTGTCTCCAAGTAGATAGTAGAAAGTGTGAAAATTCACAGGAACTTACTAAAACTAAACTATAGTTTTAAATGTTTCAAAACCATGCATCCACAGAATGTCACCATGGCCTAATATGTGGACTTTGTCTTACACAAAATCATGTCATTATTAAAACCACTTTAACATTCAAAAAGGAATTAAAACTGGATCAAAACATCTAAACACACTTGATTATACAGAAGAACTAACCACTCATATATTTCTTACTTATTAAACAGGGCATATCAATTCACTGGTAATAATCCAAAAATGTATTAACAAGATGATTAAAAAGTTCTTCCCATTCATACCAGGACTCATCCTTAGAGGGTACTGTGGTTCCACGGAACACAGGACATTTTACACGTTGAATTTGATCTCAGTCAATCTTAATCGTAGAGAAATGTAAGAAAATCAGATTAAATAACTTTTCTGTTTAATAATTTTTTTTTAAATTAGGAAGATGAGGTTCTGGCTTAATAGCTATTTAGAATCTTGTTGAAATCTGGAGAAGTGTGGGGAACTTCACAGTGGAATGCAACCGATGAGAAAAATAAGATTGTAAATTTCTGAGCTGTTGACCCAGATCAGTAACGAAGAGGGGGGTTTTACCAGACCTTCACTCTGGGAATGTGTGCGTGTGTGTATGTTAATTTGGATCAGGAGAGAACATAGCAAATATGCAATTGTAAATGAGATGAATAATGGCTAAGACATAAAATAACACATGATTGTCACAGTTCTTCTGTTCCTCTTGATGTCTGGAGAGTGGATTAATTTGATGATGAACCTCTACTTGTCCTCCTTGCCAGGTGAAGAGGATAGCTCATATCTGTAAAGGAATGTTTGCCTTTCAGAAAACAAAACCGCAATTAAAAGCAGAGGCAAGGGACATGTTTTCCTACATTTGTAAAAGGACTTTTTTTTTACTCTGGTATGGTTAGTCCCTATTCAACGTGTAAAACCAAAATACCTTAAGAACATTCTCGTGTCCATGTTGAAGGATAAAATTTACAGGTTTATGGCCACTGATTAGAAAAGACAGACCTAGTTTACATTTCCCTAAAGATAGCCATTTCACACAAAGAAGAATAAATCAGACTTGAATCTCTATCTGAGCCAAGTAATCCATCTGTGATTTAGTCAGGTTTTAGCAATACTGCTGAGACCATGGAATGTTTTGAAAGCCTGACGCTGAACACTCACGCTGATCAGCTATTCAAAAGCCATTGCATTTACAAACTGCATCAGAACACTTTATACCAGAAACAAACAACAAGAAACATGCATGTTGTTACAAGGACAGGCTTACTTTTAGTGCCAAATTAGGGCATGCATGACACACCAAGTTCTCCTGTTCACAAATACATTACCACAAATTAATAATTTAGACTTTCTCAAAAGACACCCTAGACTGTGATGGAGTACATGGCAAGTTAGTTTCAAATAAGGTGATTTCCTTACAATTCTATTTTTAAACATGGGAAATTAATTTGACATTCAACAATTTCAGGAACAGTGTTTTGCTGAGAAATCAGACTTTAGGAAAAAAAACAATGCTTCAGTACCAGCCTTTTCATTGTATTCTCCATACTATTTAAGCTGAATTTTCCTTTTGAGGGCTGTAATGCGGTTATAAACACAACATTTCAACTTCTGTCAATTCCGACTCTTCAGAGCTTGTGGTTCAGCCCTTAAACATTTCTCGCATTCACTCTTTGATGGTACAATACAAAAATGGATGAATCGATTCATTCGTCTCTCTACTGCCTCTACTTCTGCTTGCTGCCAGGGTGTTCCTTTACCTGTAAGTGAGGACAAAAACAAATGTTTAAATAAAAGTAAATGGAAGGAGCTACAGTTCCTATAAGTTGCAAGTCTTGTATGAGTATATGTATACCTACATCTATAGTAAAAGTGAAATTATGAGGCTGGTCAGACCTGGTATTACCATATGTCCTAAGTGATCGGATATAAACAGCTCTGTCTGTCAGTTCACAACTGACATTAACATGCGTCCGAGTGACCACTTGTGATCACATCTCACTTTACTGCACTATACAGATTAACACGTACATCACCAAATCACAAATAATAGAGAATTTGTCAGAGACAGTGTTTCACAAAGTTTCTCCCAATTCAACAACTCACAAAATTGAGCTTTTTTTTCAGGGAGTTTGGGGACTTTCTCCATGGGTGAAAAAAACAAGAAGCCTACATTGGTTACTGTTTACTGTATTTTTAATATTTGACATGTTCACCGTCAATACAATGGTGCATGGTAATGGTAAGCTGGTAATTTGAGGGGCAGAGGTTGCATTAGACTTTGTCAGTGTCCGCCATTTTGGTGGACAAGGTCCTTAAATATCATAATATAGTTTTGTGGTCATTTGATATACGGGGAAAAAAAACAAAACTACAGAAAAGTGACCACATGTCCTTAAATTCTGTCAGTTGATTTGATAAACCTGATAGACATTCCATTTCAAACACCATTTCCCTTTATACAAATGGCAGCAGCAGAATTTTTTTTTTTTAAACTTTTTTTTTATTGGGTTTTGCAGACGTATACATTTGTATCAAAACATTTACAAGGAGTTAAGTATACATTTTTTCTTTTTAGAAAAACAACAGAAAGAAAAAGTGGTCACTGAGGCATTGCTGCATGCCCGAACAACTTGTATAAAACTAGAACAACCACAATGAAGAAAATTAAATACAAAAAGTTGAAAAGTAGGACTAGGACAGAAATAGACAATTAGAAAGAAAAAGGAAAAAAAAAAAAAGAAAAGAAAAAGAAACAAATAAGAAATACAGGCACATCAATCAGGTAACAGTAAACTGCAATACAGAAAGCAACAGAAATCCCAAGTCAAAGTAGCGACATATAACCCTCATCACAGCAGAAATAACATATCCACCTCTCTCTAAAAATCTCAGTCCAGTAATTATACAGACCCTTTCCAAAAAATTAGAATATCACAGAGAAGTTTATTTATTTCCATAATTCCATTCAAAAAGTTAAACTTTCATAGATTATAGATTCAGGGCCCACAATTTAAACGATTTCAAGTATTTATTTGTACATAATTTGGACTTCCAGCTCATAAAACCCACGAAAACAGGAATTCAAAAAATTAGAATACTGTGAAGAAATCAGCCCAAATTTTGCAGGGCACGAATGTTTTAAACTTAGTGTCACACACTAATCATCTACTAAACTCAAAGCACCTGCACAGGTTTCCCCAGGTGTCATTAAATTGCTTCACTTTGGTTCAATCATCATTGATAACCTCCATAGGATGGGTAAGCCACAAAAGTTCATAGCTAAGGAGGCTGGCTGTTCACAGAGTGCGGTGTCCAAGCATATCAATGGAAAGTCTAGTGGAAGGGCGAAATGTGGCAGGAGAAGATGCACCAGCAGAAGAGATGACCGTGGGCTTCAGCGGATTATCAAACAGAGAAGATTCAAGAATCTGGCAGAAATCCAGAAAGAGTGGAATGAGGCGGGAGTCACAGCTTCAAAAACCACCACATTCAGACACATCCGGGAGATGGGCTACAACTGTCGGGTTCCTCGGGTCAAGCCACTGCTGAGCCTGAGCCAACGTAGGAAGCGTCTCAACTGGGCCAAGGAGAAGAAGGACTGTACTGTTGGCCAGTGGTCCAAGGTCCTCTTTTCAGATGAAAGTAAAGTGTGCCTTTCATTCGGGAACCAAGGTCCAAGGGTTTGGAGGAAGACGTGTGAGGACCTAAACCCCATTGAGAATCTATGGGGTATTATCAAGAGGAAAATTAGGGGCACCAGACCCAAAAACAAAGAAGAGCTGACAGCAAGCATCAAGGAAATCTGGGCTTCCATAACTCCCAGGCAATGCCACAGGCTGATTGCCTCAATGCCACGGCGCATCGAGGCAGTGATTAAGGCAAAGGGATTCCCAACCAAGTATTGAAGATTGACATATCGTTTTGAAAGTACCATATTTTGGTTGATTTGATGTGATCCTAATTTATTTCTTTTTTTTCCTGCAAAAACTGAGAAGTAAATGGTGATTTCTTCACAGTATTCTAATTTTTTGAATTCCTGTTTCCGTGGGAGCCAGAAGCACAAATTATGTACAAATAAACAAATACATACTTGAAATCGTTTAAATTGTGGGCCCTGAATCTATAATCTATGAAAGTTTAACTTTTTGAATGGAATTATGGAAATAAATAAACTTTTCCATGATATTCTAATTTTTTGGAAAGGGTCTGTATAGAGATGGACAATGCCAGAGCATTTGCAGGAGATTGCTGACACTTATCACAAGTTGGAGTTACCTATCACACCCTCATAAATGTTATTCAGTGCAAATTAGTATACCGTACCTATAATACCTGGTTTGACTGGCTAAGACTGTATTGCACAAATAGAAGATTTATGTACCCGTCTCAAAATCTCTGTCCAGACTTCCTCTGATATCGCTACCCCCAGGTCCTCCTCCCAGAGAGACTTTATTAAGCCTAAGGGCTCTGAACGTAAAAGAATCATTTGGTTATAGATATGAGATGGAGCCTTTAAGAGTGGTGATTGGTATCAAGAAAATCCTCCAAAGCTGAGTCAGAGGGTAAATTAGGAAAGCTAGGAAAAGTGTCATGACAATGCTTCGGACTTGTAAATATCTAAAGAAATGTTGCTTAGAAAGTGAGAATTTGTCTGGAAGTTGCTGAAATGAAGCAAAGACATTATTGATATACAGGTCTTTAAAGTTATGAATGCCAAAATGTGTCCACCTTAAGAAAACCCTGTCTATAAGGGAAGGAGGAAATGCATGGTTAGCTGCAAGTGGTGCATACATAAAGAAAGTCTGTAGGCCAAAGTAGCGCTTAAACTGAACCCAGATCCTGAGTGAGGTCTTAATCACATTTTTGGTGTAGGGAAAAGTGGAGGAGTGGATAGGGGAGTGCACTAAGGCTTTCAGGGAGACTGGCTTTGCTGAACTTGCCTCCATAACCAGCCATGCTGGGGGAGGATCAAAAGCCTCATATTGAAGCCAGTATTTAAGAATCCTGATATTGGTAGCCCAATAATAGAATCTAAGATTTGGCAGGGCCAGCCCTCCCAGTGGCTTCGGTCTTTGTAAATATTGTTTGCGCAGCCTAGGAATCTTTTTATTCCAGATAAATTCTGAAATCAGGCTATCTAGTTTATGGAAAAAAAGACTGAGGGAGGAAGATTGGTAAGCACTGGAACAGGTAGGAGAGTCTTGGGAGTATAGGGAGTATATTCATTTTAACGGAGTTGACACATGCAATCAAAGACAGATTGAGCAGAGACCATCATTCAAAGTCTTTCTGGATTCGGGTCAATAGGGGGGCAAAGTTAGCTTTGTAGAGGTCTTCAAATGTATGTGTAACATGGACTACAAGATATACAAAACTATAATGGGCAACTTTAAAGGGGAAATTTTCCAGGGGATACATCTTAGCAGCGGGGTTAATGGGAAATATCTCACTTTTGTTCAGATTTAACTCGTAACCAGATATTTGACCAAATGAATGAAGGGTGGCAAGAGCAACGGGAACTGAGACAGGCAGGTCAGAAACATATAAAAGTAGGTCATCTGCATAAAGGGAAACTCTCAGCTGAGTATGGTTGCTAAATATGCCTGTAATAAGGGGATTAGACCAAGGGCTATCGAGAGAGGTTCATTGGCGATTGCGAATAATAAGGGGTTCAAAGGACAGTCCTGTCTAGTAGAGCGATAAAGGCGAAAATATTCTGATTGGATATTATTTGTCCTGACTGAAGCTTGTGGGGCTGAATAGAGCAACTTAATCCATGAAATAGTTCTCCAAGGCATAGAAGAGGTAATCCCACTGAACCCTATCGAATACCTTTTCGGCATTTAACGAAATTATGGCTTCAGGACGTTGTAAAGTACACAAACGTCTAAGGTTAGAGAAAGAGTGCCTATTTCGAATGAACCCCGTTTGGTCCAAGGAAATGATAGAAGGGAGGAAGGATTCCAGGCGTAGGGCTAATAGTTTGGATAACAATTTAAAATCAGCATTCGATAAACTTAATGGACGATAAGAGGTGCAGTCTAACGGGTCCTTGCCTTTTTTAAGGAGAAGGGAAATGGAGGCTTGATTGAGAGTTTGAGGAAGGCGGCCCGATTCAGATGATTCATTGAACATATCCAATAACAAAGGGGCAAAAACTTTTGCCAAAACTTTTTGAAAAATTTGGAGGGAAAGCCATCTGGCCCAGGACTCTTCCCATTTTGCAGAGATGAAGCAGCTGTATTAAGTTCAGTAATAGTGATTGGCCTCTCTAACTCTTCCGCAGCTGCTTGCTCAAGCGAGGGTACAACCAAATTTTTTTTTTTTTAAATGTCAAAATCAGGAGTGACATCTTGATCAGATGAATAGAGAGACGTGTAAAATTCCTTAAACACATTGTTAATTTCCATGCGTTCAGTGGTGTTACATGAGTTAGTCTGAATTTGTGGGATAAGGTGAATCAAACTATTTATATAGCACTTTTCATACACGGGCGTGCAGCACAAAGTGCTTTACACATGAAAGATAAAACAATAATAAAGAAAGCGCCTCCCTCCCACCCTCCATACTGCACACACACACACACACACACACACACACACACACACACACACACACAACTGACAATTGGGAGACATGGCAAGGCACTGAGGATTGAGGAAGCGCCACCTTTGGGGTCGTCCATATTGGGAGGAGTCACAGGCTGTGCCACAGGGGGCACCAGTGCTCAGGCCCCCCGACCCCAACAGACCCGAGGCTGGGCCGAAGGGACCCAAGGACAGCACCCCCAGCAGCAGCCCAGACACAACTAACCCTAACCCTAACCCTGTGGAGGACCCCCTGGGGAAACACTGGGGTTAAACCTTAAAGACTAAAAACATAAGATAGGATAAAAACCCAGACAAAAGATAAGTAAATAGAGTGAACAGTTAAAGGATAAAAATACATAAGATAATGAATAAAATAAAGTAATACCGCAGATAAATAAAACAAATACAATTTTTTGGCTGTTCCACAGGTGGGGGCCATAGTGGCTAAATGCCACCTTACCATGGGTTTTAGTTCTTGGTTTTGGTATGGATAAAAGGCCGGTGCCAGAGGACCTCAGTTTCCGCAAGGGTTGATATGGTAAAAGCAGGTCAGATAAGTAGCAGGGCGCAAGGCCATTAAGACATTTAAAAAACAGTAAAAGAACCTTAAAATCAATCCTGAAGTGGACGGGGAGCCAATGCAGCGACTCTAAAATCGGTGTAATGTGCTTCCGCCCTCTGGTCCTCGTCAGCACGCGTGCGGCTGAGTTTTGTAATAGTTGGAGATTTAAAATACTCTTTTTGGGAAGACCAGAGAACAGGGCATTACAGTAATCTAAGCGACAGGAAATAAAGCATGCATTAGCACCTCCGTACTGGCCTGGGAGAGAAACGGGCGGACTCTGGCTATGTTCTTTAGATGATAAAAACCTATTCTCGTCATATTTTTTATATGTGGAAAAAAATTCAGCTCAGAATCAAAAATCACACCCAGACTTTTTACTGACTGTGTTGGATTAAGATCTTGTAGTTTTGGTAAAAAAGTTTCTCGCTCTGGCCTTCAGGACCTATAACTAAAACCTCAGTTTTGTCCTGGTTGAGCTGTAGGAAATTCACTGCCATCCATGACTTGATGTCTACAATGCAGTTAAAAAGGGCATCAATTTGCCCTGTGTCATCAGGAGACAACAATGTACAGTTGTGTATCATCAGCGTAACTATGGAAGCTGATGCCGTGTCTCCTGAATTGACCCTTGGGGAAGCCCACATCCACTTTAGTTACCTCATAGTAATAGGGGCGTGATCAGAAATAACAATAGCATCATATTTACAGTTCGATACCGATGAGAGCAGTCTATTATCAACCAAAAAATAATCAAAAGGTGAAAGTGTGATGGACCTGAGAAAAGAAAGAATATTCCCTCTTAGAAGGGTTGAAAAAGCACCAGACGTCGGTGACAGCAAATTCCTTCATAAAGGACTGGATTTCCTTAGCCGACTTCAATCGAGTGCAAGCTCTGGAGGAGGAACGGTCCAGCTGATGGTCAAGCCAGCAATTAAAGTCTCCACCTAATATTAATAGAGGTGGGTGCAATTCATCGATGTGGCGATGCATCGCGATGCGTCACGTCCCGGCAATTGCGGGACATGGGCGGAGGTGTCGATAACGTGCACTGTTGTGCGACCCGCAGCCGGGAGTTTTAAAACCAGGAAACAGCTGATCACAGCAGTCAGTTCATCACTTCATCCGCGGATGTCAAGATGAGCAACTGGAAAGCCGCTGAGATCCGGGAGATGCTACCGTCTCCTCGGTCTCTGTAGCTGACAGCTAGCGGACACAACCAAACAGCTAGTAGCTGCTGACTGTCAGCTGTTGTGTAGCGGCAAGTTACGAACGGTCGCTACTTTCAAATTAAAAGCCCCCCACTAAGAACCCAGTTCTAAAATCCAATGGGGTGCAATGTAAAGCTCTTATTTTGAAGACAACTTTGTTGTCACTGATCACTGCCCAACTTCGTGCTTCACGCCACGTCACGTCACATGTTTACGCCTCATTAAATCCAGGGCTTGACTGTTTTCAGTGTTTTCCGCCAATAGAGGGGGCTCTCCTGCAAGTGGAGCTTTCCCTGGTCAAAGTTAAGTAGGTCAAAGTGCAAATGTTTACATAGTCATAAAATAAAATATTTTGTGTCTTTGAAAAATACAAGTCAAATGTTCAAAAAACCTTGTTATTTACTTTATGAGTGTAGTTTTAGGAGACTGAGTTAATTGATAGGCTATTTATTTACAAATATAGCCACAGATGAAGACAAAATCAATCTTGTATGGAAAAAAGCATAAAAAATTGCAATAATCGAAGAATCGTGGCCAATAATCGAATCGAAGCTCCCATAATCGAAATCGAAACGAATCGTGAGGTACCCTTGTTGGAACACCCCTAAATGTTAAGTGATGTGACGACAAATCAGAGCGATTTAGAAAAAGGCTTTTACAGAAAGCATCGTTGTCACAATTGGGAGCATAAATGTTAGCCAAAACCACCCGGGTGTTGTGGAATCTTGCCAGCAACTATGATAAATCTGCCTATTAGGGTCAGAGATGGTAATGGAACGCACAAAGGGAACAGATTTATGTAACAAGATGGCTGCACCCCGAGATTTGCCTTGAAATGAGAAATGATAAGTCTGACCTACCCATCCCCTCTTCAATTTAGAATGGTCCGAGTCTCTGAGGTGGGTCTCTTGCAAAAAAATCACAACGGCACCAAGATGGTAAAGATGGTGCAGTATCTTACTTAGTTTTATAGGATTATTGAGCCCTTTACAGTTGAAACTAGTGAATCTAATGGCACACTCACTGGCTGAAGTTGCATTAGATGGGGTCATAGCCAGCTAACAGGAGTATTATGTAAGAGATATTATGATGATCTGAGGCAAAGCTGGAAGTGAAAACTTGACTGATGTAAGACAAGAAGAAACAAAACAAAAAGAGACAGAAACAGAAAAAGAATAAACCTTTCCGTACCTTTCCCCTCCCACCCGTCCCTCCACCCACATGGACTTTAGCAGAAGCATCCCCCCAATCTGTCACACCTCTTGAAGAGAGCCTATAATAAACAACTGAAGAACTACAACTAATTAGGCGTTGGAACTGTAACATGGGGTAAAGTCAATGAAATTACACTGTAATAAATGTACTTATAACCAAGCCAGGTAACTAAAGCTGACTAATAAATCAATACATTAAACAATCCTATTGAACAATAATACGAACATTAAGCAATAAAGAACACTTGCAGCATCTCACAATCAATTGTGTCATAACAGTAAGGCACCTATAGTGCTACAGTTTTTGCCTGAGGTATTCCTGCATTCAAGTGGTCACTAGGGCTGGGCGATATATCGATATGAAAAATATATCGATATATTTTTAAATGTGATATGGAATTAGACCATATCGCATATATCGATATAGTTCCTTGCTCCAGGCAAGCTGCTGACCCGGAGCTCTCTGCACTGCTCCCCCCGCCCCTCCTTTTTTACCACAGAGGGGGGAGGGGCAGGAACACACACTCCGGCACTCTTCAACAAACATGGAGGAAGCAACAACGTCTGCGGAGCACACACATCCCTAAACTTGTGTATGAAAGACACGTAGACTTGTAGTTCATCAGACTTGTGTTTTTAAAGACTGGACATTTGACAGGACTACAGACGGTAAGGGGAGACGATTAGCCCGGGTCAACTTCCTTAGCCGCTGTCGGACACCGCCTTTCTTTCCCCTCTTCCTCCTCCTCGTCTCACTCCAAGTGTTTGTAGAGGTGCGCATAAAGTCATTGTTGCAGTTAAAAACATATTCGTCACTGGAAGGGGAAAAGTCCACAGTTAGATCCACTGGGAGACCATGGGATTGAAATCCGAAAAGGATGTCACGACTGTATTGAATCCTACTTGTGTGAGGAGGATTGACAACCAGTCCCAGTGTGAGATTCAGCGTGGCCGTCAGGAAAAGTAAAAATACTATCTACCATCTTCGACTCAAGCGCTACAAAACTATCTGAAAAGTGCGCATAAGAGCGTTAAAGACAGGATGCCACTGGTTTGGAAGTTAGTAAACACTGTTGAGTTAATAAACAACTAAAAACACACACACGCCAACGCCTTCTGCCGGTCGCCACAAGAGCAGCGCCCAATATATATACACTCACCGGCCACTTTATTAGGTACACCTGTCCAACTGCTCGTTAACGCAAATTTCTATTCAGCCAATCACATGGCAGCAACTCAATGCATTTAGGCATGTAGACGAGGGCCGTTTCTCAATACCCAGTACGCAAGTTCGAACTTGTGAACTCCGGGAGTCTGGACTTGCGGAGTTCAGTTGGAAGAACGAACTCCCGGGGGACAGGAGGACGGGAGAACGGGAGGACGGTCTTTCTGCAATTAAAACAGGAACGTACTTGATGACGTCATCGTCATCGTCTTCGCTGGTTTCGGCACTTCAACTTCTGGTTATTTTCTGATTAAAATAAAAAATAAACCCAATAAAAAAACTCCGTTTCATTTGTATATTTTAATATATATTATATGCAGATATAATATAGAATTTTCTTTTTATACAGATATGAATATAGAATTTCAGAAAAGTGGCTATATAAAGGGCGAGTGGCGGGAAAATATTGTGGGTTTTATTGTAGTGGACAGAGCAGTGACGCAGCGGCAATTGAAGCACTAACTATCTATTTATTTTGTTATTCATACTGTTATCGTTAATATTGTTGTCAAATTGACGACATATGGCGCAGTTGGTCGCTACTTTAATCGCCGGGGCGATGTACAAGGAAGCGGAAGACGAAGCGGACTGTTTGAGGAGGAGCATCCGCCGGAGGAGTGCCGGCATTCGGCGACGGACAGAGAGGAGGCGTGCCATCCTGGCATGTCTCTCTGGAAAAGTTAGTTTGTGTAATCATAACATTTTATTTAGTCCTAATTTTAAAAAATGACGTGACCTTTTTGAAAATTGCTGTTATGTTTAACTACAACACCTATAGGTTTGTTCACATAACTATATAATGCATAGAATTTCAAGTCTAACAGTTTTATTGTATGTGGTCCCTGTCAAATTAACTCAACTACTTTTACTACATTGATTACTATACATGATTAAAAACAGACTTCATAATAATAAATCGATGATTACATACACTATAATAATAAATAACTAATAAATCAAATATTTCCTCTGATATAGGACCAAGGCCCTGTGCATATGTATGCACAGCTGAATGACCAGGTGCCTATCCTGGCCACATTCTTTTCTGGGGCTGAAGTGAAGCCGGCGTTCAGGCTCTCCAGGGACAGCATCACCATGCTGCTCCAGATGTTGCCCCGGGAGAAGAGCCATGGATGGAGCCATGAGCTGGAGGTGCTGGTGACACTCTACTGGCTCGCCTGTGGAGCGTCGTACCGGGTCACCTCCAATGTCTTCTCTGTACCACAAGCCACTGTGTGCAGGATTGTGCACAGGGTTGTGGAGGAAATGATGACCATCCTGCCTAGAGTGATCCACTTCCCCAGGGCTGAGCAGATGGCAGAGGTGGGGGCTGGCTTTGCGCTGCTTGCCGTGCATGAGGCATTTCAGGCTGCTGCTGGTGCCATCGACGGGTGCCATATAAAGATTGTTCCTCCTGCTGAGCCACAAAAAAAAAGCTATATAAATAGAAAGCTCTTCCCCTCCATTATACTCCAGGGAATGTGTGATGCCAAAGGCTCTTTCCTGGACATTTATGTAGGTCAGCCAGGGTCAGTGCATGATGCACTGGTCCTCCGGAGGTCACCATTGTACCACCAGGCCCTGTATCCACCAGCTGGATACTTTCTACTGGGAGATGGAGGGTACCCATGCCTGCAGCGCCCTGTGGCCATCATGACCCCGTATCGCCAGCCTGTAGCAAGTATGAAAACATACACAGACACGCACACACAGATAATTTGGGGAGTTTCAAATACACTATACATTTTCACATTTTACATTTAAATATTTCTTTCTAACCTTGAATAGCCCAAGTTGAAGCCCGCTTCAACAGGCACCATTCAAGGGCAAGGAACATAATTGAGCGCACCTTTGGGATCCTCAAGACAAGGTGGCGCTCAATCTTCCTGAGGGCCCTTGAGATCCGGCCCGTGTTTGCCCCAAAGGTGGTTGGTGCCTGCTGCATCCTCCACAACATATGTGTTGTAGCTGAGGACATCCTGGAGGAGGAGGTGGAGCAAGAGGAGGACGAGATGGTGGAGGTCCCCGGCGGCGAGGCTGACCCAGGAATTGAAGAGGGGGATGAAAGGGGCCTGGCAGGGAGGGAGGTCCGGGGACGTCTGGCTGCCCAGCTCTCTGCTCCTCGGGACCTGCCTGCATGTCTGGGTGAACATGATTACATCTAGAGAGTAAATATTCACTCGCGCTCTCTAGATGTAGTCATGTTCACTTGGGAGTGTGTAAATATGTACATATGGTTAGATGTCAATGTATATATTGTGTAAATCAGATGAATATAGATTGTATAGGTGTAAATATGTTGTACATATGTAGTATGTATTTTTTTTATATTGTATTTTTTTCAGGTTAGCCCAAATTTAAATTCAATGAAATCACTGTGAATAATATTTTTTCTTTTCAATGTAATTGGTTTTGTTTTTTTGGTTCATTCTAATTTAAACACAACTGTAAATAAAAGTATATATGTTGTCTATCCAATGTTCTTTTTTGTATAAATGTAAATAATTACACATATTGAATATGTACAGTATCGCTTAAATATGAATTGTCTCAAACACATTTTAAACAAAATTTAATAAACACAAGAACACAGAACAAAAAATAATTAAATATCACAACACACAACTAAAACTTATTTACAAGCCTCTCAAACAATGAGAGGTACCTCTCGGTCCTGTCAGCTGCTGCCCTCTCCCTCTCCTCCTCCCTAACCAAGGCCTCTCTCTCTCTCTCATCCTCTCTCTCAGCTTGTCTTTTCAAAAAGTCCAACAGTTCATTCTCCCTCTTCCTCTTTCGTCCTGTCCTGCTTTCCTCTCTTTCCTCCCTCACTTCATCTTCCTCTGCAGAGGTAGAGGCCGGGGTGCTGCTGACCACGCCACCTGGCGTGGCACTGGCCACAACCAGGGGCGGGTTGATGGCATGCTGCCCCTGGAGTACAGCGTCCATGAGGCTGTACCACTGCCAGGTGGCAGCGGTCACACTCCCGGCCTCTACCCCTTTCCCAGTTGGTGGGTCTTTTAACTCCTAGAAATAAGTTATTAATCATTACATTGTGACACTGAAAGTCTTTGTTTGGTTTAATTTATGACATGAGAAAAAGTATTTTTTTCAAAAATCAGAAAAATCCAACAGAGCTTTCCATCACCATTTTAAACACAAAGATATAATTGGTACCTTATACTTGTCCTTCAGATTGTTCCATTTTTTTTTTTGACTGTTTGGCAGTGATGGGAAGGCCACATATTCTAACAAAGTCCCTTGGAAAATACATAAATACATTAAATTGCATACTCCTCCATAATATGGTTTATGACTGGCAAAGTCGAACCCTTCCCCAGATATACAGGCTATGATGAAAATAATATACTCACTCCCATCCCGTCTTTGCAGAGTTTTTACGCCCTGTGAAAAGGGCCTTGTTCTCCGAGCGCCATTTGATCAGGGCCCGGGTCTCCTCAGCTGTCCCTTGAATGAAATTACGGTCGACAGATTTAATACACAAAACCGTACATTTTTACACTTCTGATGTGTTTAAGTAGTCAAGCTAATAGGGAACAACAGGGAGTATGAGCGGATAACGTTACGCGTTTTGGTCGGCGACAAGTGCTTCATGTTAAATGAAATATAAAACTTAAATAAAACCCTCGCACCCCACACAGACCAATTTATCCGGTATCAAAAACCCTAAAGTATTTCGTTTCAGACACTTACCCATTAAATGCAAAGTGAACGGTCACGTTTTACCACTACAACGATACAGAACCAGCGGGCGGCTGATTTCAGAGGGTCACGCCGGGACACGGCTGTAATCTGCGGGGTAGCAGTAATGCTAAGCACCCGGCCAATTTGCTAGCAGCTAGCGGAGTACGATAGCTGTTAGCGGGTGGTTACCACCGAAAACGTCGAAGCAAAAACTACGTGCGGCAGTAATGAATCGACCACAGCACTAATTTGCTGTTATAACAATTACATTCTCGTACAAAAAATTAAAACTTACATTTCGTGACCCTAAATCAAACGTTTAAAACTTGTAACTTACAGTTGTGAGTCCGCTCCTCGGCCATTGCTATCACGAAATGCATTCTGGGATACGTAACTTCCAAAAGTCCACACAAGTCTCCACCGATGCATCCTCGATGAAACGGGTGGGGCGAGAACACATCCGGGGTATTCGACCGTACTTGGCCAGATGCGAACTTTGAATTGGAACAGTACTTGGTCCGGTGCTGATGACGTTTCTCAAGTCCACAAGAACAGAAGTACAGAGAAGAACGCATATTGAGAAACGGCCATGGTCAAGAAGATCTGCTGCAGTTCAAACCGAGCATCAGAATGGGGAAGAAAGGTGATTTAAGTGACTTTGAACGTGGCATGGTTGTTGGTGCCAGACGGGCTGGTCTGAGTATTTCAGAAACTGCTGATCTACTGGGATTTTCACGCACAACCATCTCTAGGGTTTACAGAGAATGGTCCGAAAAAGAGAAAATATCCAGTGAGCGGCAGTTCTGTGGGCGCAAATGCCTTGTTGATGCCAGAGGTCAGAGGAGAATGGCCAGACTGGTTCGAGCTGATAGAAAGGCAACAGTAACTCAAATAACCACTCGTTACAACCGAGGTATGCAGAAGAGCATCTCTGAACGCACAACACGTCGAACCTTGAGGCGGATGGGCTACAGCAGCAGAAGACCACACCGGGTGCCACTCCTGTCAGCTAAGAACAGGAAACTGAGGTTATAATTCGCACAGGCTCACCAAAATTGGACAATAGAAGATTGGAAAAACGTTGCCTGGTCTGATGAGTCTCGATTTCTGCTGCGACATTCCGATGGTAGGGTCAGAATTTGGCGTCAACAACATGACAGCATGGATCCATCCTGCCTTGTATCAACGGTTCAGGCTGGTGGTGGTGGTGTAATGGTGTGGGGGATATTTTCTTGGCACACTTTGGCCCATTAGTACCAATTGAGCATCGTGTCAATGCCACAGCCTGAGTATTGTTGCTGACCATGTCCATCCCTTTATGACCACAGTGTACCCATCTTCTGATGGCTACTTCCAGCAGGATAACGCGCCATGTCATAAAGCGCGAATCATCTCAGACTGGTTTCTTGAACATGACAATGAGTTCACTGTACTCAAATGGCCTCCACAGTCACCAGATCTCAATCCAATAGAGCACCTTTGGGATGTGGTGGAACAGGAGAGTCGCATCATGGATGTGCAGCCGACAAATCTGCAGCAACTGCGTGATGCTATCATGTCAATATGGACCAAACTCTCTGAGGAATGTTTCCAGTACCTTGTTGAATCTATGCCACGTAGGATTAAAGCAGTTCTGAAGGCCCGGTACTAGCAAGGTGTACCTAATAAAGTGGCCGGTGAGTGTAAATGCTGCCCTTACTAGTGTTTGTCATATTTTGTTCTTTTGTAATGTTCGTTATTTGCATCTGTGGATTTGTTAGAGAGAAGAAAATCTGTAATTTGATTTTAATAAGCCTTTTATAGTTGTCAAACTAAAAAGAATTTGATATTGTACTTTACTCATATAAATATATTTATTTCAGAAAAAGATTGGCCTGTTTTTTTTATAGGCTATTTTCATTTAAGATATTTTTTTATTTAAATGTGCACCTTACGGAGCTTTGATTTCAAAAAAGGTACTCCTGTTGTTATACAGTATGTTTACATTTTATTGGTATTTGAACAGCTGAGCATTTATTCATGAACCAGGTGAAGAAACCCGTTTATTATTTTTTCATTTGATTTTGCAACTGTTTACTGAAATAGCCGGTTTCAATAAAACTACTTGTGACATGTCATATTTGGCTTTGACTGAACATTTGCTCTCACTTTGCGGAAAAAATATCAGGATATATATTGTATATCGATATTCAGCCTAAATATATCGGGATATGACTTTTGGTCCACATAGCCCAGCCCTAGTGGTCACCATGAGCCTTGTTGAAGAAAATCAAGACTGGCAGGAGTAAACAAGAAAAATAAATAAATAAAAAAATTGGTGTCATATCAGAACTGTAGTTCACTGAACACATTAAGAAAACATGACATCCAGGATGAATGGCAAGTGTAGTCCTCAGGACTAGTAACAGTAGCAGCCCAATAGCAAGTTAACATGCTAAATAGTGTCAGGAGTGCCGTGATGTAAAGCGTAGAGTGCGATGGGCCCGGTCCAGCATAGGTTTGTTATCAAGACCAAGTATGTCTTGTAGGAGCTGGGCAGCAAACTCGGTAGGACGAGGACCTTCTGTGCCCTCAGGCAGGCCAACTAAGCGAACATTATTCCATCTTGAAAGACCCTCCAGGTCCTCGCATTTCTTTGACAGGGAGTCAACAGTGGCGGTTGGCTTGCTAACGTTAGCTCGGAGGTCGGATAGCTCCATGTCGTGAGCATTGTCTGAGCGCTCGAGGTCCGTGATCGATTCGCCATATAAAGCAAGTCTGTTCTTAAAGGGCTCCAAAGCCGCCACGATCTCTCTTAACTGCTGCCGAGATGGTGGTATCAAACTTACTGAGGATGTCCGAGCGCATTTCGTCCATCATCTCCCTCATGTTCGGCAACAGGGTGATGTGGCCGGGTGAGCCATCTCTCCACTGGTCACTGCATGGCGCTGTGCCAGCCTGTGCAGGTTAATGTGGGGCAGCGCTGCGGGTGATTAAAACCAGGCGTGTTGGTCGCCGCTCTCCCGATCTGCTTCTGCTGTGCGGTGAGTCTGGCGTGTTGGTCGGCGTGCATGTCCGTGTCTCCCCGTCGTGTTATTAAGGTAGGTACCCTTTATTATCTGCTGTTTCATCGCAAATTTATTTGGCTCTGGGGCTTCATCCTCCCGCTGCAGTGCTGGGAGCGACAGTGAGCCGGCGGGCGCGAGCAGGTTGGGTGCAGTAGAGCTCAGAGGTATGCTGCTCGTATTTGTCTGCTGCTGCAGTTTTTCACTTATTGCCCTAGTTGTGACACATTCTCTTTTGCTGTGCAGCGAGGCTGCCGTAACCAGCGGTCCCCCGTTCTCCTAGTTCTGCATCTATCCATTTGGCGTCCTGGTGCGTTCCGGTCATCGGCCACCATGATAAGGGTTGCTGCTGTCCTGGCTCGGCTCCAGGTGGACTGAGATGTGTCATACTGTCTCAGGTCACTGTATGTGGTTACAGCCTCAGGCCCAGTTTGAAGGCGTCACGCCATTATTGTACCCACACCACGAAATCCAGTCCGAGTCCAGCAGAGTTGGCTCACCTGTCTTCTCTTGATTTAACACATTATTTTCCTTTATTAATTGAAATATCAAAGATTGTTTTGTGGATTTAATTTAGGTTGCACTTAGTTTATTATTTGTTTGCTAATAGTTTAGATTGTCTTTATTGCATTAAGCTGATTTTGGGTTAAAATATTATTTTCTTTCTTTGTTTAATATTTGATCCAAACCTAAGTTGGTTTATATTGTGGTGTTAATTTTCTTAAATTCCTTAGTTATAAACTGAATTTGTTATTTCCTTTTTTTTTGTGATATATAAAATATTTCTATTTTGTTCTGATATTTTCTTTGGGTTTCTTTGGTATTAATTAATTGATTAATTGTGTATTTGGTTTCCTTTTCTTGCTTTTTAAACCGTAGATTCCCCCAGAGGTCCCCACACTGTGCCTTGTGTTAATTTTGTGTTTTTCTTGTTTTACAACAGGTGCTGAGGCCCAAGCGAGTGGCAGTCCTCCCCTGGTGGTGGTGTTTGACACAGTCTTTTGGTTGCAGTGCACTGTTGGTTTATAGTTTGGATTTTGTCCCTTTTTGAGTTCCCTGCCGCCATGGTGAGCCCCAGCTCACCATTGTTTCTTTTGCCAGTGTGGTGGCTCTATCTGCATATTCCCCCTTGGGTCAGCTAAGCCTGCAACCCTCCTTTAGTCATTTTAAGCCATTTTGTTAAAGTATATTTCTTTGAAACCACGTCCTCTGGCCCTCGTGATTGTACAAACCTGTGTTGGCTAGGGCTGCAACGATTAGTCGACGTAATCGATTATGTCAACAATAAAAATTTGTCGACGCAAAACTTTTGCGTTATACCGATGCCTAGAGTCTTATGCCGTTCCTCGGAGAGGTGGCCAAAGTTATGCCGATTGCTGCTCAGCGGCTTATACCGATGCCTAGCCTTATGCCGTTCCTCGGAGAGGTGGCCAAATTTATGTCGATTGCTGCTCAGCGGCTTATACCGATGCCTAGAGCCTTATGCCGTTCCTCGTAGAGGTGGCCAAATTTATGTCGATTGCTGCTCAGTGGCTTATACCGATCCCCAGACTCTTATACCGTTCCTAGGAGTGGTGTGCCGCTGTTATGCCGCTGATATTCCGCCGACACATGACGGTGTGTGCCGCTAGAGAGCGTTATGCTTCTGAGAGACTGCTGGATGGGTACCGTCCCCTGATGGATATGCAAATGTAATGCCACTGGGCTGGTTTTACGACAAGTGCTGCCATAAATGTATACATTGTTGTAGTCTTTTTTAACAATGCTAACTTAACACATTGCCGTAAATAAAGGAACGTAGGCTATGTGTTTCTTTTGGATGTTATGTTGGTGGGACGTAGGCATATAGACAGTAATTACACGTGGGATTCTTGCAATATGATAGCAAAGTAATATGTCTAAATTTGGGCCAATACACTACTTAAAGCTAATGAAAGCGATAGCCTTAGCTAACATGGCTACTGTAAGCCCAGCCACCGTAGCCAGTCTGACTAATCGATAGCAGAAACTTTGTAGCCAACCAACTAAACAATACTTCCTGACAGGCTTCCTTTACTAGGAGAACACAACAATACATTACTTCGTATAAAAAATTCAGTCTGAATCATTGTATCAAACAACTGTTGGAAATTAATGTATTGGGGTATTTTCTATGATCCACCTTCAGATAGTCTGAAATGACAATCCACATATGTATTGTTTACACCACATATTACTGTTAATTCAAACATTTGCTTGAGAGTGAAGATTCAGTTAGATAGACATACTAGTACATTACTAGTATATGAAATGTGTTTCTATGAGTATTTTAGGCTAATTGGACAGGGTAAATACATAACAAACATTAGAGGGTGTAGTCATTTTTTATTGTCAAAAACTCTCCATAACACAAACAGATAACCATTGTTGAACAGGTCAGGAACGATTAGTTGCTGGAGGGTGAATGGTTCAGCAGAGAGACCTGGTGAAAGTAGGAGGAGGAAGATGAGAGAAATGAGAGAGAGTGAGGGGGACAGAAAAAAACAGAGCTTGCAGAAAAGCTTGAAGAAAATTTACAAAAAAGTCTAGTTCGTTGCTTTCTTCTTGGCAGAACACAAATGAACCATTAGTACTACACTAGGGATGAGAGATTCATTAAGCCTGACAATGACACACTGAAAGGATAATGGTAACAGGTGTGAGGCATATTAAAAACAGTGACTTCAAACTACAAAAATATAGTCTAGAAATGGTTGTTTTGGTGTTAGAGGGTTATTGACACTGTGACTGATCTAACTATTAATCACAGTCATGGCCTGTGGGAAGTTTTGGGCCAATGAAAACCCTCATATGTGGACAAACAAAAATTCTGCTGCAGGCACAGGTTTGGAGAGGTGACCATGACCACTGGGCTGAACAGCGTGCATGCTATAGATAATGTGTGAAACATCAACCGCTAAAAAGGCAACTCATACTGAGTAGCGTTTGAGAAGAATGCTTAGTATTTTTACTTAAGTATGATTTTTTTGCAGTTGGCTGCAGACTGCAGTTGGCCTCACAAAACAATGCCCGGTCCCCCACTGACACTGACACTGAAAATGACTCTTACCTCTTGCTTGACCCCCACTGACACCATATCTCTTTCACTTTGTTATCACTTATGGTTCTGTCTGTCTCGTTATCATGTTGTCTATTTATTGTTTATTGTTTGGCACACATAGCTTCGAGACCAAAACAAATTCCTTGTATGTGAAAACCTACTTGGCAATAAACTTCTTTCTCATTCTGATTCTGATTTTAAGACCAGAAGTTGAAATTGAGTTTTAGTTTTAATATTTTAGTAATGTAACTGTATTCATACTTTAACACAGATTTTCAGTACTCTTTCTACCACTGGGTTCCTCGTACAGAGCTCATAGCGCTTACCAGAGGGGAGGAGTTTGAACAGGTTGTGTCCAGTTGTGCACAAATGTTTCCTACCCGTTTTAATCGCCTGGTTCCTCTGTCGGAGCGCAGGTATGGCTACAGAACCCTGGGTGAGGTGGCTCACTGTAGTACCCACGACTCTCTCCTCTCCTCCCTTGCCCAATATATCCTTGAAGAAGAAGAGAGATATGAACAGTTAAGGTTGACATTACAACACATTACAAGTGTTTGCTGATATGAAATGTAGCTCAACAAAGCCAAAAAACTGCAACTGAGCGCACTGTTATGAATCAGAAAACTGGCATTTATACCTCCAGGGAAGGATTTGTATAGCAATCCACAGGCAGTGCAAGGTTCAATAGTGTACATGCTTTTGAGTTCTTCTTGAAAAGCAGAAGAAAACTTTTGAAGATTCACAACACCTATTGAGAAAAAAACAACACATTAATACATAATTAAAACACAGAAGGAGGCTAGTGAGGGAGGCCACCAAGACACCTATGACTACTCTGAAGGAGTTAAAAGCTTCAGCAGCTGAAATGGGAGAGACTCTGTATACAACAACTGTTGCCCGGGTTCTTCACCAGCCAAAGCTTATGGGAATACTTTTTATAGGCACTGTATATACATTTGCTTACGTTATTGTTACTTACTTTGTAGCCATCTGTAATGTGCTCTCTTCCGGAACCATTTACTTGATACAATGTCCCTAAACGTCTTGCATACAAGTGCAATCTTTGCGATGGCCATCTCCTTCCATGAGGATGACTTCCAGAAACACCTCCACAAGAAGTTCATCAGAAAGCTGTGCAGACAAATTCAAATAAAATTTTAAAAATTACTGCACCAAAACTTTACTTGAGTATTTATCCAAATTAGAACACTGATGTACTTTGTACCTTTTGGCATATATGTGGATGTGTTGGGTTGCACAAAATGTCAGTGAATGATGATGATCGCTTATGACTGGTAATTACTATGCAAGTAAAAATTGTAGTTATCATTGAATAATAAAGTACCTCCTCAAAGTGCGTTGTGTGAGGCCCTCCTGTTGTCTGCACACATTTGGCACCTGGGGCAGTTCCACTTTCCAACCTGCCAAGTCATGGAAAAGGCATTAAGTTTATTTGTGGAAGCTTGAATATGTAACTGCAGCACTTGAACTCTTTCGTGATTAGTTGAAAAACAGTGGTGTGATGATACACCCAGCTCATGACAGAGACACTACATGATTTTGGGTTCACGAGAATGAGACGTTTTTTGAACACTATTTGCAAAGACAACTTCAATGATGAAATATGTGACTGGAAAAATAGTGTTTGCACAAAATGCAAAACAATGCTGATCCATCGTGAAATGTTTTAAATAGTTCTTATCTTGTAAGGAACGTCATTTCAGTTCTAGTGTGTGACCTTGTTACTGAACTCCTTTCCATAAATTCAAATGAGAAATTAATAGATAATAATAATAATAATAATAATAATAATAATAGTCTCTCAATACTTAAAGTGCAAACACAGACTGACACATTTTTTGTTCAAGCGTGATAAAGACAGCTGGCTACAACTACAACGACAATTTGCGTAAATTGTCGGTCACAGTAGCAACACCATGGTTTAGCATCTGAAGCTCGCAGTCACTCGCAGATGCTTGTAAAACTTCAGCTATGCTATCTGTGGGTGTCTTTGCATAGTGCTCGTGTTAGCCGCAGTGTACGGCACTATTTTGTAGTATTAGTGCTTATAATAGTGCTTACATGTTGTTCCCGTCTTGTCTGTCACCGTGTGCCGCTTATTGCTTCCACCAAGCACTCTAAATGTTGCCAGTTGAACGTCAGACTCCGTTATACGAGCTGCCGCTCTGCATTTGTTCTGTAGCTACTCATATCGCGAGACAGCTTTTAACCTCCACGAAAAATAGCTTAACGATTTTATATCGCGAGATCTCGTGGTACGGGATGATTGTTGATCACTATACTAATTTGTGACATTTGTGATGCTGCAATAATGTCATTGCTTAATGTATTAGAAAATGACATAGACTTTATTTTCTTCAAAATTGCTCTAGGGGCTTCTGTTAGAAATTCAAAATGTTTTTTATTTTGACATGTGTATTTTTGTGCCATTTTTAGACGTTCTGTTGTTTTAAAAAAATATATTGACACTTTTACACAGTAAATGTTTTTATACAAAAATGGACTACTGTTATCAAATATCCACTTGATTTGACAAATTTGGATGGGTAACGCTACATAAATAGAAGACAGACTTGAAATATTGCCCTATGCTTTACCACTCACCTAACCCTAACCCTAACCCTAACCCTGACTTGCAAATACTGTTTCTAAATGTTAATACATTACCATTCCATCTTGTTCCACAAAAAGGTGGTACTTAGCAGAATACATTCTGCTTCATACCGGCAGATGCTGAACCGCTGTGTTAGCCACTCGATGACTACCTGGAACAATTTTTTTTTTTATTTGTCATTGTGGTTTTATTGTCACAATTCATTTAATCCCCCGGGCAAGAAATAATTAACTTTTTATTTGTCTAACTTGGATACAAAAAATTATGTTGTACTTACCTCTGGCAAAATGACCTCAATTAAGTAGGCATCTCTTTCAGCAACAGCCACTTGTTTGGCAACAAGCCCTTCTAACCTGTCAATAAGTTCTCCTGTCTGAAATATTGATAATGACAACATTAATATTTGCCTTTATTTTCATATTGTATGCATTTCATACGTAGAGACACCATGAACTATTTTTTTCATTTGTAAGGTGTTTATTAATATATTAGCATTACATGCATGTATAATCTTTACCTTTATGTCGTCAAAAACAGACAGGTGGTCAGCATAGAATGCTTTCAGTGTTGGGTCTTATCCTGTGTTCCTGAACAGGTACATTCTGTTTGACAGAATGCGACCTGACAGAAGATCTATCTCCAAACACTGAGAATACAAAATAGTTTAATCAGTCCAAATACCTTTAAAAAGCAACATGTCAGGTTTGAAAAAGGATGTCATTATTCTTTCAAACCAAACCCCAAACCCAAAAAGGGAAATCTGTCAGTAATACCTTGATCTCTTTGTCAGTCAAAATGCTGTCTGCCTGGGTGGATTCCACAATATCTTTATCCCTGCAAGAAGTAAAAGCATGAACTATGAGGTCGGCTTGTAATTGCAATATAGCAAAGACATGTATTTGAGAAAATGTTCCTAATTGACTTTTGAGCTGGAGGACAACACTTAAAAACATTGTAATTTCTTTGAAAGTCAGCTTGCTAAAGTACCGTACTACTAGCACAATTTAAAAACATCACTGTTCAACAAATTATGGTCATATTTCATACAGTAATGACAGAACGATAAAATTACAGCAAATTATTTGAGATATTTTATTAGGTTTTTTTTATTTATTTATTTATTTTTTTAGGTTATTTAATGGAACATGAGCATGTGTCATATACTTACAGATATGTAGTCATGTCGCGATCACAACCACAATGGAACTCTCTGGTGGTCCAGTCTCCTTGCACACCTGCGCATTCAAAATGTATCCAACCTCCACAGCTTTTACACTCGAGCCAAGAAAAGTTTTTCACTTGACTGTGGAGTGTTCTACAAGACAAATCGAAACAGTCTATCAGCTTATTCGACTATATTTATCTTAAAACTGTAGACACCTTTATTATGCTCTACTTTTGTATCAAACACCTGGCATTAATCATTACACAAATGCTGCGTATTGCTGTTCAATTTCTTTCTTCAATACCTCTTTGAGCCAGTTACCCGCTGAAACACGCAGGCTTGTTTTTCCCAGGCTAAGCAATGACAGTTGGAGTCGCTTGCTTTTTTTTCCTGTTGCTGAATCCTGTCCTCCTCAAATTTTATTTTTTCCAGGTCTTCTTTGGTGAGTGGGAAAGTCTGTGTGAATGACAAAAAATAAAAAAATAAAAACATAAATAACATTACTCTGAATTCTCTTTGAGTAAACATTGGCTTTAAGCGAAAAGTTTAATATATCTGACCTGAACACTCAGGCCTTTTATCATCTCAGCCGCATTGTGTCTCCTTAGAGTTCGACACTGGTTGAGGGAGAGATCATCATTGCTGACATCTCTGTTTTGGACCTCATTCTCAGCTGCCTTTTTTTGGGATAAAAACATAGTCACAAATGGCATACAAAACAGTTATTTCTTGTTGTCATCCTGTTTGTGTGTTTTACAAATGATGACAGCTCCTAACAAAGCTGAAACAGTTTACTTACCGAGCACACAAAGATCCCACAGTTATCATGGTCTCTCTGCCTCCACTGCTTTGGGAATGTGACCTTCCATCCCTTGAGACCTCCGTGGTTTCTGAAGACATTACTTTGATAACAAAACATAAGGGGTCACATTTCTATGACAGTAATTCCCTTGCCTAAATTTTTTAACCACCCTCTGAATTTTGTGTCTTCACTTCTCACCTCAGAAGAGCCATGTCGTCATCTGTCATTGTTGTTTGAATCCTCAAAGAATCGTACAATCTCAATTCTTTGTTTGAGAAGTCTAGTACCTAAGTCATAAAGATACCAGAAGCACATATATCTGCAGTTACATCTTTTGTTTTGTCTAACAGAGAAAAAGTAATGCTTTTGATAGCCACAGTGATAACTTTCTAACCAAGTTATCGGTGCATTTATACATTTATATATTGTCCTTCAGTCTCTGTCTTATCACACCATTAAGGCTATACAAAATAACATATCAATTATACAGTACATCATTACAAATGTTCTTACCTAATGTTCTATGACTTTTTTATTGCAGCATGTCCACTGTGTGAGACCTATATTTATATGCTGGACTTGAGTAAATATGATTGTCTTCTTAAAAGATAAAAATGCATATTTACATGTCAAATATGAGCTCAACTACCATGGGGGAATGCAAAACTCCCCTTTAGTAACTGATAAAATGTCTCACATTACACTTATTATTTGTGTTATTTATTAATATAAGTGTTAAACATTTCTTGCATAGTATTTCAAATATAGCATCATATGTTTATTGCATTCTTCATTCTGAATGCATGTTTGGGTGATAACTTTTATACTACTTTGGCTACTGTTTACCTGCTGTTCACTTTAATTCTTGAAGTAAAATTACACACAAATTTAACATGTTGCTAACACTGTGCTGCAGCAAACATGGTCCAAGCATCTCTTTTGAATAATTATAGTGATATACATGTGTTTAACATAATTTTTATGACATGGTTGATGTGCTGTCATGTTGGCCTACCCAAAGGATAAAGTGGTTTCCAGTCTCAGGAGTGCTGTGACCCACAAGCCTTGGCAGAAATATTCGGTCTGCAGTCTAGTGCAGTGGAGACAATAGCGATTTCAGTATTAAATGTCCATGTTAAAAAGACAGATTGTAAAGACATACATCTTTCAAGAATGGCAAACCCACCTTTAAGTGTTTGACAGTTTTGTCCTGGACATGGCCATTTCTTATCCAGTCCCGACTCCACAGAATGTTGTCAAAGTGAGCCAAACTCACAGACTGTGCAGTGGGGATAAAGATTTATAAGTGTTACTGTCTCCTACCTTTGCTGAGGATGTTGTGTTTGTTCAGAATTGACAAAAGCATACACACAAGTACTTCATATTACCTTACTGCAGGCCCGTGTAATCTGTGCCACTCTGAAATTGACAGCCTGAATAAAAAAGATGGTGATATCAGTTTTTGCAGGATTTAGCACATAAAAATTGTCACCACACACTTGAGTGCACACTGACATGAGCCACAGCATTTATCTTTAGTCAGACTGCATGTCTGACTGTAAACATATACGTCTTAATAGATTTAATAATGTTAACAGTACTGTCATACTCACATCATCTGTCAGCCACGGCATCGTCCATGAGGTGTCGTCCAGTAAATCCAGAGGGCAAACACTCTTAATGTCTTTTATTGAAATCTGGAACTTTCTCCCGATTTTAGTCAAAACTTGATTTTCGTCCCGAGATCCAGTTAGAAGACTTTTCAAAGTGCTCTACAAACAGCAGTGTTTTCTATTAGCTTATACAATTCATAATCATTATGGAAGTACAAAATGAGAAAAGTTATGTTCACATTGTACGATTTTCAAACTGTTTTTATGTGAAAAACATCAGATGCAGCTACTAACCTTGTCCTCTTCAGATATGCTGTAGTTGCTGGCCTGAAAAGTGATGTCTTGGACCTTGTCTGCTGGAACAGCAATAGGTGGCGGTGGAAGTGGCAGTGTCCCACTGCGGTGGAAGTGGCAGTGTCCCATATATTGTTATTTGGTCTTTACACATGTATAAAGGCACTATTCCTTAACAGCGGTGTTATTTATAATGTAAGGGTGTATTGCATGTCCTCGGTTGTTAAATAATGGAAGAGCAATGCAATAGGTTGCATCCTGTGTGCTGTGATCACAGAAATACAGAATTTTAGTTTTTCACTGTCATAGTTGTGCGGGTGGTTCATAGTGTCACAATGTTTTTTATAATACAACTCCTATATTTCTACTCCCATATACTAAACACACCACTTGAGTCTCCAGCTGGTCCAGAATGCTGCAGCACGTGTACTGACAGGAACTAAGAAAAGAGATCATATTACTCCTGTATTGGCCTCTCTGCACTGGCTCCCTGTGAAATCAAGAATAGAGTTTAAAATCCTTCTCCTCACTTACAAAGCTGTTAATGGTCAGGCACCATCATATCTCCAGGAGCTCATACTACCCTATTACCCAACTAGAGCATTAAGCTCCCAGAACGCAAGCTTACTTGTAGTTCCTAAAGTCTCCAAAAGCAGAATGGGAGCCAGAGCCTTCAGTTATCAAGCTCCTCTTCTGTGGAACCATCTTCCTGTTTTGGTCCGGGAGGCGGACACCCTCTCTACCTTTAAGAGTAGACTTAAGACCTTCCTTTTCGATAGAGCTTATAGTTAGGGCTGGCCCAGGCCTGTCTTGGACCAGCTCTTAGTTATGCTGCTATAGGCCTAGTCCGGGGGACAAATGACACACTGAGCTTCTCTCTCCTCCTCTCCTCTCCATCTGTATACATTATGCCTGTATACATGCCCCATCTCTGCATGTCACTGACTTCACTTCTTCCCCGGAGTCCTTGTGCTCTCTAGTCCTACAGGCTCCCATGGATCCTGGCCGCGCCCGGTTCGTGGATCGTGGATGCGCCTACTGCTATGGCCCTGCCTGATTATGGATGCGCCTACTGCCATGGCCCTGCCTGACACCCACCACTACTGTCGCTAATATTAGTCATATCTCTGTTACATACGTTCCACTACTATTATTGTAATGCAATACTACATACTATCCTTACCGTTAACCACTACTACTGTTATCACTAGTAATCACATTTCCATGTGCATTTCATTGTTGTTGCTGTGATGCCTCTTTATGTGCTTTCATTCCTGTCAACCATCCATTATAATTGTATACATCGTGATCTCGTTGATCTGCTCTGTACATGCGACATCTATTGCACGTCTGTCCGTCCTGGGAAAGGGATCCCTTCTCTGTGGCTCTTCCTGAGGTTTCTTCCGCATTTTTTTTTTCCCCTGTTAAAAGGGCTTTTTTTTGGGGCAAGTTTTTCCTCACTCGAATCGAGGGTCGAAGGACAGAGGGTGTCGTCTCTGTACAGATTGTAAAGCCCTCTGAGGCAAACTGTGATTTGTGAATTTGGGCTATACAAATAAAATTTGATTTGATTTGATTTGACCACTGTTGAAAACATGTAAACAAACCTGAAGACCTGAAGGCCAGTGTGCCCAGCGGACCCAATGTCAGGGGCACGGATGACAGTTTTCTGATGTCATCAAGGAATTTGTTGTTAATGCAGCAGTTGTGCATCTCCAACAAAATCCTCACTGTCTGCTTGAAATGTACCTCGTTCATTTGGGTGAGCGAGTACCTGGTAGCTGCTAACTCGCGATTCAGCTGTTCTGCTACAGATGAATTTATTTTGGAGCGTAAATTGGGGCACAAGTTCAAACTCCTTAAACTTTCCTCTGGTCTCTTCTGGTGGAAACGGTCGTACAATGCGTACCTCTCAGTGGTTTTGGTAACTGGATGGGGCAGTATCCATCGGTCATCGTTTTTTGTTGGTGGTTGTAAGGGGGAATGTGTACTGAGGTTTTTTACCCAGGCCATTTCAATTTGGAGTTTCTTTTCTGCTGCACTTGCCAAATTGTCTGTGGTTGGTGGACACAATCGCCCTGCTTCGATTGTTCATGTGTCTGGCAACTTGGCCAGACACATCTGAGATATAGCATGTTGGGAATGCTTTAAAACTAAGCAAACCATCAACATGGTCCCTAGCGGACTCAGTCCAGAACAAAAAGTTCAAATAGTAGACGAGGGCAAGCGAAATGCAGTACTCCACCTGTAAATAATAAAAGAAAGCATAAACATAGAAAAAAAGACCAACGACACATAATCATTTTAAAGACATCTCATTTTGAAGTCTAACCTCCAGTCTTTTGCAGCTTCAAGAAAAGCTTTGGGTACACTTCCTTGAAGTTGACGAGCTCCTCCAATCTGTTCACGAGGTCAGTGACAGATCCCTCATCACTGACACCAAGTGCATTACAGGCCTCTTGCAGGTCTTTCTTTAGAGGCTGTGGGTGTTTTGGACAGTAGTAGTTTTTTTGTATTACATTGTTTAGACAATATAAATGATGAAAATAACTACTGACATTTTCAATATAACACACCTTCTTCAATTCAAGCAGGGACAGAATCGTGTCTTCATCCAACTGCTTTGCTGGCACTTTTGAATCTTCTTTTCTTTTTTTCATGCCTTTCTTTGCCTCTGTTTTTGGCAGCATGTCCCCCTTTCTAACATCCTCCCCCATCCAAGGAGCCAATGTTGAGTATGATGTCTTGGTCTCATATGGGTTTCTAGTTGATGTACCTGGGGATATTTTTAAATGATAAAAATAACTTTCATTAACATTAACAACATACTCTATGTAATTTATAGATATGCAGGCCTGTGTACTGCGTGTGATATGTATGTCCAATTATACTGTTTTCCGGTTACTCTGAATAACGTGTTTTTTCTTTAGCTCACTCACAGTCCTGGCTACCTTGACAAAACTTAAAATGCACAATAAGTGACTTTAAATGAGGGAAAACATACAAATCCCCTCAAAGAAATAACAACACAGAAGACAGCACCTTGGTCCCAAAAATAAAATGTAAATCAGTACATGTGCAGTAAGCCAACAGAAAAGTCCTATATTCATTACTACAAAATATGAAATTGGGCTGATTTTAAATGAGCATTTCTAGCAAAAAGTGTACTGGAAGCATTCATGATCGTTGTTGTGGACTGATGGCTGTGATCTGTATGCACTTTTTATATCAAATGAATTATGTGAATAACAGTTTACTCTGGACAGAACTCACTTAAGGGTATACTCCCTCTTGTGGCATAAGCGAGCAACAATGTGGTAAACTTTTATAACAGGTATGTATAGTCCTGTCCAGCTTTGATTATAATTTTGGCCACAGGCAAGTGATGAGAGATCAGTGTGAATTTTCTGTACAGGCCATTCAATTCTTTTGGATGCATACTTAGAAGAAAAATGAGGGTTGTGAGTGATAAAAAAAATTGAGTCTTATTCTACCAAATTCTATTGTATTTTGTGAAAACGCGAGGATATCTCCCTTTTTCAAATTAGATGACAAACCATAATTAAAAGAACACTCTTTTTTCCAGTTTTCGTTTCAGAATAGGCAATTGATTGATATGAAGGTACACAGATAAGCTAATAATTACCTCACAAAAGTTCACTTGGAGCTTATAAAAACAAATCAAAGTTATGCCAAAAGTGTTTTCAATTTTCCGTACAAGAACAATGTAAATCAAATGTTAACAGTTTCTGTTTGACAAACCCATCCCCTTTCCTTGAGCCATTTTTGTCTTGTCATGTAAATGTGGTTATGGGGCCTAGGATAGGAACTTTAAATGTCTAATGCAATAAACTAACCTGATATAAACCCCTCGGCGATCATTTCCTGTCTAGCTGTTCCCATGCGCTGTTGATGTTGATGCTGAGGTCTTCTTCTGTGAGAACCTCTGGATCAGGCCTCTTAAATGTAGAGACTGCAAAAAGTCATCATATTAGCAACAGCAGTGTAGAATGATATAAACAATAGCTGTTATTGATAATTAGCATAATTGCAAACAACACTAAGTTTAGTTAGATGTTCATGTATACACTGCAGGCTCACCTGGTATGTCAAAGGCTACCTTCCAGTTTGCATCTGCGATAATAACTGGAGGGCAGTCCCCACACTGGTAACAACTGAACATGAATCTGAAGTCTGTCAATGACAGAAAGTGGTGAAAAGCTCTTCGAACAGTTTGGTGGTGGAAACGGTTGTCATTGAAGAATGACAGGGTTGACGGCATGCGACCAGGAGCGGTTTTGTTCTGAGAAATGCATAAAAACCTGAGTCAAAAAAATACATCCAATTGCTGTTGTCACACACAACAGTCCTGAGACATAACTTTTCTGTTACCAATAACCTCAACGACTACTTAAAATAGAGAGTTAGTACATTTAATGATGTCATAACACGTAAAGCATTATATAGTGTCTAATTTCAATGAAAAGTAGCTTAAAATAAAGAACAAAGGCCCCTGGCAGTAGTTCATCATTATTTGCATGACAGATGACGTTCAATAAAGATTTTCACTCTAAACATTAACACTTACGGTCAATGCAGAAAGCAGAAGTTCACATAACGGGAGGGTCAGGAAGACACGGTCATTGAAATTGTGGAACCCAGACTTGTAGTCCTGAAAACGCACATGGTTCTTGCATAGGGGACACTGCTTGATGGCCACGGAGATACCTGTAGATCATTTAGGGTCAAATGAAAACAAGATGACAAACAAACACAGATGAAGACTTAATATGTACAGTATATGTAACATAATGACTGATAGACAGACAGACAGACAGACAGTCAGAAAGGACAGACAGAAACAGATGCATGTTTTTTAAACTATCAACATCACTTGCCTTTTTTAATGTATGTGTAGCCATAAACAGTTGCCTGAGTGGTAATAATGTTGTAGGGCAGTAGATCTGGTGGTATGGGTCCCGGACAATATGGGCAAGTGGTCTCTTCTGGAAAGAAAACATTGGGGGGATCCTTCTCTTTACTTCTGAGATCCACTGGTAGCTCCTGGAGTGGTGGGATTTTCTTTTTAGTATACAAATAGTTGGTCATTTGACATACATTTCTGTCATTTTCGGCATACGCTGAAATTTCAGCTTCCAACATGTGTATTTCTGTTTCCAGATCGTCTATGTCATTTATCAGGATGTCTGAATTAGGCAGGAGAAGATCTGGGGATTCCTGAAAGATCCACCACATTGCCAGCATGCGGTGGAGACAACAATGTGATTTCCCAGTCCCTCTACACTGGCAGTTCCACTTACCAGACACTGAGTCAAAGGTTACTCTAGTGCGCCCACATTTGCACCAGTTATCCATCTGGCCAGTGTATATAGAGAAGAACACCCATCTTTTGGAGTATCCCATGTCACCATAAAAGAGGTGTGTCCACTACATTTTCTAAGGCAGCTTTATGCATGCTCTCACACTGGTCAGACCACTCCTGTGATATTAATCCCTTGTCTTTCATTGCCTGCAATGACTGGAAGGTCAGGCTGGCAGGTGGGCTACAGTTGTTAGAAAAAAAAAAGCGTCGTAACCGCCATTACGCGTTTTTTCGATGGCACCATTTCTAAAAATGTTGAGGGGCCACAACAATACAACTGACCACCTATTTTAAGGCTTTTATGAAAAAGTGAACGGTTCACCTCAACTTATTGTAACGTATTATAATTCCAACTCGAACACAGCAACTGCAACTTGGCTGTAAACTTCGGTAATGGCTTCACGTAAGCTTGCTTGTAGAATTATGACAAGGTGATTCGGACTTTTTCAGTTAGAGTAATTCCATTGCCAGTCTAGCATACTACTTAAATATTGTAAGGAATACTGTAAAATCATGGAAACCACTTTTTTTTTTCCTTGTGAGAGCTTGTATGCGAGCAAAACTTACCAGCTATGTCTTCAAGTCATCAGGTAAACACTGTCTCTGGTATCAAAGAGTGGTAGACGTACTGACCTCACGCAACACACTTGAACTATGGGTAATGGCTTAGCGCTGATCTACTTTGCTATTGCCTACATAGCCTATGATTCATATCGTTTGTGGTATGACGTAAGGCAATTGATATTGGGGGTTGTATAGAGGCGGTGGATGAGCTGTATACACTACCCAGCAAGCAACTTTCTGTGTAATAAACATGTAATAGCCGTCAATTGCAAACCTGATGACTAGGCTAGAACAAGGCTAAATTTGGGTATGAGGATGTTGATTAAATCTTCACATATAGACCACATTTCACCAGTATTTGCAATACTGGCTTAGATGTGAGAAATTAGAAAAATGAGGATAAGATCTAATTTGCACATTTTAAAGGATAAAAGGTTTGTTTATGGCACAAAAGAAACAGAAAGTTGCATAAAGCAGCCCCTTTGGATCAGCGGTCTCGTGCTTAGTATTCTCCTGGGCGGGTGGTCACGCTATCTAGTACGCCACTGAGTCGAGAATGGAAAGCATTGTACAATTCTTTCACTCGTGTATTTTGCTTCGCAAGTACGGTCTCTGGCAATAAGTGCTCGTGTTTACAGTGTCTGTGCCTGCGCTTTCCAGCAGGAAGCACAATTGTTGTTTTACATTAATGTATGAAAATACTACCATGATCTCAGGGAAATGTGTGCCGAAGCAGGAGTGGTATATGTAACTATTGTATATATATACATACATCTCTAGTTTCTGACACGATTGAGGTCATTCAACATCTCCCGGACTATACTCAGGATGTTTTATGAGTCTGTGGTGGCCAGTGCTATACTATGCTGTTGTGCGCTGGGGCAGCAGGCTGAGGGTAGCGGACGCAAAAAGGTTGAACAGACTGATCCGCAAGGCCAGTGACGTTGTTGCGAGTGGAGCTGGACTCTCTGACGGCGGTGTCAGCGAGGAGGATGCTGTCCAAGTTACATGTCATCTTGAACAATGGCTCTCATCCACGCCATGACGTGGTGGTCAGCCACAGGAGTACATTCAACACTTTGTTCAACTCCTAATATTATTATTATTATTATTATTATTTCTGCATATTCTGAATTTTGAATGGGAGCAATTTCCCCTCGGGGATTATAAACTATTTCTGAATCTGATTCTAATTCTGAACAAATGCTGCTGCATAGACATGTGTAGAATAGCATGATCCGATAGATGAAAGATAGGAGTAACAATTAAATTGAGACGCTACATTTTCAGCACTTTCTTTATAACAACTAGCCAGACTGTAAACAGGTCTAGGTTCAGTGGCTGTTAGACCATGAATGAAAACAAGTCATCAAATGTCTACAGTGCCACCCTCTGGCAGATATAGGAACCTGCATCTGGACATTGGCAGCAGTGAACTATTCCAGGCGTAGTCAATACATTTACACATTCTCATTTCTTAAGCTCATGAGAAAAACACCCCGATGTCTACAACAATCCTCCAGTGAGCATTTTTCTGTTAAACAGAAATCACTAGCAACACAACATTCGACTGGCTCAGAAGTGCAAATGTTTTATTGAGTATATGAAGACAACAATGACAAATTCACATTTAGACAATATTTCCACCAGGATTTGCAATACTGGCTTTCAACTAAGACATTTCAATGTGTTTTCTTAGTCAAGCTCCAAAATTAAGACATGCTCTTATTTGCACATTGTACAGGATAAAGGATGTCTTTATTGCAAAAGAGGAAAAAAAAAACAATGGATAAATAAAGTTCACATGATCAGTTCAAACTCCTTTCACTGCAAGGCCGCTGCACTACTTACTGCATCATAACAATGTTACTTACTACAAAGGTGGAAAGCATCGTATAGCTACATGCATTTAGCTTGTGCCTTGCACACAGTCACTTATAAACATCACGTCTCAGCCTAAACAAATGATCCAAATGAGTAAACAAATTTAATGGTGACTTGTGACACATTCATTTTGTACCCACATCTTCAAAACAATATTGAAATCCCAGTTGGTGGCCACTGGCATAAAAACGACATATTCCTCTGGATCATCAGTGGTATGTCTATAACTAAAGGCTTATACCTTTAATTATGGAGTAGTGGTATGTCCATGCCTAAAGGCTTATACCTCTGGAAGAGTAGTGGTATGTCGATGTTGAAAGGCTTATTCCACTGGATCAGTGTTATGTGATGCAGGACACCATATGGTGCTGAAGCAGGAGTGGTGTGTCGGTAGTAGGGGTGCAGTGTTGGCTGAAGACTTGTGATATTCAAGGACAAGAACATGTGTAGAATAGCATGGTCCGAGACCTAGATGAAACATAGGAGTAACAATTAAATTGAGACACAAAATTTCCAACACTTTATCACAATAAGCCAGAAGTATACAGTAAAAGTAGCATCATGTATTTTGAAGGGTTTGGGATTCAAGGCTTCAGATAATTTAAAATAAATGTAAGCAGACAGACAGAACTGGACTGATCAGAGCCAACACTCACAGCTCTACTACTTTACTCTGCAGACCACACTGTCCATATGACTGCATTAAATCAGTCTGTATGTGTGTGTTTGTATGTGATAGTTTGGTCTATGACAGACGGGGCAGTCATAATATCCACATCAGTTTTATTTATATATATATACACATACATATATATATATATACACACACATATATATACATACATACACACACACATATATATACATATATACATACATATATATATATATACATACATATGCATATATACATATATATACATACATATATATACATATATATACACATACATATATACATACATATATATACATACATACATACATATACACATACACACACACACACATATATATATATATATACATACATATACATACACACACATATGTATATATACATATATATGTGTATATATACATATATATAGCAGTGGTGGCATGTACGCCAGAAGGGTAAATTCACGAGTTGAACCGATAAAAGTTATTTGTCTTCGTTATCAGTGACTTACAGCCGTAGCCTATCTGTTTTGTAGTGGTTTGTAGCATATCGTCGCTGTCAAGCAGAAGCCTCCTATCTTCAATATATGGTATTAAATTTACGTGTCACTGTACAGTGGGTACTAGTTTCATTTGGAGGATTTCACGCGTGAGTCACGGGAGAGTCACACAGATTTTTTTTTTGGAGGAGTAATTGTGTTTTCACCAGAAGCTGCAATGTGCCCAAACAACCGCCAGGTGGCATCTGTGAGCAGCAGGACGCCTCCATAAGACAGCAGCACGGAGCAGTGAACACAAATGGGGAATGCAATATAATAATAATACAGCATGGGCGAGCGGTCTTAATAAGCTATAAATGCAGTGCATGCCCAAGCCCTTCAATAAAAATAATTGAAAATATTAATCTGGCAGTGTGTTCAATTATACAATACCTTAGTTCTACTGTTTTGGTCTTAAATCCGTGCCTAATCTGTCCCGTTTTGCTTGCGAAAAGCTGGAAAGCTGACAGCTTGTTTCGCGCGTGCGCACTGTGACACAGAGTAGTACAGTTACTGCTAGAGGCTGTGTTTACTGTAGAAGAGCATTTTGAATGGCAAAAAAGCTGTCAGTGAAGCAGCTTATCTGCCAACGCGCATGCGCAAAACTGACTTGTTTGAATTGTTCAGCGGGAAACTGTCAGTGGTTCATTTCATCGTGTAGCCCGGTCAAAATGAGTGAAAATATTAATTCTATTCAGTCTTTGCGTTCAGTGCCGTTTTCGCGGAGAACTTTTGAGGAAAAGAAAACTATAATTTCAAGTGGACGGCCTACTCCTGAAGTAAATATCACAAAAACTGGCCGATCCCCCCTCCCGTCAAACGATCCGGTCTGACAGTGACATATTGCCTGTTCATTCATGAAAACCATCTCGAAACACTCTGTCAAACAAGTGTCAGATCTGTCAATCTGCGGCGCTACTAGCCTAGTTCGCTCATTTTAAAAACACACCGGCAGCAGCGCCTACTGATCTGAGACGTGTCACGTGAGTTACTGTAAATGCTGTGTGGAAAACCAGCTGTGGTCTGTGATTGAGGTGCAGAAGGGTGAGTTTGGAGCTGACGAGAGGATCGCGCTGACGACCGTTTCATTACATTTTTCTCATTGAAAAACTATACAACTGGCATTTAGATTATGTTCTGCACAAAAAAATAAGTGAAATAATAACAATTCGGTTTTAGCAATCAACCGCTTATAGTGATCAAATGTACTCTGGACCAACGTGATCACTATAAGCGGTTTCCACTGTAGTAGTTAAAAACCATATTATATTTTTTATTAATAAATAAATACCCCCCTTACGGGCGCGCATGCTATTGACACTTCAGCATGACCACAGTAAAAGGTCACCGCTCGCCACTGTAATACAGTATAGTTTTTCAATGAGACAAATGTAACGACGGCAGCTACAGTATACGTCTCACTCTTTTTCGGTCCTCAGTCTCGTCAGCTCGAAACACACCCGTCTGTATTTTTAAAATGAGCGAACTACTGTACAGTAGTGCCGCAGATTTCTCATTCCCCACCTTGTTTGATTGAGTGTGTTGCTGGATGATTTCTCATGAATGAACGGGCAATAGCCTGTGTCACTTTTTTTAATTTCAAGTCAAGCGGGGAGGGGGGGATCCTTGTACCTGGGTTACTGTTACCAAGGATACGGAAATAAAAGTAGCGAAGCTCCGGACAGAGTTGCGGTGATTGTATCCACTTTATGATAGGCTACTGTAGATTATGAAAACACATGAGTCTATCACAACAAGGGATTTTCCAGATCAAATCCGTTGGATTATCCATATGAGAGGTAGACTGCCGGTTCTCACGGCCCGGACTCCTGCCAATAGTTTTTTTTTGTGTTTTTTTTGAGGGTGTGTGTGTGCCGAGCGGACCCCTTTAGAGAGACACGCGTCTGTATGGGACAGGCTTTTATTTAATTTAGAACAAACCTTATGCTCAGCAAAAAAATTTTAGGTCGCCGGATCTGAACCCGATCGAGTTAGTCTGGGCTTCAATGAAACGCTACATTCGCTGTGAGGCCAAACCCAAAAACAGAGATGAACTGATCTCCGCAATAGAGTCATTTTGGAAATATAAGCTCACCAAAGAGGCCTGCAACAAATACATAGATCACTTGGACAAAGTCATTGAACAGGTCATAGCATTAAAGGGAGGACCGACTGGCATGTGACTGCATGGCAGACGGCGAAAAATGCCCAGGGCCGAAGGATCTCCTGCTGAAAGACTGATGCGCACACTACGCAGATCTGAGGACACACTCTGCTTTAAATTACCTACTGTATATCATACTGCACTGTTCTGTATACCTGTCGATTTTTTAAACAAAAATGTTTTATTTGAAGCACGTAGGCTACCATGTACAGTACAGACCAAAAGTTTGGACACACCTTCTCATTCAAAGAGTTTTCTTTATTTTCATGACTATGAAAATTGTAGATTCACACTGAAGGCATCAAAACTATGAATTAACACATGTGGAATTATATACTTAACAAAAAAGTGTGAAACAACTGAAAATATGTCTTATATTCTAGGTTCTTCAAAGTAGCCACCTTTTGCTTTGATAACTGCTTCGCACACTCTTGGCATTCTCTTGATGAGCTTCAAGAGGTAGTCACCTGAAATGGTCTTCCAACAGTCTTGAAGGAGTTCCCAGAGATGCTTAGCACTTGTTGGCCCTTTTGCCTTCACTCTGCGGTCCAGCTCACCCCAAACCATCTCGATTGGGTTCAGGTCCGGTGACTGTGGAGGCCAGGTCATCTGGCGCAGCACCCCATCACTCTCCTTCTTGGTCAAATAGCCCTTACACAGCCTGGAGGTGTGTTTGGGGTCATTGTCCTGTTGAAAAATAAATGATGGTCCAACTAAACGCAAACCGGATGGAATAGCATGCCGCTGCAAGATGCTGTGGTAGCCATGCTGGTTCAGTATGCCTTCAATTTTGAATAAATCCCCAACAGTGTCACCAGCAAAGCACCCCCACACCATCACACCTCCTCCTCCATGCTTCACGGTGGGAACCAGGCATGTAGAGTCCATCCGTTCACCTTTTCTGCGTCGCACAAAGACACGGTGGTTGGAACCAAAGATCTCAAATTTGGACTCATCAGACCAAAGCACAGATTTCCACTGGTCTAATGTCCATTCCTTGTGTTCTTTAGCCCAAACAAGTCTCTTCTTCTTGTTGCCTGTCCTTAGCAGTGGTTTCCTAGCAGCTATTCTACCATGAAGGCCTGATTCACACAGTCTCCTCTTAACAGTTGTTCTAGAGATGTGTCTGCTGCTAGAACTCTGTGTGGCATTGACCTGGTCTCTAATCTGAGCTGCTGTTAACCTGCGATTTCTGAGGCTGGTGACTCGGATGAACTTATCCTCCGCAGCAGAGGTGACTCTTGGTCTTCCTTTCCTGGGGCGGTCCTCATGTGAGCCAGTTTCTTTGTAGCGCTTGATGGTTTTTGCGACTGCACTTGGGGACACTTTCAAAGTTTTCCCAATTTTTCGGACTGACTGACCTTCATTTCTTAAAGTAATGATGGCCACTCGTTTTTCTTTACTTAGCTGCTTTTTCTTGCCATAATACAAATTCTAACAGTCTATTCAGTAGGACTATCAGCTGTGTATCCACCTGACTTCTGCACAACACAACTGATGGTCCCAACCCCATTTATAAGGCAAGAAATCCCACTTATTAAACCTGACGGGGCACACCTGTGAAGTGAAAACCATTTCAGGTGACTACCTCTTGAAGCTCATCAAGAGAATGCAGAGTGTGTGCAAAGCAGTAATCAGAGCAAAAGGTGGCTACTTTGAAGAAACTAGAATATAAGGCGTATTTTCAGTTGTTTTACACTTTTTTGTTAAGTACATATTTCCACATGTGTTAATTCATAGTTTTGATGCCTTCAGTGTGAATCTACAATGTCAATAGTCATGAAAAGAAAGGAAACTCATTGAATGAGAAGGTGTGTCCAAACTTTTGGTCTGTACTGTATATATCTTATATTTTTGGGAAGTCTGAATTCCAGTCACTACACATCTTATGAACGTGATGTAAAGTAATAACTTTATTTTTTTATATATATTTTTTTTAAATGCAGCCTCTAAAACTAGAATGAAAAATATTTTCCTATGTTCCACCTTCTCGGCTCTATTGAAAGTAATGAGCTTAATAGACATATTAGCGCCTCCATTTATCTCTGACCAATAGGTGTGCTTGTAATAATTGCTGTGACGACAGCTGGACACAATGTAACACATTAGCATCCTCCATTTATCTCTGACTGTTGGAGCCATTTTGTATATTACACATAAGGTGATAAATAATTTAGATTTGTTGGATTTATTCTGATTTTGTATATTTGAGGTTATAAGAGTGCCTATTAGTTAATAACAACTGCGCTCTTCTTATTGGCTGAGATGTGCGTAACGTGATGCGTGCGTACTTTGGTTCAGTGATGATTATGGAGGCGAGGAGAGCACACTAGTTTTTGACCGTGCTAATGATTATTGCCTGATTTTGGATTGCTACAGTTTTATTTTTTGTTGTAACTTGAATAAAGGTTTCAATAAACCCACGTGAGAAAGAAGAACTGTGGAGTTTTTGTGGCCTAAGACACGCGTCAACTACATGCTCACGCTCCATAATTTTAGTGTGTGTTTAAAAAGTAAAAAGAGATGGAGTCACACTTACACTGACCAATGGGTGTGTTTGTGGATACTTCACTCAAGTACATTGTCAGACAAAAGTCCTGCCCCCCACAGTACTTCACACAGCTGTTTGCTTTGAACAGAAAAACCGGTTCCTACAGTAGCTCTCCTCACACTTTTCAGTTCATAAGTGAAGAAATTTCGTCGTGTTTCATGTAATAAATTTCACATGTAAGGGGAGCTGAACATACAGCCTCCATTCAGAACTCCAAGACACATGTGCCAGATGCACAGAGGCATGCGTAAAACACAGATTGAGACCACTTCATGATGTTTAGTTATTTTTTTTAGTTCATTTTCGTTTCTTTTGGATTTTTGTGCGTATTACTGAGCTGTTTTGGTCCATGTTTGTAAGCCTTTTTTCCCCTGGATTATATTTTCTAAAGTTGCAACAATATAGTAATATATATTGTTTTCGTTTCATTTCGTTAAGTATAAATCAATCAATCCATTTTCTTTGAATCTATGAGATTGTAGAGCACCTAAAAACCAAAGCACCAGTTCACTGTAGCGATTTTCATACACACACCCAGTCTCGCTTTCAATAAAACACACTCGCATTCTATTACAATCGGTGAAATATATGAAAACACAATTTTAAAAATGACAGTTGTTGCTCTAGTTTTTTGTTTGGGTAAGCTTCATATTTAAAAGCGCAATGTTCAGCTGTCAGAAACTAAAAGCAGCCTCCTCTTGTTATATTTGCAGCAACACTGTTGCTTCAGGCTGTGATCAGCTTTTTTGTATCGCTCATAGCCTACTTTCCATTAAAACAACCTGCTGCTCTTGGCTGAAATCAGCCCGTTGTGGCTCCATTCTACGATTAAAGTAGTATCAACAAAGTCACTGTTAACAAAATTAACATCTAATCTGTCCCTTCAAATTGTGTGTTTGGAGCAGCTGCAGACAGATGTGCATTAATGCTCCGCTCGTGAGTCCAGCTGCATCGGGTCCAGGCTGCTGGCACGACCGAAGCAGCTTAGAAACTGTTTAAACGAGCGATCGTGGGCTATAAGTGGATTGTTACATTCACGAGAACTTGCAGAAAATAGATATGAGACAATTTGCTCAAACTTGGAGCCAGACCCGGCCAGGCTACAGGAGAGATCAAAAATATGGAGGGGGACAGGACCCCCATGAGAACCACTGATCCTGTTGAACGTAACCACTGTGAAACAATAAAAAACAACATTGATCTGATTTACCGGCGTAGCGCTCCCTCTCTCCATTCACTCTCTAGCTCTCTCGACCACAGCTGCAAATTAAGTAGCCTATGGCCTATGAACAGCGCCACTCTCCATTGCAGCTATGTTGTGGTCAAATGTGGAATTATCCCAAAATCTTTTGAGCTGCATTTCAGTATGATGCTTCCACCTAGTGGCTACAATGTGACCTACAATTTCACGCAACGCGTGAATCACGCTTTCCGTGAGGGAAACCTCTATTTGAAACTAGTACCAACTGTAGGTAGTAAGCTACAAACCTACGAGCAAATAGAACGGAAATGGACATATTCATCCAATAGTGTGCAACCAAAAAGTGATTTATTAAAATTCAAAGTTATTAAAAATGCAACAGATCTCGAATGACAACAACAACTGCGGTTGTTGTGAACCCAAGCTCTGCCGTGTATCATAACATGACAAGAGGCCGGCTGGAGATAAGCTCTTTGAATACATTCATTGGTTAATAATGTATACAGACGTGAAGGGTGGCCAGTAAAATCGATTATAAAAAAATAGTCGAAAAAAGTCAAATTTGCAAATAAGAGGTTTTTGTCTGACAGCAACAATATCAGTAATAATTCATGTGTAGGATATTAAATCAGTACAAAACAGTAATAATATAAATTGGATAAGACACTGAATAGTAAACCTCCACTTAATGCAATGATTTATAACAATAATAATTCATTTGTAAGATATGTAATCAATTAAAAACTGTAATAATTACTATCAGGCATGACAACGTGATGATGCATAGATTTCAGCTTCTTAAATGATACACAATTCTGTTTTGTTCTCTCTTTTAGTAGTTCCAGTGCCAAGAAAAGGCGTGTAGATGACCTTGTTGTCAGAAGAGGCACATGAACCCCTCCAATGGCTCAAGTCTTGACAGAAAGCATCGTCAACATGATAGTCAATGACATCAAATCAAATCAAATTTTATTTGTATAGCCCAAATTCACAAATCACAGTTGCCTCAGAGGGCTTTACAATCTGTACAGAGACGACACCCTCTGTCCTTCGACCCTCGATTCGAGTGAGGAAAAACTTGCCCCAAAAAAAAGGCCCTTTTAACAGGGAAAAAAAAAATGCGGAAGAAACCTCAGGGAGAGCCACAGAGGAGGGATCCCTCTCCCAGGACGGACAGACGTGCAATAGATGTCGCATGTACAGAGCAGATCAACGAGATCACAATGTATTCAATTATAAGCGATGATTGACAGGAGTGAAAGTACATTAAGATGTATTACAGCAATAATAATGAAATGCACATGGAAATGTGATTACTAGTGATAACAGTAGTAGTGATTAATGGTAAGGATGGTATGTAGTAATGCATTACAATAATAGTAGTGGAACGTATGTAACAGAGATGTGACTAATATTAGAGACAGTAGTGGTGGGTGTCAGGCAGGGTCATGGCAGTAGGCGCATCCACGATCAGGCAGGGCCATAGCAGTAGGCGCATCCACGATCAGGCAGGGCCATAGCAGTGGGCGCATCCACGATCCACGACCCGGGCGCGGCCAGGATCCATGGGAGCCTGTAGGACTAGAAAGCACAAGGACTCCGGGGAAGAAGTAAGTCAGTGACATGCAGAGATGGGGCATGTATACAGGCATAATGTATACAGATGGAGAGGAGAGGAGAGGGGAGGAGAGAGAAGCTCAGTGTGTCATTGTCCCCCGGACTAGGCCTATAGCAGCATAACTAAGAGCTGGTCCAAGACAGGCCTGCTGCAGCATTCTGGACCAGCTGGAGACTCTTTAGAGACTTGTTAGGGCAGCCTGATAATAGAGAATTACAATAGTCCAGCCTGGACGTAACAAATGCATGGACTAGCTTTTCTGCGTCTTTTTGAGACAGGATGGGCCTGATTTTTGCAATGTTACATAGATGAAAAAATGCAGACCTTGAAATTTGTTTTATGTGGGAGTTGAAGGACATATCTTGATCAAAGATAACTCCCAGATTCCTGACGGTGGTGCTGGAGGCCAAGTTAATGCCATCCAAACTCGCTATATCATTAGATAATGCATCTCTAAGGTGTTTAGGACCAAGTACTATAACTTCGGTTTTATCTGAGTTTAACAGCAGAAAATTGCAGGTCATCCAGGTCTTAATGTCCTTGAGACATGCATGGAGGTTGGTAAGCTGATTAGTTTCATTTGGCTTTATTGATAGGTATAACTGTGTATCATCTGCATAACAATGAAAGTTTATGGAGTGTTTCCGAATTATATTTCCTAGAGGGAGCGTATATAAGGTGAATAGTATGGGTCCAAGCACGGAGCCTTGAGGAACACCATGACTAACCTTGGTATACAGGGATGACTCATCATTAATTAATTAATTAATTAATTAAATGGGACATAAACCAGTTTAATGCGGGTCCTTTAATGCCAATTAAGTGTTCCAGTCTCTGTAGTAGAATGTGATGATCAATGGTATCAAATGCAGCACTAAGATCTAGTAAGACCAGGACAGAGACAAGTCATTCGTCAGAAGCGATGAGGAGGTCATTTGTAACTTTCACCAGTGCCGTCTCTGTGCTATGATGTGCTCTAAAACCTGATTGAAAATCCTCATATAAACTATTTTTATGAAGAAAGTCACATAGCTGGTTGGCGACCGCTTTCTCAAGGATCTTGGAGAGGAAAGGGAGGTTGGATATAGGTCTATAGTTGGCTAAAGCTTCTGGGTCAAGATTAGGCTTTTTAAGGAGCGGTCTAATTACAGCTAGTTTAAAGGATTGTGGTACGTATCCTGTTAATAGAGACAGGTTGATCATTTCTAGTAGAGATGTGCTAATTAAAGGTAAAGTTTCTTTCAGCAACCTAGTTGGGATGGGGTCTAGGAGACAAGTTGTTGGTCTAGATGAAGAAACCATCGAAGTTAGTTGGTGGAGGTCGATGGGAGAGAAGCAGTCTAAATATAAGTCAGAATTTACAACTGTTTCTGAGGTTCCTGTGTTTAAAGATACAATAGTGCCAGTTGAGGGCAAGCGATGATGGATTTTGTCTCTAATAGTTAAAATTTTATCATTAAAGAAGCTCATGAAGTCATTACTACTGAGCGTTGTAGGAATACATGGTTCAGTAGAGCTGTGACTTTCTGTCAGCCTGGCTACAGTGCTGAAAAGAAACCTGGTGTTGTTTTTGTTTTCCTCTATTAATGACGAGTAATAGCTTGCTCTGGCATTGCGGAGGGCCTTCCTATATATTTTAAGGCTATCTTTCCAGGCTAAGCGGGATTCTTCCAAGTTGGTGGAACGCCATTTCCTTTCAAATTTCCGTGATGTTTGCTTCAATTTGCGGGTATCCGAGTTATACCAGGGTGCTAACCTCCTGTGCTTTATAGGTTTCCTTTTCAGGGGGGCAATAGAGTCCAGTGTTGTTCGCAATGAGCCTGCAGTGCTATCAACAAGATGATCGATTTGTGAGGAACTGAGGTTAGCGGAGGAGTCCTCTATTATATTAAGACATGGCATTGAATTTAGTGCCAGCGGTATAATTTCCTTAAATTTAGCTACAGCACTATCAGATAGACATCTAGTGAAGGAGTTTTTGCCTAATGGTGTGTAGTCCAGTAATAGAACTTCAAAAGTTATTAAGTGATGGTCTGATAAAAGAGGATTCTGTGGAGAAACTGTTAGATTTTCAATCTCGATACCATAAGCTAGAACAAGGTCAAGGGTGTGGTCAAAACAGTGAGTTGGTTTATGTACACACTGAGAGAAGCCAATGGAGTCTAATAATGAGATAAATGCAGTACTAAGGCTATCATTAACGGCATCCACATGAATATTAAAATCACCTACAATAATTACTTTATCTGATTTGAGGACTATACTTGATAAAAACTCAGAGAATTCAGATAAAAACTCTGAGTAAGGACCAGGTGCTCGATACACTACAACAAATAGAACTGGCTGTAAAGTTTTCCACGTTGGATGTGAAAGACTCAGAACAAGGCTTTCAAATGAGTTATAATTTAATTTAGGTTTAGGAATGATTGACAGACTTAAGTCATAAATAGCTGCAACACCACCTCCTCGGCCGGAGCCTCGAGGAATGTGAGTATTAATATGACTGGGTGGAGTGGATTCATTCAGGCTGACATATTCTTCAGGATGCAGCCAAGTTTCAGTAAGACAGAATAAATCAATATTACAGTCTGAAATTAAGTCATTTACTAGTACAGCTTTCGATGACAGGGATCTGATATTTAGGAGTCCGCATTTAATTCTCTTGTCTTGTTTTGAGATTGCAGAGTTGCTGTTAATTTTTATTAGATTTTCATGCACAACTCCTCTTCTGTGGACTTTTGATTTGATTAATTTAATTAATTTAGGTGGTCGGGGGGCAGACACAGTCTCAATGGAGCAACTGATCTAATGGAAGCTCAGAGAAGCGTGTAAGACTGCAGCTCTGCCTCCTGGTCTCAACTCTGGGTTGTCAGGCTGGTTGTTGGCTAATGAAATGGGTTAAATTTCTAGAGATGAGAGCCGCTCCGTCCAAAGTGGGATGGATGCCGTCTCTCCTAATGAGACCAGGTTTTCCCCAGAAAGTCCGCCAATTATCAACAAAGCCCACATCGTTTGCTGGACACCACCTTGACAGCCAGTGGTTGAATGATGACATGCGGCTGAACATGTCATCACTGGTTAGGTTTGGCAGGGGCCCGGAGAAAACTACGGAGTCCGACATTGTTTTGGCATAGCTACACACCGACTCAACATTAATCTATCTTATAGACGTCCTTAAATCAACTAAGAGCAAGATTGCCCTGACAGCTGATGCCTGGACCAGTATTGCCACAGAGGCATATTTTGGCATCACTTGTCACTTTAAGTGATGACTGGGAACTCACTAGCTTCTGCCTCACCACCATGCCACTGGAAGAACGACACACTGGAGTTAACATTGCTGCATGGATTGAGTATGCCATGGCAAGGTTTGAGGTCCCTGCTAGCAAGATTGTGGCTGTTGTCCATGACAATGGCTCCAATGTTGACACAGTGCTGGCTGCAAACATTTTGAAAGAAAAGCATGGGTGGAATTCAGTCCGCTGTGCAGGCCACACTTGGCCACAATAGGTGATCGGTCATGCTCTGAAACATCCTCAGATCACTAAAACACTAGGAGCAGCGAGGTGTCTTGTAGAGCACTTCAAAAGAAGTGAACTAGCCTCAAGCAAGCTGAAGACCAAATAGAAACAAATGGGAATCCCAGAGAAGAAATTTATCCAAGATGTCTCTACTAGGTGGAATAGCACCTTTTACATGGTGACTCGTCTGCTAGAACAGAGATGGCCGCTGACTGCAACATTGTCTAACCCAAACAGTAACACAGAAAGGGAAACAGCATCTCGACCTGAAACCAGACCAGTCGGCCTTGCTTGAGGAACTGGCAAAAGCTCTTCAGGCCTTTGAAAGTGCCACTGTCTACCTGAGTGGTGAAACCTATGCTACCGCCTCTGCCCTGCCTCCTCTGGTCAGAGGGCTTCAGAAGTCCACTCAGACCACCTATGATACAGCTTCTGTTTCTGGCATTCCAGGCAGCTGCTTCACAGGAGACAACTGCACGCTGGTCCAGAGAAGTCACTGTCAAAGATGACAACACAAACACACAGATCATTGCAGCTGCACTGGACCCGCGTTTTCAGAAACTGAACACTGAACCTGGTGTCAGAAATTTCAAAGTAAAGTCCAATCTCTTGCCTTACAGTCCATGCAAGAAGAAACTGCAAAGAGGCAGTGTGCCAGTGAGAATGAGGAAGCCATTACATGTGCTAAGAGAACTTCAAATGGGTCTCTTGATTCACTGTTTGGATGTGACTCCTCAACAGATACTGACAGTGAGACTGCTGAACAGGATGCTCACAACCAAGCTATCACCAACGAGGCAAGATTTATGTGTTTAAATAAGAACAGTTCTTATTAATTAACATTTAACATCAACTGTAACATGCCATACTTTTTCACAAGCCTAATTTTCATCTGTTGTCCCATTGCAGGTACTGATGTACTTTAATCCCCTATCTTGGTGGAAGTCAAATGAAGCAAAATATCCAAGTCTTGCATCATTAGCCTGGTCATTCTTGTGCATTCCTGCCACTTCTACTCCTTCTGAGCGACTGTTCTCAGCTGCTGGGAACATAACCTCCAAGAAGAGAGCCAGCCTCACACCTGAGTATGTTGATATGCTCACATTCCTGCATTGCAATTTGAAGAATTTGTGAATTATACAGTCATTTGTACTGGATTTTTTTAATTTTATTTACATTTACTAGTTTTATTTGAAATTTTGGACTTGGCAGCACTATTTCAAAAAGCTATAGTTATAGTATAGTAAAGTTATTTGTACATTATGTTTTTGTTATCACAACTTGCACTTTAATGTATTATTTTGTCAATTTATGTTTCATTAAAATAACAATTTAAAAATGCAGTTGTTTCAAAATATTATGTTTTCAAATACATGTTTCATGGGTTTTTAATTTGCTCTGAGAATATGAGGTAAAGTCGAAAATAATTGTGACTAATCGAAAAAATAATCGTTAGATTAGTCGACAACCAAAATAATCGTTAGTTGCAGCCCTAGTGTTGGCCTTGTATGGCTATTTCCTGGGTTAAAATCCCAGGTGGCGTTGTTGACGACACACACTACACATACACACGCTCACACAAACACACACTCAGACCCGCTCTCGCCACAGTGGCATTAGCATTAGCATCTAGCTGCTCAGGTGATGGCTGGGGCCTGTCGCAGCCTGTTTTAGAAGCATCATTTCTCCCTCGGCCTGCCATCATAGAGTGTCCGCAAGTAAAAAAATAAGTTTACCTATAGTAAAAGGCTGCAGTATTAAGGCTTAAAGCTGGCAGAAAAAATACAAAAGTGTAATATAAAAGTGTAAAGTAAAAAAAAAAAAATATCATTCCAGCGGAGCCTCTGTGAAACGTGTCTTACATCTTCCTCGTTCCACCAGGGGTCCCCCCCACTGTTGAAATTTAACCGCCGCTGCTAAGGAGAGGAGAGGAGGAGAGGGGAGAGTGCATAGAGGGCTGTGTTTTACCTCAGACATTTATTCTATTAATTATTTTGCATTATGGACGTTTCTGAAGGGGCTATGCCCATAATGAGTCTTAGTGTGATCAGCACTCTACAGAAAATATCAGTTGAACAGGCGGTGCTTCAATCTGGTCCAGGACACATGTGCTTACACAGTGCTAAAAGAATGTGGTCACGTGTGGCCAAGACCACCACTGACTGCGGTCTGAGTCATAAAATCCTAAGGCATTCACACCTGTACTTGGAGCTGTCCACTTATGAACAGGCGCTCACAACAAATAATACCAGGCCTGACCAGCTTGTTTGTTTTAGTGCTGCATCACTAGACTAACAAGAAGCTTCTTTCCACAGGCTGTGAGACTCGATTCATCCTCAGCACTCCACCATGAAAAATAGTTTCCATTTTATGACTAATCTAACCAGATAACAGAAATTCTGACCCGATGACCGGCATTAAGAATGATTACAATAACGTAAAGGTAGGATTTTGTAATATTTTGTTTAGGACAGCAACCGATGGTTATTTTCATGCTGGTTGTTTTCTCCATTAATCCTTTGATCGGTAAAAATATTGAGAACTGTGGTCACAGTAAGCCAGAGGCCCAAGTGACACCTTCACAATGTCCAGTCCAAACCTGAACATTATAAATACAATGAAATGATTTAAAGGAAACGCAGCAAATGTCATACCAGCTGTAAAGCGGCAACCACATGATTTTACTGGAAAAATAACTGAAACCACTATCAAAATTGTTATCAATTAATTTTCTGTCAATCAACTGATTAATCAAATATAAGCAATATATGTAAAAACTGATGAATACTTGAATTTATAACAAACCATATTGTATAAGCCCTTCATTTTTGTGCAAAAAAATAATAATTTCCAGTGTAACTGGTAATAACTATAGCTGTCAGATAAATGTAGTGGAGTAAAAAGTGCAATATTTGCTTCTAAGATGTAGTAAAGTGGAACTTTAAAAGTAATATGAAAAGAAAAGGCTAAATTTAAGTACAAGTATCTCAAATTTGTAATTAAATACATTACTTGACTAAATGTACTAGGGTGCCACCAGACTGAGGCGTGCGTTTTTTAAATTTATTTTACACACCCAGATCTACTTATGTTACTCCAAATAAATGAAAATGTTTCAAAATTCACTTTTGGAAGAAGGTTTCCTGGCACCGACTCCAGATGCTCCATCCTCTGCTGATGGTTGTTTGCGTCTCTTGTGTGTTGGTGGGATGTTATCCCCCTCATCAGCTGCAATAGTTTACTCTGCTGATGGTTCTATGAAATACAAAATATTCAGTCAGACATGTGAGAATGACCACAATTACGGCTGGATGGTACAGCAAAAAATTATCCACAGGCAGGTTTAAGGTGGGTCACAGAGGTGGTTCTTTATTCCTCCACCTCAGCAAACAGCATAACACATCAGTACCACCTCCCCCAGGTTGTTAAAATGGCCCCCATTTATAGGGTGTCACAGCTAATGACCCTGGAAGATTCCATCCACAGGGATCCACTGCCTATCAACATGTTTAACCCACCATTTTTATTCCTATATTTACACCACCTTATCAGTAACAAATACACACCCTCATTTGCCTCCCCTAACAACAAAAATACACATCCCACTTTGTCTTTTTTCCTGGGGGAAGCCTTTTGCCTGCACACCCTGAAGACAAACACTGGTGAGTAAACAATACACTTGACTTCTTCACTGCATGCACTTATTGAGCAACACAATACACATTCTTAGCTTAGCTCCTTGTTGAAGGAATTAACACATTTAATATGCACCTTTAACCCTCTGTCCCGCTGCTCTAGGTGGAGCTGCGTGGCCCACACATCACCCACCTGTAAAACCAAGACCCGACCAAGGACAATAAACGTTCAATAAATACGATAAACATATCCATACAAATGTGCAAAAAACAGTGTTAAAATGTATTGTGCAAATCTCCAATAAAGTGCTGTTGCTCCTCTGCATATGTAGTCACACTCAGTCCATAGTGCGTGGTGCCATGTGTGCAAAGCCTGGTGACGATGTGCTCTTCGTCAGATTTCCTCCTCCCTCTCCCCAAAGAGAACAGTACCTCATTCCTCTGACATTCTGGACAGACAGTCCGCCACCACATTTGACTTCCCTGACCTGTAGTGCACCGTGAAGTCATAGGGCTGCAGGGCCAGGTACCACCTAGCGATGTGCATGTTGGCATCCCTCATGCGATAAAGCCACTGCAAAGACCGATGATCAGTTTCCAGGAAGAAGTGCCGCCCCAGCAGATAATATCTGAGGGTGTCGATGGCCCACTTCATCGCCAAGCACTCCTTTTCCACTGTAGAGTACCTTTGTCTCTCTGTCCAGCAGCTTCCGACTCTCCTTCCACCACCACCTCCTCTCCTTCCACCTCCTGCAGAAACACTGCTCCCAGGCCCACTCCAAAAGTGTCCGTCTGAATGAATGAATGAATGAATGAATGAATGAATGAATCTTTTATTGTCATTATACTGGGTGTACAATGAAACTTTGTTAGACTATTCTCGGTAAAAGACAATTAGTTAGACAATATAAAACATATATTAAAAAAAATTAAAAAACATAAAAGGCACACATGGAGATCAACAGAACAAGACAAGAGCAGCAGTATATATAAAATACAATGTCTGTGCAGCAGAAAGGTATCAGTGCAGCTTCAAATAATGATAATAATAATAATAATAATAATAATAATAAGTGATAGCAGCAGCATGTATAACATGCGTGTGTATAACAGTGACTGTTATGATAGAAGTGGGATGATGTAGGCAACAGCTCTGGGGTAGAAGCTGTTTCTTAGTCTGTTTGTTTTGGTTCTGATTGTCCTGAACCTTCTGCCAGATGGTAACAGCTCAAACATGGAGTGACCGGGTGTGGGGTGTCTCTAAGGATGCTGAGGGCTTTCTTGTTGAGCCTTTTTGTGTAAATGGTGTCCAGTTCGGGGAGCTTCAACCTGATGACGCGCTGAGCCACCTTCACCACACGATAGAGACTGTAGCGTTCCGCGGCTGTACAGCTGGCGTACCACACTGTGGCGCTGGTGGTCAGGATGGACTCGATGGTGCTTCTGTAGAAGTTGAGGAGTAGTTTGGCCCGCTTCAGTTTCCTCAGGAAAAAGTCTCTGTTGAGCTTTATTGACCAGCTGCATGGTGTTGTTCGTCCATGCCAGCTGGTTCGACAGTGTGACTCCCAGAAACTTCAGCTTTTCTACATCCTTCACCGTCTCCCCATTTATGTGGAGGGGTGCGTACGGTTCCACCTTAGTCCTACAGAAGTCAGCGATCATCTCCTTGGTTTTAGAGGTGTTGAGGATGAGGTCGTTTGCTCCGCACCACTGTATGAGATGATCCACCTCATGCCTGTAAGCTGTCTCATCCTCCTCTGAGATCAAGCCAACTACAGTCGTGTCATCGGCAAACTTAATGACAGTGTCTGAGGGGTAGATGGGGGTGCCTCTATTTTCTGCAGCACCTGTTGCAGGTGCACCATATGCTCCTCCCATGATTGGCTGAAAATAACTACATCATCCAAATATGCAGCCACACAGTCAGATAAATCCCTCAAAACATGGTCCATTAGTCTTTAAAACGTGGCTGGCGCCCCCTGGAGACCAAATGGCATGACCTTAAACAGATACATACCAAATGGTGTTCTGAAAGCTGTCATCTCCTTGGCATCTGGTGCTAAGGCAACCTGCCAGTAGCCCTTGCTGAGGTCCAGTGTGGTGATGTACCGAAAGCTGCACACTGTATTCAGGTATCTGAAATCAATACAAAATCTGAGAGTACCATCTTTCTTTGGGACCAATACAATGGGCCTGCCACTCACTGTTATTCCCAGCTCCAACATCAGCCTAATTTCCTTTTGCAGCAGAGGAATCAACCGCTCAGGAATCCTGTAGCTTTTCTACTGCACTGGGGCATCTCCCTTCAGCCGAATCCTGTGCTGCACCAGTCAGGTGAAAGCTGGTGTCTCCCTGAAGAGTTCTGGGTCAAGCAGGGGCTTCGCCTCTGCCTGCTGGGTGAGAGACAGATGTGACAGGTCCACTTCTGGGCCCTCTGCTGTTGTGGTGGTAGCTGGGAAGAACTTGTCAACAGTATCCTCCTCCTGCACCTCACGGACCAAAAGCTGCTGGTGCACAGGCTCTGAACGCACCTGGACCTCCTCAAGCAGGTTAACATGAAAAGTCTGGTATCTTTTAAACCTGTCCGGCATAAAAAGTTCATGTGTGACCTTACCCGCACGTTTGCTGATTTCATATGGTCCATGCCACTTAGTCAGCAACTTGCTTTCACTGGTTGGCAACAACAACAACAGTACTTTTTGGCCTGGATGAAAGACCCGCTCTCTGGCCTTTTGATCATACCACACCTTCTGGTTTTGTTGAGCCGACTCCATGTGTTCATGTACAAGCGCCATCATCTTCTCCAGTCTCTCCCTCATTTTTACCACATATGCTACCACATTTTCTCCTTCTGGCTTCGAACTCTCCCAGTAATCTTTCAGCAGGTCCAGCGGTCCTCTCACCTGGTGCCCATACAACAGTTCAAACGGAGAGAAGCCCGTAGATGCTTATGGGACCTCTCTGTACGCAAACAGCAGGTATGGCAGCCAGCAGTCCCAATCCGAACCTGTGTGAGACACAAACTTGCGCAGCATGTTTTTCAGTGTCTGGTTATAGCGCTCCATCAGCCCATCCGTCCCACAGTCTGTTAAAATCTCCTTGGGTATGCCTACTCTAGAAAAAAGTTGTAAAAGGCAATCTGCTACTTGTCTAGCTTTGAAAGACCTGAGAGGGAAGGCTTCAGGGTGCCGTGTGGCATAGTCGCACATGACCAAAATGTAAAGGTGGCCTGAGGAACTTTTCTCAAATGGGCCTACAATGTCCATGCCTATCCTCTCAAAAGGTGTATCAATGATGGGCAAAGACTGTAATTGGGTACGTGTAACTCCTCTAGCAGAGGTTAGTTGGCAGGTTTCACAGGAAGCACAGCACTGAGAGACTTGAGTGTACATCCCTGGCCAAACAAAGCAGCTTCCAATCCTGTTCAGAGTTTTCTGGAAAGCCAGGTGACCTGCCCATAGAATTGAATGCCCCATCTCCATAACTCTCTGTCTGAACTGTTGTGGCAGTGCTAAAGTCTCATTTTTTTCCCCTTTTCTGATAGAGAAGACCCTCATTCACCATGTAGGTGTCATCATCTAAACAGCTTGGGTTATTTTGTTGAACACCCTCCACATCTGTCACCTTTTCAAACTACTGCTTCAGTGTCACATCTTGTTTTTGCAGTGAGCTCAAATCTGGGGGAAACTCAAAATCAAGCAGTTCTGGTGGTTAAGGAGAGCTTTGTGCTCCTTGTCTAAGTGAACCCTTTAGCTTCTCCCGTCTTCACTGTGCTTGTGACTTGTGAGGTTTAACTGGCCCTGCTTCCCAGTCTACCTCAAAGAAAGGCAGCTCTCTGAGGACTCCCTCTGCACTCTGGTGGTGACACAGGCAATGTGACTGAATCACTCAATGGCTCACTGAAATCGGCTACTGAACTCTGATCCTCCTCACTGCTCCCGTCAGGTTTGCATATTGGCGGGGTCATAAGGTCATAGAGTGTGGGTACATCATCGCCTAGAGCAGCCATTCCTGACCCCAATTGGGGTCGCGAGATGATTTCTGGGGGTCGCCAAATCATTTTGGAAAAATATAAATGCGCAAAATAATGAGCGTCCAACCGGATGTTACAAGGACGACGAGCGGTTGGTCTCAAACAGGCATTTTATTACTCAAAACCAGTTGCATGTCTGCCCTTCTCATTCACACATACAGACACGGCTCTCTCTCTACCCCGCCTCTCACCGTGGGGGGAAATAAAAAAAGAAAAAGAGAGAGAAAAAAGGCGCGTTGTTGTTTTAGCCACAGCTGCAGCAAGTTTGCTAGCTGGAAAAATGGAGCGATGGCTTAAAAGAAAAAGTGTTCCAGCACAAGACAGTCAGCAGCAGCAGCAGGGGTCCCAAGATCAGCCACCAGAACCACCACCTGAGAAACATATGGCACTGAGAGCTTGAAGCCAGCAAAACTAAAAAGACATTTAGAGACAAAACACAGCAGCTTAACTTATAAGCCAATTGATTTTTTTCAGCGCAGGGAGCAAGAACTAAAAAGGCAAAAAACAGTGGTGAGTGAATATTCTACAGTCCCTGCTAAGGCCCTGGCAGCTTCATATGAGGTCGCATATCTGGTGGCTCAATCGAAAAAGGCTCACACGATTGCGGAGAGTCTCATCCGTCCCGCAGCTGTAGCAATCACAAGAGCAATGCATGGCGAGAAAATATCTAACACTCTTTAACCATTCCCCTGTCAAATGACACCGTGGGGCGCCGCATTCAGGACATAGCAAATGACATTAAAGAGCAACTCATTGACAGAGTGAGGAAGAGCAAATTGATGAATGCACAGATGTGTCAGGAGATGCGCAGCTGCTGGCCTTTGTGAGGTACAGCTACGAGGACATGTTGTTTTGCTCATCAATGGAGGGAACATGCACTGGACGGGACATTTTCAACAAGCTCAACAGTAACATACAAAAAGAGAGACTGAGATGGGAGAGCTGTGTCTCTGTGTGCACAGATGGAGCTGGAGCTATGCAGGGGGCAAGAAAAGGTTTGAGGGCCTGCGTGTTAGAGGTAGCCCCCATGTGAAATTTCTGCACTGTATGATCCACAGGGAAGCACTTGCTGGCAGGTGTCCTCCAAACATCAGTTAAGATTGTCAATTTCATTAAATCACGGCCACTGCAAAGCAGACTCTTTGCCACACTCTGTCATGAAATGGGATCAGACCACGAAGGACTTCTCTTTCACACAGAGGTCAGGTGGCTTTCTCACAGCAAAGTTTTAACGAGGCTCTTTGAACTGCGTGAGGAGGTCCGCATATTTTTATCAGACTGTAGTTCTCCCCTTGCTGACTATCTGACTGACCCAAAGTGGGTCACGAGCCTCGCATATTTAGCCAGCATTTTTGACAAACTAAACAGCTTAAACTTGTCCCTACAAGGCCCAAACACAAATGTCCTTATTCTCTCTGATAAGGTCATGGCATTTAAGAGAAAGCTGAAGTGGTGGGCTGTGCGAGTGCAAGGGGGAAGTGTTGAAATGTTCCCTGAGCTTGATGACTTTATGGAGAGTTACGACATAACCATTCAAACTATGAAAGGAATTATTGCCTCTCACCTCAGAAGCCTGCTTGAAAGTTTCAATAAGTACTTCCCAAATGATGACACGCCGGAAAAGTACGACTGGATATGCCAGCCTTTCACCACCTCCACCGCACATCACCTGCCATCAGAGCTGCAGGACGCCCTGCTAGATCTCTCCTCTGACCGCACGTTACAGACTGCTATCTCGGCATGCGCACTGGAAGAGTCCTGGTTGTCAGTAGCAACAAAGTACGCAGCACTGTCAAAAGCTGCAACCGATGTACTATTTCCATTTGCATCCACATATCTGTGTGAAAAGACCTTTTCTGCACTGACAACAAAATACAGATGAATGACAACAAAATACAGATGAATACTGAAAAACAAATACAGATCACGACTCCTCAGAGTTGAGAGTGATCTTCGCGTGGCCGTGTCTAACATAAAGCCAAGAATGCAGCTGCTCTGTTCAAACAAGAGGCAAACAAAAGGCCCAGCCATCACATTACATAGTGGTTGCAGCTATTTGGCTTTGTGAAGAAAAAAAAAAGAAGACAACGTTTATAGAGTTAGGAGTTTGTTTTAACAAAACTTGTTAAGTTGTTGTTATGACACAATGTTATGACGTTCTTTTTCATGTTTAAGCTCTCAGCAACATAGATGTTTAAAATGAAACATGGGCAGTTTTTCTCCCCAGTGTGTTTTGTTAAGGCTTCCTAATTAGCATGTGCTGGTTATCATTTTATTTCATTAAAAAGAAAAAAAGTTTGCGTTAATTGTTTACATTTTAACCGGCTCAACTACCAGCAATATGATGGGATGTAGCGACCATCGTCGGTCTGTAACTCACGTGAAAAGTCAGACTCTTGTTTGAAAATATTCAAAAGTGTTTCAAAATAAAATGATAAAGAAACTAATAGCTGAAGTGTGATCATAAGTGCTTGTCTGATTTGTAAATTCGACGTAGCCTACGGTGTATTGATTGTGTGTGGGTGGGGTGGGGGGGGGTCAAATCAATTCAAATTTTATTTGTATAGCCCAAATTCACAAATCACAGTTTGCCTCAGAGGGCTTTACAATCTGTACAGAGACGACACCCTCTGTCCTTCGACCCTCGATTCGAGTGGGGAAAAACTTGCCCCCAAAAAAAGGCCCTTTTAACAGGGGAAAAAAAATGCGGAAGAAACCTCAGGGAGAGCCACAGAGGAGGGATCCCTCTCCCAGGACGGACAGACGTGCAATAGATGTCGCATGTACAGAGCAGATCAACGAGATCACAATGTATTCAACTGCGGACAGCAGTGCATATTGAATTGGGGGTCGCGACTTAAAAAGGTTGAGAACCACTGGCCTGGAGTGTATGGCAATGTTGGAGCTAATGCCACAGGCAACATTAAAGTCTGCCCCCCCCCACAGTCAGATAAACTTCAGCTGTAGGATAAACATGCTCATCTCCATGAATACAGCTTATCCGTGATCTGTCTTTACTCCATTTATCTCTGGGGACCAAACCGGACAAAACTACAGTCTGAAAACCTGCAGAGTCAAGTAATGCTATTTCACGCTTTCAATTGATCAGAACTGGGGCTGCATGGCCTGCGTCCCTCACTGTACCCACTGTAGCTGGCCTTGGAGCAGAATAAAGGAAAGATGGTTTAGTGTGGCTCAAAGCTGGGCAAAATGGTTTTCTATGCCCTAAACCATTACAGTGGTAACACCTGACATCGACTTTTAGCATAGCTTGTGGCCTGGGGAGTAAACTGCCCATCACTTGAAAACCATCTACCTCGTGACTTGACCAAGCCCCTGTTTACCCCCAGAGGACTTACTTGAATGGACCTGGTGGTTCTCCCAGCCAAAGGTGGCAGCTCAGCTTCCTTTTCTGGCTGATGTGACGATGCCGGCCAGGCGTGCAGCTTCCTCTGCTGTCTTGGGGTCATGCTCTCTGATCCAGATCTCCAGCTCTGCATGGACCATCCTCAGGAACTGTTCAAGAATAATAGTGTCAACTAGTTCTTTAACTGTTGATTTCTCTGGCTTAACCCATTTGCAAAAAAGGTCTTTTAGATGCACATACAGCTCTCTTGGAGTTTCACCAGGCTCAAACTTGAGGGACCGGAATCTTCTGCAGTAAGTATCAGGTGTAATTTAATATTTTGCCAGAATTGCTGCTTTAACTTTGAATAGAATAGAATAGTCTTTATTGTCATTGTCGAGGCAATGACATTTTGTTGGAGTAGCCTTCCAGCTGCCTTGTACATATAAATAAATATAAAAATATAAAGAAAACAATCAACAATATAACAATAATTAAAATGTGTGCAAAGAAGTCCAAGCCTTAAAGGGACCAGTAGTGCAATGTGTGTGTGTAAGTGTGTGTTGATGGGGGGGGGTTTCAGTGTGGGAGGGGGGTGGAGTTCAGTAGTGTAACAGCTCTGTGGTAAAGGCGTTTTTTAGTCTTGTTGTGGGGGCGCTCAGTGTTCTGTAGCGCCTTCCTGAGGGCAGCGGGGCAAAGAAGCAGTGACCAGGGTGTGTGCTGTCTCTGGTAATTCTCTTAGCCTTCCGGATGCAGCGGGTCTGGAAGATGTCCTCTTGTCTGGGGAGCTTTTTCATATCTTTCAGATTCTTTCATGTCCATCAGAACACAAGCACTGCGGGCTTTGCCGGTGAGCAGAGGGACCAGACGCACAGCCCATCCATCTTTAGGCCAGTGACAAACCTGGGCCATTCTCTCAAATGTTGTTAAGAAATGCTCAATGTCATCATCTGGACATAATGGCAGTAGCTTGAGTTCCCTCTGTCTGACAACCCAACTTGCCTGGCTCATCATTTCATCTGGGTCATCAAAATCACCATAATTTTCATCATTTATTTGTGGGCGCTGACTCTCATCCATAGTGTCCGGCTCTGTTCTTTGTTCTTCTCTCCTCATGTTAACTTGTTGCTGCATTTGGGAGACTTGATACTGCATGCGTCTCCATCGCTGTTCTTGAAGTGAGGACTCTTTCTCTCTTTGCTGGTCTCTCTCCGTTTGTGCTCGCATGAGTGATTTCACCATACCTGCTAATTCATCCAGCTTGTCTTCTGTTTTAGCATCCGTCATGGTGTCTGGAGCACCTGCTCCGCAGGGCCCCTCATCTGGTTCTTCTTGGACATTTTTCTTCCCCTGCCTTGGCATCCTTTGCTGTAACGTGGGCCCCAGCTTCTGACACCACTTGTGAGAATGACCACAATTACGGCTGGATGGTGCAGCAAAAAATGATCTACAGGCAGGTTTAAGGTGGGTCACAGAGGTGGTTCTTTATTCCTCCATCTCAGCAAACAGCATAAACACATCAGTACGACAGCTGGTGTCACAGCTAATGACCCTGGAAGATTCCATCCACAGGGATCCACTGCCTATCAACATGTTTAATCCACCATTTTTATTCCTATATTTACACTACCTAATCAGTAACCTATATACACACCCTCATTTGCCTCCCCTAACAAAAAAAATACACATCCCACTTCATATTACATTTACTAAAATACAATACACACATCCACCACCCCCACACCAATTTACGCTTGGTTACCTTTTTACTGGGGGAAGCCTTTTGACTGCACACCCTGAAGACAAGACTGGTGAGTACACAACACACTTGACTTCTTCACTGCATGCACTTATTGAGCAACACAATACAAATTCTTAGCTTAGCTCCTTGTTGAAGCAATTAACAATTATTATGCACTGTTAACCCTCTGTCCCTCTGCTCTAGGTGGAGCTGCGTGGCACACACAGCACCCACCTGCAATACCAAGACCCGACCAAGGACAATAAACGTTCAATAAATACGATAAACATATCCATACAAATGTGCAAAAAATAGTGTTAAAATGTATTGTGCAAATCTCCAATAAAGTGCTGGTGCTCCTCTTAAAGTGTCTGTGCAATTATTAAACTGTAGTCACACTCAGTCCAAAGTGCGTGGTGCCATGTGTGCAAAGCAAGGTGACGATGTCCTCTTCGTCACAAGACAATACTTCAATTGTGCTGTAACAATGCGGACCATAAAAAAAAAAATTGTGTCAAAACATTTCAGTGCTATGAAAGATTCAAGTTTTAAAATTCTGTATTTGCATTCATCATTTGCAAATGCATTTGAATGTTGTAGAACTGATTTACAATCAACTTCTTCACTGTCACTGAATTACATCCAGTATTTACCTGAAAAAAGGCTCAATTAACCAATCTTTTAAACACTGTTTAATCTATTGAAGCTCACAGGGACTCAAGCTCTTATTTAGTCTGACGTGTTAATGTTGCTTACAAAAGGCATGTACATGTACATGCTGCACTGACTTTGGTTTATTACCGCAATACATCAATTTCGCCACCATATCAGACTGGGCAAGACTGGCCTGTAAATGTATATAAGTAAAGCTTACAGAGCTTTTTATGATTAAAAAGCACTATAACATTTGAATTTCTCAACTAATTTCAATGAGCCATTTTTATATTCAATGGTTTATTACTATTTTTTTACTACTCTCAAAACCAGTTGAGAAATTACAATGCTATAGCACTTTTCACCCAGAAAAACCACAGTTCCCTTGTTTATTTGTATTCGTGCACAGGCGAGTCTTTGCCAGGTCAAATATGGCGGCGACGTTGAGGTACAATCCAGCAGCCAATGCAGTGTCTATATTTCTATATTTTTGGTTGAAGTGGTGGGCGTAGTATTCTGATCTTTTACTTTACCTATACTTAAAGTAAAATAAATAATATCACACTTACAAGGAAATATCTTTCACTGCAAATGTTACTGAAGAATTTAAGCAGAATTGGGATAATGTAATTCAAATATTTTCAGTAAAAGTAATGGTTGCAGTAAACTATACCAGGTTGTGACTGTTTTATTCTACCTGATCAGCAACAATGCCTCTGCACCCCCAAACTCAGGGTTGAAAAGATGGAAGGAATCTTTTGTTTATTTTCAAACGCTTTTCATCTACTGATCTTGTGTAAAAATTCACCTTTGCAAGAAGGTCTTACAGCACCATCTCCAGAATATGCGCCATCCTCTGCTGATGGTTGTTTGCGTCTCTTGCGTGTTAGTGGGATGTTATCCCCCTCATTACCTGCAACATTATTTTCTGCTGAAATACATAATTTAGTCAGATATGTTCTTCAGTTGTGCTGTAACAATGCTGACCATAAAGTGTCAAAACACTTCAGTGCCATAAAAGATTAAAGTTTTAAAATTCTATATTTGTGTTAATTTGCAAATGTATTTGAACGTTGTGAGGAAATGTACCATAAAAGACGTCATCTTGAATATGAGACAAAAATAAATGGTACAACAACCTACTTAAAAACTAAATAAAAAATACCATCAATAGAAGGTGAATGGTTTCCTTCCTCTCTGCACCCATCTTTATCAACACTACCCAGAACTTTGTCTGCAGGAGACATACCAAGCTTATAAATCTGGTCAAACAAAAAGAATGGTAGACAAAGGAGAATGGAAATCAAACATACTATTTGGATCAATTGTGATTTCATTCAAATTCTTGTCATGGAACTCGACCAATCTTTCCTGCTCAAGTGCCATAAAAACTTTGCTGATCTTCGCGAGTTGCAGCGTCTTCTCAGCGAGTCGATAGAACTCACGATGTAGTCTGATGTCGTGGAAAGTTGGCCAGTTGGTCCATCTCCGTGTCTGTCTTGTTCAGGACTGTTGAAAGGGTCGCAGAATGCTTTCACAGTTTGGTTGATGTCAATGCCTTGGGACACTTTGCACCACACGCATTTGCAAAGCCACGAATGCAGTCTGAACCATGGAAGTGTGACATAGCTGCAGGTCTCGCAAACATGTAACAATTGTCTTTAAGAACCCCTCAAGCCTCTCAAGGATGTCTAATGCACAGAGCATTTTTTAAGTCAGAAGAATTGGAACTGGTCTGCCTCGCTTTCCTCTGATGATAATCGTTGAGAAATGTCTGAGGTGGAAAAAAGCTCTGCAGACAGTGCCCAGTTCAAATCCTCATGGGGCTCAGATGTGTCCCTTGACAAAAATGCATCCTTCCCTGCATCTGTTGAATAGCAGGGTTTGTTTTAAACAGACCTTTGCCAGATCTATCCAGGCCTTTGTAGAAGGACGTTCGGACAGCGCACCACTGCATTCACCTTGGAAGTCATTTAGAAACCGATGCGTTTTTTGAATTTCTTCAGTAAAGGGAATTACAGTTGGTGCATTCCACTTGGCTTCAACAATGTTCCTCAGTGCTGTTGCAGAAACCATTGCATTCCACTTTTCACTGTGCACTTGCTGGAATTCTGTGGCATGCTTCACAAGTTCCTGATCATTGGATATTAGCGCCTGAGCTTTGATGAGCTTACTGACTTTTACCAGAGAGTTTCCAAGTTTAGTTGCAAGTAACGGAATGGCAAAAGTGTTTGTGCTGCTCTCATAGCCGCATGTCACTTTGACAGCTCTGACCAACTCTAGGTATAATTAATAAAATCCTCCATCTTTGTTATTGTAAATTGTGTAATGTAAATATGTAAATTTCCTGGCATTAGCCAGCAGTCGTCCCAGTTCACACATTTTTTCTCAAGTGCACTGTTGATTTTTTGCTGTCATCCCACCTTTATTGAGCATGTGCTCTCCAAACTCACGCGGCCATTTTTTTGTAATTTCTTTGAAAGGACTGGGATTCATAGCACTGAAAACTTCCCACAAGTGCCTGTTCATATGCAAAAGCACAAGACCTGTGTATGTACACAGAGCCTGAACACGGTTCTTTCCGGGCTTTGGTTTGATTGACCCAGGCTTGAGTTTACAAATTTGCACATGTCGCCACAGAACCTCTCTTGTAAAGAGTCCTTGGCAGTACGCACAGCTCATGATATCAGTTGCCTGCACTTCTTTTGGTGGCTGTTTCAATGGGACAAGTTGCCCCTTCCCTGACTCCATGACAGCAGCATTATGAACATAGTTGCCTCTGTGACGAATATATTCTAGCTGTTGTTTTCTCTCTTTGGATCCCTTTGGAAAGCTAAGAGCTCTTGACACATCCATTTTATCTTGGTGTGCACTTTCAAGATGCCTTGCAATTTTGGCATATGGCTTACTGCAATAGACACAGAAGTGTCTCTTATTGTAGACTCTTTTGCCATTTTTTTTTGGAAAGCACCAACAACTACGCTGCCATTGGGGTCCTGACTTGAGCAGGGTTCTTCTTCAATAGTGGTGACAGATGCGATGTAGTTGATGTCCAAGTCAGGTGTTGTGCCGTCACATATGGTGGGACTCTCCATACCGCAGTCATCCAGTAAAACATAAAGAAAGTATTTTCTTTGTTTGGGATCATGGCTTTCATCACTGTCTTAAGGGGGGGGGTGGATACGGTACGGCACAGTGTCGCTGCACACAGTCTGTCAATCCGTGAGAGCGCGCGCACACACACAGCCTTATGGTACATGTATGTATAATGTGTGATGTGGTTAACACGGTTAAGTCCACTTCTGTGTGGCCCTATGAGCCTATCATGCCACTACAGCTGCAGAATGGTTTAAGCTACAGATTCTGTAGAGAACAACATCAGACCTTATAGAGCAGAAGTGTATTTTCTGTTAAGATTGGTTTCATTTCTTATCAGCAGCAATACACATGAGTTAGTTGGCTGACAGGAGGAGCAGGCATAGTGCTGCAGTTATGCAAAAAGATGAAGTCAAATACAGAGATGATCTGTTAATGTGTCATACTGGATTGGATTTAGGTTTCATAATGCAAAGACCTGATGTTTAGACTTGTGAGAAATTAAATAGTTTTCCATTGAGTAAGAAATATACTGTAAACACCATATCAGGATGTGAGAGCAAAAGGGGAGAAACCCCTTTTGCCGTAAGTGTCAGAGTCAGACGAGAGACAATTGCCTCTCGTCTGGGGTGTTACAGGAAGATAGATGGTAGATGAAATTTACATTCTAATGAAGTATCAAAAGGGTCACTGTCCTGGGAAAGAGACGATCCACCAAACATCAAGGGGTCATTGTTCTGGGAAGAAATGTTGTAACCCCCCACTCTGTTTTGTGTTTAAGTCAGAAACATTTGGAAGACGGGAGAGAACACTTCAGGTCTTCGCTCCATGCTGCATGTATTAAAGAGATCCGATTCATCACGCTGAGTCTACAATTCTTCTGAGATTTAGCAACTCTCAACCTCACAAAGGAGAATTTCCCTTACAGACTGTACACTTAATTTTCATATCACTTGCAAGACAGTTGGTTGTGGTTGAATATGAACAGATGTCTTACAGATGTCTCTTTCCCTATTTTGCAGGTACTTGGAGTACAAAGCAGGACCTGCATCACTGGCAATGGCAGACACCACACAGCAGACAATACCTTCCTTTGCACAAAGAATCCACTTATATGCCCATTCATCCAGGCAACAGGCCATTACACAAGCCATCCTCCAGGACCATGTCATTGGATGCTCTCTGCCCCTGTCTCTAGTAGAAAATCCAAATTTTAGACACTTTCTTTCTGTCATAGACTGCAAATACACTCCTGTGTCTAGGACCAGCTTGACAGAGAAGCAGATACCTTATCTAGTCAGTAAGGTTAAGGATGACATCATCAAAGCGGTGGAAGCTCAGGCAAGTGTTGCGCTTACAACCGACCTCTGGTCTGACAGGAGGCTTCGCTCCTTCCTTGGGGTTACTGCGCATATTGCCTGCGAAGACAAGGACTCCTACAGTTAAAAATCCTTTCTGCTGGATTGTCGGCATTTCACAGGGAAGCACTGTGGTGAACGAATTGTAGTGAGCAGGTTTGGATATGTAATGAGCGCGCATGCGCGAGTGTTCAGATAGGAAGTGATGCTTCAGTAAAGAGTCAACTACACGTCTTGGTCTCTGGTCCGTTTGTTGTATTACGAGGTACAAATAAGTACAAGACATGGTGTCAGAAGTGACCGTCCTCGCCTCTGATAAGAAAGCAACTACCCGACGCAAGTAAACGGAAGGTTCGTTGCAGTTTACCGACGGGAAGAGAACTTTTCGCCAACTCCAGTGAAGTGAGTGAACTAGCAGAGCTAACGTGAAGCTACGTTGACACAACATCGGTCAATGATACAGAGGGGAGCCTTCGGAAAGTAAAACAGAATGGATTCTCTATTTTCGATTAGTCCACCAGAAGCATTTGACTTCGGAGACTTTGGTAGTTGGCCACATTGGAGCCGACGCTTTGAAAGATTCCGCATAGCAGCAGGACTTAATCAAAAAAGTCAAGAGTATCAAGGGAACTCCCTAGTGTACACTATGGGAGATATGGCGGATGATGTTCTGAACACGTTAGCACTGTCGGATGGGGACAAGAAAAACTATGACAAAGTAAAAGAAGCGTTTGACAAGCATTTCATTTGCAAGCATAACGTTATCTACGAGAGAGCTAAATTCAACAAACGTCGCCAGGAGCCCGGAGAAACGGCAGAAGCGTTTATTACAGCTGTGCATAAAATGGCTGAGCATTGCCAGTATGGAGTTCTCAAAGATGAGATGATCAGAGACCGCCTTGTCGTAGGTATCAAAGACCACGCACTTTCAGAGAAATTACAGCTAGATTCTGAGCTAACTCTTGTGAAAGCTACGACGAAAATCCGACAAAGTGAGGAAATTAAAAAGCAACAGCCTGTATTAAGAAGTAGCACTGATGCCACTGAGGCAAACATGGATGCAGTTGGATTCAAGTTCAAACAGAAATTCTCCCCACATGGGAAGAGTGGCTTTAAGCCGAAGGAAAGAACAGTGCAAAATTATGCAAATGATAAATGTGGCAGATGTGGAAGGATACATGAAAACTCATTCAATGCATGTTCCGCCCGCACTGCTGAGTGCAAGAAATGTAAGAAAAAGGGACATTTCGCCGCTGTCTGTAAAACTAAAATGAGAATGGAGGAAATTAAAGAAAGTGACTTGGATGAGAGAGTTGAGTCATTGTTCCTGGGCACAGTGAATTGTACAAAATCCGACACATGTTGGCAGAAGTCAGTTGCAGTGAATGGCCAGCAGATGGTGTTCAAGTTGGACACGGGCGCCGCAGTGACAGCTATCCCAGCACGCTTGTACTCAAAAAAGCTACACGGGGGGCTGTTACCGACAACCAAAAGACTGTGTGGACCAAGCAACGCTCCCATAGAGGTGAACGGACATTTTACTGCAGAGATTAGCCATAATGGAACTGTAGCAAAGCAGCAGGTGTACGTTGTGCCAGGTTTAGTGACTCCTTTGCTGGGATTACCTGCTATACAAGACCTTGACCTGCTCAATCCAGTACAGGCTATCACAACAGCGGAAACAAGCTACAAAGAACAATATCCCAGAGTTTTCACTGGCTTAGGTAAGCTACAGGGAGAATACAAAATTAAACTAAAAGACAATGCCTCTCCCTTTGCCCTCGCTGTGCCACGTCGCGTGCCATTGCCATTAAGGGGAAAAGTCCAAGAAGAGTTAAAAAGGATGGAGGAAATGGGTGTTATTTCTCCCATAGAGGAAGCTACAGAGTGGTGCTCAGGTATGGTTGTAGTACCAAAACCAAATGGAAAAATTAGAATATGCGTTGACCTAACCCGCCTGAATGAAAATGTGTGCAGGGAGCGACATATTCTTCCAGCAGTTGATGAAACACTAGCTAAACTAGCCGGAGCTAGAATTTTTTCCAAACTGGACGCCACTGCTGGTTTTTGGCAGGTGCCTTTGCACAGAGCTTCAGCCCCACTCACCACCTTCATCACGCCCTTTGGTCGTTATTGCTTTAATCGTCTCCCTTTTGGTATATCGTCGGCCCCTGAGCACTTCCAGAAGAGATTGACGCAACTGCTGGACGGCCTGGAGGGAACCTTATGTCATGCAGATGACATCCTGATTTTCGGTGCCACCCCCACAGAACATGATGAGAGAGTGCATAAAGTGTTGCAAAGACTGCAGCAGCATGGCCTCACTCTAAATGACAAATGTCAGTTTGCCGTGAAGCAGGTCAAATTTCTTGGACATGTTGTGAGTGCAGAAGGCACACATGCAGATCCAGAGAAGATCAGAGCGATTAGGGAGATGCCACCACCGACAGACGTGTCCGATGTGAAGCGCTTCATGGGAATGGTCAACTATGTGGGAAAGTTCTCACCTAACATTGCAGAGCTCACAGGACCTATTAGAGAACTCCTGAAAGCAGAAAACATGTGGATGTGGGGAGCAGCGCAGCAGAGTGCATTTGATAGAGTGAAAGACGAGCTCAGTTCATCTGCTGTCCTTGCCCAGTACAGCCCAGACAAACCGACAAGAGTGTCAGCAGACGCCTCTTCGTATGGGTTAGGAGGGGTGCTGTCTCAGCTTCAAGACTCAGGAGATTGGAGGTCAGTGGCTTTCATATCCCGCAGTATGACTGAGACAGAGCGCAGATATGCCCAAATTGAGAAGGAGGCCCTTGCAGTCACCTGGGCTTGCGAAAGATTTCAGACTTACCTCCTGGGTCTGCACTTTGTGATGCGAACAGATCACAAACCGTTGATCAGTCTCCTCAGCTCAAGGCCGCTTGATGACGTCCCACCTCGCATCATGCGATTTAGGTTACGACTTATGCGTTTTTCCTACACGATCATACACGTACCAGGAAAAAACCTAGTGGCAGCCGACGCTTTATCAAGAGCGCCACTACAGTCGACAGCAACAGAGGATGACCTTGTGCTTCAGAATGACGTGAACGCTCATATCCAGGAGGTCATTCAGCAGCTCCCAGCCTCACCTGAGAAGTTGCTACAAATAAGGAGAGCTCAGGAGGAAGACCCCGTGTGTAAGCAGCTGTCCTCCCTGATCCACACAGGGTGGGAAAGAAACAGTTCGGCACCACAGTTAAAGCCCTTCTGGCAATACAGAAATGACCTGCTGATGGTAGATGGCCTGCTAATGAAAGGAAACAGGATACTGATCCCATTAAGCATGCAAAACGACATCTTGGACAAACTACACCAGGGTCATCAAGGCATGGTGAAATGCATGGCCAGGGCGCATGAATCAGTGTGGTGGCCAGGGCTGACCACACAAATCAGAGAGAAAGTACGTCAGTGTGAAATTTGCGCTAAAGAGTGTCAAAATGCCACAGAACCTCTGATAACCACACCCTTGCCTTCACGCCCTTGGGAGCGGCTAGCAGCTGACTTATTTGAGTGGAAGAAGGGTCAGTACTTAGTTGTCATTGATTATTATTCACGTTACATTGAAGTTGTCAATCTTACACGCACTTCAGCAACAGCTGTGATCGAGAAGATGAAAGCCATCTTTAGCCGCCACGGAGTGCCGGATACACTCGTCACAGACAACGGACCACAGTTTGCTGCCACTGAGTTTGCAGATTTTGCTAAGGATTACAACTTTCAACACGTAACCAGTAGCCCCCGTTACCCACAAAGCAACGGGGAAGCTGAACGGGCAGTAAAAACTGTCAAAGCCTTGCTGCAGAAGAGTGAGGACCCTCACAAAGCACTCATGACGTACAGAGCAACTCCTCTTGCTCATGGAGTATCACCTGCACAGCTCCTGATGGGGCGAAACATTCAAACACCCCTTCCGGTGAGTCCAAACACCCTCACACCAGCCTGGCCGGACTTAAGGGCTTTTGAGTTGAAAGACCAGGAGCTGAAAAGACAACAGGCTGAGGGATACAACAGACGACACAGAGCACGGGAGACACCACCTCTCAAGCCAGGTCAGAAGGTTTGGATACGGAACACAACACACACAGGAGTCGTCTCTGGCTCAGCAGGGACACCACGCTCTTATGTGGTTCAAACCTCCACCGGCAGTCTCCGGAGAAACCGTTCTCACCTGAGAGTGGTGCCTTCATCGTCTAAGGACCAGCCAGACTCTGCACAACACACCAGGGCTGGCAGGGAAGTCAAGCCTGTGAAAAGACTGAATTTGTAGTTTAGTGTTGTGTGTATACATGGAGCAGAATAAACTCCATACCACAACAGAGAGGATCAGGCAGTCTACCCTACCTCTCAGTTAGGTTATGTACTTACCTTAATGTTCAAAAAAAAAAAAAAAAAAAAGAGAAAATGAGATGTGATAAGTGATGTAACATTGAAATCAACCAGTTAATCTAACCAGTTTACATATATGCTCATGTTTACAGTGATGGTTAACATGTCATCTGTTCCCCTGCGTAGAAGGTAAAATCTGCATTAGGCTTTAATAGCATATGATTTCAGTTTTCTATAAAGAAGTGGAAAGTCTCAGTTTAAAGGGGGAGATGTAGTGAGCAGGTTTGGATATGTAATGAGCGCGCATGCGCAAGTGTTCAGATAGGAAGTGATGCTTCAGTAAAGAGTCAACTACACGTCTTGGTCTCTGGTCCGTTTGTTGTATTACGAGGTACAAATAAGTACAAGACACGAATCACCTCAGAATTTGATGAAATTGTTGAGGAGTATGGCATTAGCAACAAAATAAGCTTCATTCTGACGGATAACATATCCAACATGAAGCGGGCCCTTAAAGTGAGATTGCCAGACTCAGAGCAACCTGAAAGTGACAGTGATGACCTTGATGATGAAATGATGTGGGAGGACGTAGAAGACTTTGAACAGCCGTGGTCATCAGGTGAACGCTTGTCTTGCTTCGCACACTCGCTCCAACTGGTCGTCAGTGATGGCATGAAAGAAGTGAAGGTAATTGCAAGAGCCATTGCTAAGGCCACCAAGTTCACAACCCTGCTTCACAGCAGTTCTAAGGTCAGAGACATGTTTGAGACCCACTTTGGGGCTAATAAATCTATCCCGGCAGCTAGCAATACCACAGGGCTGTCACAGAAATGTGCAGCGAATGTGATACAGAAAATATTGCGTTTTCAGTCCGAGAATGGGCCCAAGCTGAAAGACCTTTGTACTGTGCTTGAGCCTTTTTCTGAGGCAACAGACCTCACAGAAGGAGATATTGTGGTTACCATCAGCATGTTGGTCCCCACCGTCCTGGAACTTACCTCAACAAGATGGAAGTGCAGCTGCCGCAGATTGTGACAATAGTTAGAGCACTAAAAAAGTCTTTAGAGAAGAGGTTCTCAGGGATCTTCAGATGGATCAACATGGAGCAGGGGGATCCCGAGGAGCCATTTAATCATCGGATCTACTTCCTTGCCGCCACCGGCATAACTTTTTTAAATGATGATGACCCTTGCTGCTATTGTGTCACGTGATTTGATTGGCTGGTTTCGCACGCAGACGGCACGTTACATTTGACCTTTTGACGTTGCTTGGCGTAGGCTATTAACCGCTAGCTTGCGAGTTAGCATCATGGACCGATTTACTTTCGTTATCCCAAAAAAATGAGTGAGAGTGGACGATGGCGGTTGCGGCGATTCACACACACATTCCAGCGCCAGCATGGAGGATAGAGTGATGGTGCCAAACGTGGAGAATGAGAATGAAGGGGAGGATGAAGACAAGGAAGAGGCATTAACTGGAACGGCGTCAGCGGAATCAGCGGCGACTGCTGCATCCGCAGAGGGTTTATTTCCAACAACAACAGACTCTGACTCTGAGACCAGAGGTAATGCTAACAGACACGAAAATGAGAACGGTGCCGAGATGGAAGGGCGTGCTTCAACGAGCGGTGAAACTGTGGTCACGGGCGGCAGGAATCTTGGTGGCCCTGTGGATTTGAGCCAAGACCCAGCAGAGGGACCGAGGCGGCCTCAACTCCAGTCATACATGCGTCAGAGATTTGGATCCTATTCCCAGCCAACTTTAAGGAGTTTTAACTACTTGTGGTTCAAACAGTATTCGTGGCTGCAATACTCGCTGTCAATTGATGAGGCCATTTGCCATGCCTGTAGGCATTTTTTCCACCACCTTGGCCATGGGCCGAGTCACACAGAAAAGAGCTTCACCCATGCCGGGTTCACAAACTGGAGAAAAGGAGCAGAGAAACTGGCTCAGCACAATGCAAGTGCTTCTCACAGACTAGCCATGGAAGGATGGTGTGAGTTTAAGGAAAAACAGAAAAGCGGGTCGAGGATTTTGACGCACCTTGATACTGGACATAGCAAGATTGTACAAGAAAACAGGCAGTACATGCAAGCAGTGGTGGAGTCACTGCAGTTTACAGCTTGTCAAACGATTGGACAGAGGGGGCACAGAGAGGATGAGCAGTCCACCAACAGAGGTAATTTCCTTGAACTGTTAAATCTGCTGGGGAAATTTGACAGTACTGTGTCAAAGAAATTATCTAGTGGACCCGGTAATGCTAAATATGTGCACCATGATATTCAAAATGAGCTGATTGATATTATGTCCAGCATGGTGAGAGAACAAGTAAGCAACGAGGTTAAGCTAGGAGAGCACTTTGCTCTAATGGTGGATGAAACAAAAGATGTGAGCAAGAAAGAGCAGATATCTGTTGTTCTGCGTTGCCTAAATAATGACAACATTCATGAGGAGTTTCTGGACTTTATCCCTGCAGATGGCTTGGATGCACAGTCTTTACTCAAGTCAGTTAAACAGACATTGGCTAAGTGCAACATAGACAAAAATGCATGCATTGCACAGTGCTATGACGGGGCATCTGTCATGTCCGGGTGCAACAACGGTGTCCAGGAAAAATTTCGCCAAGAAGTGCCACATGCACTTTACATCCATTGCGAAGCGCACAGACTAAACTTAGTTTTAGTTGACTGTGTGCATAATGTGAAACCAGCTGCAGAATGCTTTGCAACAGTCCAGATGCTGTACAACTTTTTTTCTGGGGCAGTGACACACAAGGTGTTCATGGAGAAACAGCAAGAACTCGAGCCCACTAAACGAACAGCAGAACTGAAAAGACTATCAGATACCAGATGGGCCTGCCAATATTCTACACTGTGGGCAATAAAAAGAACAATCCCTTATATCTTAGCAACTCTTGTGGATGTGAGCAACCAGACGAATGCTCATAGAGCTACTGAAGCGAAATCACTGATTGGACTTATTGATGCACAGTTTGTTCTGCACATCTATATGCTGGAGAGCATATTTAGTCTCACAAAAACCTTATCTGATCATCTACAGGCCACAGATTTGGAGCTGGCATCTGCCATTGACCTGGTCTTTGCAGTTGTTGATGCCCTCAATGACAAACGCAATGCTGAAACATGGACAAAAATCTGGGACTGTGCCAGTGACATGTGTGAGTCACTTAGCATTGACATGCAGCGCCCACAAGTGAGGAGAAAAAAACAGCCCCGCCACCTGCTGGAGTTTGTGGTGAACAGCCAAACAGGATCAAAAGAGCCACTGGAAACTTCAGATGACTATTGCAAGCACTGCTTTTTCCCCAGTAATCGACAGATTAATCAGTGAATTGAACAGGCGATTTTCTTCTGAAAGCTGCCACATTCTGAAAGGAGCAGCAGCTGTTAACCCCAAACACAAGACATTCATGGACAAAAATGCCCTTTTGCCCATGGCTAAACACTGTAGAGTCTTGGAGGAAAACCTTGGAGCAGAACTTCACCAGGTAAAAAGACTTATTGTGAGGAAAAAACAAAGTGGGGACGTTGTCAGCACCACCCATGATGTGCTGGTGCTATTGAGGACATACAAGGATGCTTTTGTCGACCTGTGCAAACTTGTGTGCATCTCCATGACACTGCCCATCACATCAGCTGCATGTGAGAGGAGTTTTTCCTGCTTACGGCGTTTAAAAACCTACCTCAGGAACAGAAGTGGATATGCCCGAACCAGCAATCTGGGTGTGCTGGCAATCAGCTCCAAAAAGGACCAAAGAACTGGATGTGGATGCAGTCATTGACCGCTTCGCAGCTAATCACAACAACAGGCGGATCATTCTCTTATGACTAGTGAGTACACAATTCTTTTTTGACAGGTCTGAATTATGCTACTTATTGTTTGTTAGTTTCAGTGGAGCCCTAAAAGGAGGGGAGAACAGAGGAGGATGGGAGTGGAGAGGAGTTTATAGGACACACAAGAGGAGTGACACACAAGTTATGTAGCCTGTAACAGTTTATTTTGTTAGATGGCTTTGTATATTTAACTATATACTGTGCTACATTTGTTGCTGCTCACAGTTGCACTATTTTGTAAATCTACAGATGTTCTCTGTGGTGCTTGTTAAAATAATTCACAGTGCTTATGATGTTACATGTTACAGCCTGAAACACAAGTCGGACAAGATCTGGAACCCTTTCTATTTAGTTTTGGAGTGATGGTGATCAGCTGCTGTTTTTGTTTTGTGCCGTCATGTTATTTGGTTAGGGGACATAAATACTGGGTTGATTGTATGATTGTTTTGATAATTGAAGTAAAGCAAAACACAAAACCCTTATGTACAGTATATTAATCTGGGATCAATAAATCTTATTATTAAGATTATTTTTTTGGTGTTTGTTGTGTCAGAATTCACTAGCACCTCCTATAAACAATCCGGCCCCCCCCCATGGACCCCCCAGTAATAAATCTCTGGAGCCGCCACTACTTGTCCCCAGTTTGGTTTGAGCTGGGTAGATTTAGATGTCCATAATGGGGACATCTGTCTGGTAGCTGAAGTCCGTGGTATAAAGTGTGACGAGGAAAGGAGAGAGGACAGTCCCTTGTGGAGCCCCGGTGTTGCTGACCACAGCATCTGACACACAGTTCCGCAAGCGCACGTACTGTGGTCGGCCAGTGAGGTAATCCACAATCCAGGACACAAGGGGGGGATCCACCAGCATCGCCGTCAGCTTGTCACCCAGTAGAGCAGGCCTGATGGTATTGAAAGCACTGGAGAAGTCAAAGAAAGTGACCCTCACAGTGCTCCCCGGCATGTCCAGGTGGGCGTGGACACGGTTCAGCAGGAAGATAATGGCATCCCCGACTCCAATCCGGGGCCGGTAGGCGAACTGGAGGGGATCCAGGTGCGGCCTGACCATAGGCCTGAGCTGCTCCAGGACGAGTCTCTCAAGGGTCTTCATGATATGTGACGTCAGTGCCACCGGTCCGAGAAACCACTGGGCTGCGGCGTCTTTGGCACTGGAACGAGGCAGGACGTCTTCCATATCACAGGGACCTTCTGGAGGCTAAGGCTCATGTTGAAGACACGATGAAGCACTCCACACAGCTGTTCGGCGCAGGCTCTGAGAAACCGTGGGCTGAAACCGTCAGGGCCTGCAGCCTTACCGGCGGGGAGTTTGCTCAGCTGTCTCCTGACATGAAGCGGTGTAAACAGTGCAGGTCGAGGAGGGGGAGAGTTGGAGTCCACAATGAGAGGAGGCCAGGTAGCATGGGAGCCAGAGTAGGTGTGAGGAGTGGGGGATGGGTGTGAGGTGCTCAAGAAGTTGGATGGGGTGCTAGCAGGAGGAGGAGGGGGGGTCTGAAGCTGTGGTGGCTGGAGACAGTCAACAGGAGAGCCAGCAGGGGCCAGGGCTGCAGTGTCAAATCTATTGAAGAATAGATTTAACTCATTGGCCCTAGCCACACTACCCTCAGCTCCACTGCTAGTTGGTCTGAAGCCGGTAATGGTCCTCATACCACTCCAGACCTCCCTCATGTTATTCTGCTGGAGTTTCCACTCCAGCTTCCTTCTGTAGCCGTCCTTAGCCTCTTTGATCTTGACATTCAGGTCCCTCTGAATGTCCCTCAGCTCCTCCTCTTTTGTAAGTCAAGGCTTGTTGTTTGGGTAACAGCGCACAGTCCTTGCTGGGACAATGCCCTCCACACAGAAATTAATGTAGTCCGTAATGCACTCAGTAAGGCCATCAATGTCCTCTCTGTGTGGCTCACAGAGTACATTCCAGTCAGTCACCTCAAAGCAGCCCTGCAGTGCCTCATAGCAGTCCTCTGACCATGTCCTCACTGTGTTTGTGGTCACAGGCAGCCTCTTCACTAGAGGCACATAGCAGGGGGTGAGAAGCACCAGGTTGTGATCTGATCTTCCCAGTGGGGGGAGAGACGTGGAGGTGTATGCGTCCTTTACATTAGCATACAGCAGGTCCAGGGTCTTCTCCTCTATGGTTTTACAGGTCACATACTGGGTGAATTTCGGGAGTGTTTTTTTAATGGAGACATGGTCGAAGTCACCCGAGATTATAATGAGAGCACTCGGGTGAGCAGTCTGTAGTCCGGCTATTGTCGAGTGGATGACGTCACATGCCGACATCGGGTTAGCGGACGGTGGAATATACACAGCCACGACAATAGCATGTGAGAATTCATGGGGTACATAGTAGGGACGGAGAGCCACAGCTAACAGTTCAATATCCGAGCTGCAGATGCGGTCTTTGATAGTAATGTGACCAGGATTGCACCACCTGTTGTTCACATAAACAGCAAGCCCCCCTCCTTTGCGCTTACCGCTCATAGTGCAGTCCCTGTCAGCCTGGACAGTGTGGAAACCCTCCATGGAAACATTGTGAAAACATTGTGAAACATTGTGCTTATAATGGCCTTTGAATAAATATATGGCATCATTGGCCTTTGAATAATATTTGCATATCGTTGTGATTGATTAAGCATTAGGCCTATGCCATTTCAGTGATGCTGATATTATACGGTGTAATTTGGCTACTATAATTGGAAATAATGCAATTTCAAGTTGATAATTGTGTGTATCTTTTATATTTAAAATTCACGTTTCATCTACAAATTAAGTACAATTTAAATCATATTTAATTTAAATCATAACATGTTTCCCATAGACTTTTTTTGAGGTGCAGGGTGGTGTTGGAGGCTTGTTATTTTGTTAGATGACTTTGGGACTATAGTCATGTCAGTCCTTAACAGCACTCAAGAAGTCAATCCTCAAATAGTGTAGAAATAGCGGTCATGCAATTGCTACACATATTTGATGCATTATGATACATGCACTGTCTCTGTATTATTGTGCCTGTAGTTGAAATAATACAATCTCATATTTATACTAAGCAGCTGAACCCAATATGGTGCTTATGTTCTACAACTCGTGCAAAATGGCAAAAAAAAATAGTTTTCTTTTGGTCTCGGTCTTGAGCTGAACTAGTCTTGGTCTTGACTTGGTCTGCCTTGGTCTTGGTACTCGATACTCTCTGGTCTTGGTAGTGTCTTGGTCTCGGTTTAGGCAGTCTTGACTAAAAGTCTAGTTGTCACACATCTTGAGAACAAGAAGCTTAGTGGGGACATTTCACACACCCCGTTGTCATCATTTATGGGGACCAGTTGTCTCCAGGTCATCAGAAACCTCACACAAAGTTTGTACTCGTACACCAGAGTAAAAGTGCATTGTGGGGACGTCATGAATTTCCCTGATTAGAGCAATATTTCTGTCCAAGGAAAATGTCTACTAAAGTTCAGATCTATCCTAAATGTCCCTTAAATCATCTGCCTTATGGGTGCAGTAGATCAAACTGTATGGCTCACCTGATTCACAATAGATTTCCCTCATATTGACCTTACTTGTTGCATTTACTTGCTTAAAGATAACAGCACTAAAAGAAGACTCAGAGACTCCAGAAGTTAACATCAACTATGAACGTACCTGTTGATAAGTGTCCTGTGGACAAGAAACATCAGTTATCTCCATCTCTGTAACGACAGCATGGTTGGAGCCTGTGACAGGAGGAACATCCCTTGTGGTTGTGGTCGTCTGCAATGATTTCATGGAAGAAAAAAAATAAAAAATATGTTAAGCAATTGGTCAATTTGATGTTAACACTAATAATATTCAATTAGAGTAATACATTTCCTTAAGGACTTAGCTCTAAAGATAAAGACATGCCTACACACCAGACTTCAGAGGAAAACAAACACCCAATTCTACTGCATTTTTTCCTACAATTACTTCAGCTATTGTGTGCTGTCACACATCTTGAAAACAAGAAGCTTAGTGGGGACATTTCACACACCACGTTGTCATCATTTATGGGGACCAGTTGTCTCCAGGTCATCAGAAACAAAAAAAGTTTGTACTCGTACACCAGAGTAAAAGTGCACTGTGGGGACGTTGTGAATGTCCCCGATTAGAGTAATATTTCTGCCAAAGGAAAACATGTCTATTAAAGTTCAGATCTGTCCTAAATGTCATAAATTCGTGAAAGTATTCATACACAGATTGATTAGATTTCATTTATTTTTCAAATGACGCTACATTCAACCACCATGTTATTCTGAGACAATAAACCCTACACACTTAAACACTGTGCAGTTGTGACACAAACTTGCATTCGCCATGGGCAGTCATCTCCTCCATAGTCATATGTAATTTCCTCACCTTCCTTTATGTCACATAAGTGTGGTCTTCCTTCCACATCAATTTTTTTCATCTTACAATTTGGATGTCTGTGTTCATTTTTATTTATTTATTTATCTATTTGATTAGGACAATGCATATTAATCAACATATCAGCGAAAAGCATCAATGTAAATATGCCGGAGTTAGCACAGTTGCTAAATTTTATCCGTTGTCCTAAGGCAGGATAAAACATGTAGAAATCTTACAAAAAATAAGTCTTGCTTCACATCAAAGTTAAAAGTCCATACACAAAGTAGAAAAGAAGAAGTGGTTACCCATGAGAGCATCATCATTAACTAAACACCCAAATAAACCGTCTTCTCTGGAGGCATCAATACTTAAAAAGGATAAAAAAAACAAGTAAAGGGAGGGGGAAAATATTACAGAAATGAAAATAGTCTCCTACAGGTCCTATACAATTATTTGTTTTAACTTTGATACATTTCGAAATGTATTTCATTTACATTGCAGGATCATATTAGCAGATGGCAAAATGGCGATCACTGATTGTGCAAGCCTGTATGTCAAATTTAACAATGTATATAACTATAAAGCAGTATAGTAACTGAAAATCTTACCACCATGTTTTCCCTCTCCACTTGAATGCAAACAAAAATGCAGAGCATGAGGAGTGGTAAGAGCTTCTTCTCCTCTGGGCTTTGTCATCATCAATCAAATCTCCCCTGTATTCAACTACAAAGTCTCCTTTGCAGAATGAACCTTGGGTGAATAAACCACGTCCTGTAAGAAAAAAATAAGACAAAAAAAAAAATTATGTCCACTACAATTGTTTTTTGATCTGTTGCTTAATGTATTAAAAAATACACACTGTAGATAAAGAGCGAGAATAATGACTAATTTGAATTTATGAAAAAGTGGTAGTGGTGTGCTCATGCCCTGTCTTTATACTGTCAAACTCAAGAAAATGCTGGGGCTCTTAAAGAAAAGGGTCAACATGAGAAAAAAATGTTTTCAGCCACGAAGCTGCTGCTGAGGTGATACATGCAGGCAGTGCATCACCTCAGCAGAGGGAGGAGGACAGGGTGAATGGCTGTTACTGACTGACGTCTGTATTCTTTATCCTTTCTAAACTTCACTCAATATTATGATTTTAAGGAATATGTATTTATGTTTACCTACATTTTGACTCATTTCCAGTGATATATTAGTTTATATAGTGATGTTCCTGCTGTTAGCTTTACTGTTGCTGCTCTAGAAACAATAAATAATAATAGATAAAAAATTCTTATTATCTGTTTAGCACATAAACAAAAACATGAGTTCACTCAAGCAATACAGGCAAAGGCACCGAAGCAACAAACACTCGTGGATACTTTCCAAAGGAAAAAGAAATATCCTCGAGTCAGCGACATGGCAACAAATATTACAGAGGTCATTGAATTCATCGCTCCGGATAACCAGCCCACCTCTGTGGTAGAGGATCAGGGTTTACTTACTGACTTTGTTTACTTGTTGTTTTTGTTAAACTAATGAAAACCAATGTTGCAATAGGGTATGCAGAATAAGAAAGAGCCATATGAAAGTATTTACTTTGTTTCAACAAAATAAAAAAAAGCTATTAAGAACAGCTTGGATGCAGGTGTTTTTTTTCGTAATGCAGCTGTATTATCTAAGAAAATATTGGGCTAAGTATCGGATCGGGACTTGGTATCGGCAGATACTAAATATTAAATGACTCAGATCGGGATCAAACTGCAAAGAAATTAATAAAAAATGAGATAGCTTAGGCATCAGTTCTAGTAAAATAAGGTTACAGGGTTTTAAACAATATGTTACCCAAGTAGCATATGGACTCTTCCCCTTAGCAAACTGAAAAACAGCAAGCGTAAACATTCCATTTTTACCATCTCTTTTTTTTTTTATTGTGCTATTCCAGCTCAATTTCTGTTAAATCCAGTTTGAACTTAGTTGTGAAATATTGAGTTTATTGTGTAATGAAATCAATCAGTACAGTGGGGCCCCCAAATCCTTCATTTAACATATTGTTCATTTATTATTTTCTTCTATGATATATATATATATATACACATATATTCTCTGAATTTGATTTCCACTGGCATGATTTAGGTTACACATCCACTACATTCTTAATTAATATTCTAAGCGAAACCTGGCTTGCTACACTGTTTAATGACTATAACCAACCAACACTAAATCTTCGATATTAACCCGTTTAATCCCAAATTTTTCCCTGCAAAATAAGTGCATGCATTTCACTCCTTAGACCTCCCTAATATATAATATGTATGAATTTTTTCATTTCATGTTGGTTATGTTAGTGAAAATGTAGGTTTTATACTTGGCAACAATTGTTGCCGGTGGGAAACCGCATAGTCCAAATTTACACAAATTCTTCAATTTGACCTATTTACACATGTAAAGATTAAAAATAACATGAACATGAGTAACATATTATAACTAGGCATGGTTACAAATGTGTTTAGAACTTTATTAGATACATTTAGATATCATTTCAATGCATACTGAAGGGAACTAACAAGGACACAACACAATTACTGTATTTCATAGTCTTATAAAAACGGTTAAATAACCGTAGAGCTAAGAGTGTTTGAACTTACAAAATAAGAACTGATATTAGTTTGTAAAAAATGAAATCAATTATCTCGTCAAAGTGGTTCCTTCTTATTGCATTTGAGATGGCTTCATTGTAGACATCAGGGTCATATGGCCAATACATGTGCCTCCGTGGTACTGAACTGTAGCCAGATGCGAGCAGAACCCCATAAAAACGCAGCAACTCATCCATGCTCAGATCAAGTGCCTTCCCTTTGGTTTGCATTGAGTAGAGGTTTGACATCTCAACAGTGAGCTCCCTCAGAGTAGGAGGATATATCAAAAAGGAACAAATCAACAGGGTCAGATTTAGTTTGTTTTATGCAATCTGCTGCAGTTGGACCATAGGTCACAAAATCTGGTATACCGGATGTGGCTGGGCGTTGTGATCTTTTAAAAATCCTGTCCCTATTTTGTTTATTTTGAAGCGTTTTTTTCTGGGTTCTTTTTTTGTTTGGGGATCTCATTTTCCTCAGGGCATCATCTTTTTCTGGTGAGTGTTCTGGGTTTCTGGCTGGACACGGTGGGAGATTCACCAAGGTTACACCCTGCCTTTCCGAAACCCTGCTGTTCCGAAAATAGACTTCCATTCTTCGTAATGGCGTGGTTTCCCATTTTTTCTAAAGACCCCGCTTTTCCGAAAAGGCTATTGGGGTACCCCTGACCCTAACCCCTAACCCTATTGGGAAGTAATTGGAACTTGAAAGTCGGATTCGGAACAGCGTTGTTTCAGAGTGGAGGGGTTTCGAACTGGAAGGCCGTCCCCATTCACCAACTAGCTGCAATGGGTTTTCTTAAACGCCAAATGCTGCCGGAGCGAGAGATGAGGGAGTGGGGGAGTTGTGGGGGCAGGGAGGGTTCTGGGGATAGTTCTGGACTTATCAGGTTAAAAGTTTTCTCATCCTCCAGATGCTTCACCATTCAGCAGTCTAGCAGGCCTGTTTCGCCTTGGTACTCTCTATCTGAACAGTCACTATCACAGTCACTTTCAAATGCATCTTTTTCAACTGTAGGGATGACTGTTATGTAGCACACATCACTTTGGGGTTCTTTTAAGTCTAGAAGATCCAAAACCTCTGATAGTTTCAAGGTGTGTATAGAAAAACATAGAAAAAATAGAATAAACAGATAAAACTTTTGACACCTAGCATAACGTGATGACTATGTGTTATGCTAGCGGCAACAAATGTTGCCGTGGTTACATTTACTCATTTTATGATCAAAAGATTTATGCAGGCATATAATTCTCATTATATATCAGTAGTAGACCCTTTAAATAATATATGTGCAAAATATTTCACTTATATCTGTTAATTAAGGTATTTTAATTACTTCCTCTTGTACAAGTTTGAGGCAGACATTTCCCGCCAGCGGTGCAAACCGGAAGTGAAGAGGCCTGGTCATGTGACCATTCACACTAGTTACATGACATTGGTACAAATTAGAGGAGACAACCTATTCTTTCATTTAAAACTTGCATTAGCTGCCAAAACCAAAACAGCACTTTTTAGAGCTTCCAGAAGTACAAAAAAAAGAGTGGCAACAATTGTTGCCGGTGGGATTAAACGGGTTAACTGCGCCTCGTCTGAAAAGCATGGCTCTAAAAACTTTGCCCACTTCAATATGGTTGGATTATCGTAGCCCACATAAGCATGACTTCCGGTCAAATTGTGATCAAGTCAAGTGCATTGTGCTGCGAAACCAACCACCCATCCCCCCACACCAGGTGTGACGGACTCAGTGAATATAGCCGCTACATTCCTACCGTGGCAAACATAAAATATAAAAAATAAATAAAATAACTGACACCCGAACATACAAATGACCTTAATTTTAACGAGTCAGTCCACCCTGGTGACCGAAAACTCTGATAACTGTCTTAAGCTGACTGTGACTGTTAGCAAGTGCTAATTTATGATACACCTGTGTTCGGCAAGCGACCTTTAAACAAGAAAGCCGACAGTTTTAGTAAATAAAAAATGGCTACACAACGCATCAAACTGTCATGGCTTGTCATGGTTACGCTACTGTATATTTTAATGAAATACTTAGTACTTACTGAACACGCTGCTTGTTATACCCTGTTTCATCGACTTCAGCGGTGGCACGGCGCTGTAACGCCGGCGGTTGTATGATAGTCCACTTCCTGTTAGATTTCACATTAAAAGCCTACCGGCGGAAGTGACAATGTAATGGCGATTTAATGAAGGGAAGGTAACGTGCTACTCAGCGAATTAAACGGGTTTCCTAGTCTGGTCTGCAGGGGCTTTGTCACAAATCATTTTGCTTGCCATAAGAGCAGATATTGAGATCTCATATCTCCCATTAACATATATAAATATATATTTGTTTTCCCCTTTTCATTGCTTTTAGAAATGGAATCATGGACAATATAGAAAATATATACAAAACAAAAATATATAACAAAAAAAACCTCTTCAGTGTCAAAGTGAAAACAGATTTCTACAAATTGATGTAAATTAACTGAATATATATAATGTAAAATAAGTGACTGCATAAGTATTTGCCCCTTAAAGTCAGTATTTAGTAGATGCACCTTTGGCCTCAATACAATCACTGAATCTGTGTGTGTGTGGATAGATCTTAATCAGGCCTGCACATCTGGACACTGCAATTTTACTCCATTCTTCTTTGCAAAACTGCTCAAGCTCTGTGAGGTTGAATGGGGGTCGGGTGTGAACAGCCCTTTTCAAGTCCAGCCACAAATTCTCTATTGGACTGAGGTCTAGGCTTTGACTGGGCCACTCCAGAACATTCACCTTGTTGTCTTTAAACCATTTCTGTGTTGCATTAGCTGTTTGCTTCAGGTCATTGTCCTTCTGGAAAATAAATCTTCTCCCAAGTAGTAGTTGCAGACTGCATCAGGATGTCCTCCAGGATTTCCCTATATTTTGCTTCATTCATTAAACCCTCTCCCCACAGCATGATGCTGCCACCACCATGCTTCACAGGGGGGATGGTATGTTTGTGGTGATGTTCAGTGTTTGGTGTCTGCAAAACATAGCATCTAGTCTGATTCATTTTGGTCTCATCAGACCAAAGAAACTTCTTCCAGTTGACCTTGGAGTCTCCCGCATGCCTTTGGGTGAACACTAGTTGAGGTTTAATGGAGGATGTAACTACAGGTGTGTATCTATCGCGAGTCTCGTTGATTTTGTTTGGCACGGCTTCCGTAGTGCAAACGCTGTGAGGGAGACTAGCGTGAACGCGGGAGCATGCCTCCAAACAAATATAGTATAGTGACTGTTTAGGCTAGAAAAATGTACTAAATGACGTTGTTTCGAGTAAACTCTGGATGTCACCACTTCAGGACACTTGGATTGCAGCGGAAGAGCAGTATGGAGGAGCGTTAATGGCGTTTCGGACGCCATTAACGCTCGTTATATGGATTATTGCTGCCGGAGGGTACCCCCGCGGGTCTCCAGCTGCACTTTGAGGAATAAGAAACTACACCGGACTTAGAGTGAACTTTTCCTTTAAAGGTTTCAGTAAAAAGAAAGGAATATTTTTATCATCTCCCTAGTTTGTCAATGGACACACCATAATTAATAACTCATTAAACTGCTAGTATGGATGTACGTTTGATTGTGTGATTTTCTCCCTAAATCTAAATAACCGCAGAGTCTGACACTTAATTGCTCGACAATCTGCTCTAGGATTGTTGGACAAATGAAGACAAGCATACTGTGTATTTAACACTGAAACCATGCTTAACTGTAGCCATCATCCTGGTGTTGTTGTGCTCACATCACACGAGGCACCATAATGTAGTGCTTCATGCAAGAGTTTTGGGTTAAATTTGGCTATCAATAATAATTAATGATTATCAGGGACAATTATTAATTATGATTACTAATAAGATCCAATTAACATTAGATCACCTTGGGGCACCACCCTTGAAGAAGGGAAAATAAAGCCAATTCACCAAATCAGTCTCAGGAAAGGTACTAAACTGTTTGTAACTCTGATTAATAATTAATTTAATAACTACAACCAATATCACCATAACAGCTAGTAATATTCGAAGGATTTTGGAGCTCTTGACAGAGTAGAGGTTGGCAACATTCACTCTTGTACAATATTAAATAGACAACATGTGGGTTAAAAAGTCTTTTATTCAACACAAAGATGAAAACACACTAACTAACATGTACTATATACAGGTGTGTGTGTGTGTATGTGTATGTGTGTGTGTGAGTGTGTGTCTGGCAGAACAAAGAAACAATGGTGGTCACTGATATCACATGTGGGTGTGATATGCTCCAGGCTTAAGGAATGTGTGTGTGTGTGTGTGTGTGTGTGTGTGTGTGTGTGTGTGTGTGTGTGTGTGTGTGTGTGTGTGTGACGTGATGCCAGGTTATAGAAGATGGTTTGTTGCATGCAAAGACCCTGAGTCTGTGTGAAGCATCATTCGACTAATGTCAAATTAGCCGTCTAGGAAAGCAAACTACCAATAACCTGACCTGAGATCACAATAACACTCAAACAGTGGACACACATAAATTGAACACATTTGCATTACATCAACCAGAGTTTAAAGTCCTGTGCTTAGCCGTGCTATGCTATGCTATCTAAGCCCAGTTCAACGTTACCAGTCTTTGAAGAAAAGGTGCTGGTGGTTGCAGGAGAACGTTGAGATTCCATTGTTGAATGTTGTTCTTGCTGTGCAAGGACTGATGAAAGTCGGCAGAGGAGGAAACGGTTCGCTCCTTTCCTTTGCAGGGATAGCGGCTCAGTGCTAACTTGCTTGATGTTCCTCAGATTGTGAAGTTAGCTGGCAAGCTTTGCGTCGCAGCTGCTGGTGCTAACTGATCAGGAATACTGGCAGGACCTCGTGTCGCTGCAGTGAGGAGAAGTTCTTTGGGCCTGCTGCAAATGAAGCTTGCAGCTCTCCGCAGCTGTTAGGCCCAGAAGAGATCTTGAGGGCAGGCAGCCCCGTGGGGGGGGGGAGATGGAGAGGAGCCCTTGAGGATAAGAAGTTGGAGGAGAAGAGAGGCGCGAGGAGAAGAGAGCTTGTGGAGAAGAGAGAGAACAAAGGAAGGCGCTGGAGTTTTGACTCTCTGATCAGAGGGGGGTCTGTCACCCTGACCAATAGTAGCTCAAAGCTGAATTTTGCACCTAGGTGTGAAGAATGGGGAATTCTGGGACACTGAGTTCAGTTCAGAGTCCATTTTGAAATCCACAATGAATGACTTCATCTGTGGGTCCCAACAGTGTTTATGCAAGTATCTGTGCATTCTTAACTAAATTTGTTATTGCTGTTAAACATAAACATAGCATAAACATATAATTGTTCATGTAATGGGTCATATAGTCTTACTACGCCTCCTGCCCCTCTCTCTCTCTTCATAATACCTAACACCCTGTTGATGATACTGCACAAACTAACAAAGTCAAGCCTGTGCTTAATATGCTTAATACGAAGTGACAATAGAGAGGATTTCTTTTCCTCCTTATTCATCCTATCTCACCACCTCTCTCTCCAGAGCTTCCTGAAAATCCTTCTCTCTCCGCTCCTGGTACAGCTGCTTTCTGAACAGGCGTCACAGCCCTGACTGCTGCCAGGAAGAGCAAAGTCTCCAGGCAAGGGCTGACCACTGGAATAAAAAAGATTCTAATCAAACATAATGTCATGTTTCTAATGTATGATTGTAAATATTGCTATAAAACTCCTTAAACTAAATTAAAAAAATACATAATTCTACTTAAATGTTAACATGGAAATGTTTTTTTTCTCTTTCGCCTTGATGAGGAAGCAAAGCCATAAGTAACCAGTTTCTTCCTGTTCATCTCAAACTGGGCTATTTAAGTCTGGACCATCTGCATGGACAAAGTGGACAGACTTTACAATAATAACAGCAAGACAAACAAACTCATGTCACTCATTTGTTTTCTTCTTTGTTTGACATGTGAAACAAATGTGCTGGGAGAAAAGTTTGTTAAACTTTAGTCAAATTAATCAATTTAGAGGGCCATCAGTTGGAATTCCAATTACATCCTGACAGAGAAAGTGACTCAGAAACAAAATCCCCTCTGTGAACAATGACAGGTGTTGAGCAATAACAAACTTGAACTTCTGCTTGCCTAGATTTAAGGTCCATTGTCAGTGAGCATTAGCCTACAAAACACCGTATATCTCATCCTGTCATCAAGGCAAAAAATATAAACGATCAATATTTAATGTGGATCACACCTGAGCTTCTTGTGCTAAGCGTTGCTTCTGATGGTGACGCCTCTCTCGGTTGAGCTGTGAGGTGTACAGAGGAGGCTTGGGAACCTGGACAAGAGTGGCCTGGTTACAAGTCATGATGTCATTGTGCTTCCAGTGGCACACCTGCAGCTGCAACATACACACTTTCCAATTGTTGGTATGAGCTTTACTAATTCCATCATCATTATCTGTGGTTCAAGTGTAGGTTTATCACTCAGTACTGGTCCAGTATTATTATACTGGTTATACTTATTATTATTTTATTTTATCAATTACTGTATACAGATATCTTTCTCTAGGAAATTACAATTTCAAGGCCTTTCGGCATTCTGAGCACAACGTCATATGAAATATAATGACTAACAGGAATACACTACAAAACTCCACTTGTAGAAAAAGTAAAGAAAAACAACAACACAGTAGTCAATTGATCTTCTACACTCTGTGCTACACTAAAACTTTCAGGGTGATGTTCAGTTGAATAAATAACAATGTGGGATATAACAGTATATTTGAATTTAGATTATTTATATCAAACAGTTTATGATACCATGGAGTTATAAACTATGTTAGTGACAGAGGAGCAGCTTCAGGCTTTACAACTAAATAATACTGTTTGGGGAAACAAAACAACCTTTCCATAGAAGAATGGCACAACACAGGAGGGCCAACTCCTCAGGTCCAGACTCTGCTGTCCACTTACATCTGAAGGAGAAAAATCATTCCTTTGAGGACAACAATGTAAACATCCTGTCCAGAGAAGACAGATGTTTTGAAAGAGGAGTAAAAGAGTCCATCTATGTCAAACTGGAACAACCATCTTTGAACAGAGGAGGTGGTCTACGACATTACCTATCACCCACCTACAATGCAGTTCTGAGTTCCCTCCCTAGACAGCTTAACAACCGTTCACAGCAGAAGTGCATCCCATTTCACCTAAATTGCCAGCGCCGCCCCTCCCTAAACGCAGAACACGCGCTGTGCGTAGGGCCCCATGATCCGTGGGGGGCCCCATTTTGCACAAGGGGGCGCATTCTCTGCAAATGTGCAAAGGATGCGCATCGCTGCCATGAGGCACATAGAGCACCGAGTCAGCCCGAGGCAGGAGAGAAAAAAAAGAGACGAGTAATCTGACATGGCGCACGTTGCCGCAACGATTGACAGCACGCAGCATCTTACCAATCAGCGGTCAGATGCTCCAACAGGCAGTTGTATGCAGGTGGAGAGATGGCCTCCAAATGGCAATATGAATCGGGAGCAAGCAAAAGAAAGACAAAGTCTAAACAAGAGGAGGCTCGTGCTTCACTTGAAGGTGGGTATGTTGTTGAAATAAAAAAGAAAACTTTGTGGCATAAACACCCCAGCTGCTAGCATGCTAATCATGAGACAGAAGAGAGGATAATTCAAGTCAAATCAAATCAAATCAAATCAAATTTTATTTGTATAGCCCAAATTCACAAATCACAGTTTGCCTCAGAGGGCTTTACAATCTGTACAGAGACGACACCCTCTGTCCTTCGACCCTCGATTCGAGTGAGGAAAAACTTGCCCCAAAAAAAGGCCCTTTTAACAGGGAAAAAATGCGGAAGAAACCTCAGGGAGAGCCACAGAGGAGGGATCCCTCTCCCAGGACGGACAGACGTGCAATAGATGTCGCATGTACAGAGCAGATCAACGAGATCACAATGTATTCAATTATAAGCGATGGTTGACAGGAGTGAAAGTACACAAAGATGTATTACAGCAATAATGATGAAATGCACATGGAAATGTGATTACTAGTGATAACAGTAGTAGTGATCAATGGCAAGGATGGTATGTAGCAATGCAGTACGATAATAGTGGTGTAACGTATGTAACAGAGATGTGACTAATATTAGCGACAGTAGTGGTGGGTGTCAGGCAGGGTCATGGCAGTAGGTGCATCCACGATCAGGCAGGGCCATAGCAGTTGGCGCGTCCACGATCAGGCAGGGCCATGGCAGTGGGCGCATCCACGATCAGGCAGGGCCATAGCAGTGAGCGCATCCATGATCCACGACCCGGGCGCGGCCAGGATCCAAGGGAGCCTGTAGGACTAGAAAGCACAAGGACTCCGGGGAAGAAGTAAGTCAGTGACATGCAGAGATGGGGCATGTATACAGGCATAATGTATACAGATGGAGAGGAGAGGAGAGGGGAGGAGAGAGAAGCTCAGTGTGTCATTGTCCCCCGGACTAGGCCTATAGCAGCATAACTAAGAGCTGGTCCAGGACAGGCCTGGGCCTGTCCTGGACCAGCCCTAACTATAAGCTCTATCGAAGAGGAAAGTCTTAAGTCTACTCTTAAAGGTAGAGAGGGTGTCCGCCTCCCGGACCAAAACAGGAAGATGGTTCCACATCTGTCTAGATGTGGACTGGAGATTAAATTTTCCAGCGGCCCTGATTATCATTCATTGAATGTCTTGTTAACTGCATCTACATTCACCTCTGTTGAAAAAGGAGCGGTTAATTGACCAGTTGGTGGTCATATGTTGGCTCAGGTTTATAGCCTATCAATCTATGCTATCAGTAGAAGTTTTGGGCTGTTTTTATGGAGGTAAAATGTCGCCATCTCTTGGTGAATTTAATTCATAACAGTATAAGATTAGATAAAATAAGATAAATTAAGATAATCCTTTATTTGACCCACAATGGAGAAATTTAAAGCGTTACAGCAGCAAACAGCAGTGTGAATATAGAACCTAATTACTAAATGTATAAATAAGTACATAAAAATATTTAAATATAGAAATATCATCAAATCAAATCATAATGCATATTATTATTAGTTGTAGTCGTATTTGCATTAATTGCATTTGGCTAGCACCATTGCAGTAACTCTCCCTGTTACAGTTGCCTTTGCTGAGCAAAAACTGAAGCTCATCAATGGCGCAAGAACGCTTGAGTGGCCTGGCTATCATAAGCATCAACTCAGAAGTGGCACAGCAGCTGTCATATGATGACCTCATTGATGACTTTGCATCCAGAAAATGCAGACGTGTGCATCTGTAAAAGGCTTGTTCCATTGTTGAAAGAGTCATTTTGTAATGGGGAGGGGGGGCCTCAAAATAAAATTCTGCTTAGGGCCCCAATTTGGCCAGTAAATTGCATCCACGTTTCACTCACTTGCGTCCTTTCTTGCGTCCTTTCCTTGTGTCTTAGTCCAGCCCCCAAGGATTCAGGGAGAGACCCGAGGAAACCACAGGAGGAGAGAGGACCAAAGAAATCTGTTTGAATACAAGTGAGACGTCCTTTCATCTGCAGCGTCACGTGAAGCAATGTCCGTTTCTGATGACGGCTGTTTTATGACCTCGACAGCCCAACACCGATTTCCTGCGGTGTCCATGGATATGGCCTACCTGTGATCAAATAGTAGTGACAATAGTGATAAAAGCAAACACGTGTCTGCAATTTAAGTGTAATCAGTTCAGACATTTATGTGATTAAATATATAGTGAATATAGTTTAGGCCTACTGTTGTGACCCTGAGTCATGATTGTGTTTTGTTTTTTTTTCATTTGCTGCTGATCTTAATCTCCTCCTCAGTGTTGTGTGTGAGCAGTCTCTGTGTGATTGTGTGTGTTTCTGATTGAGAGCAGGTTGGACCTGCTGATTGGCTTGCTCAGCTTGATTGCTGACATGGGATTGGTCAAGAGGGAGGAGAGCAGCCCTTTTTAAACCACCGGCTTACTGCAATCTCCCTTTCCACCAATCTTCCACTTCCAACATGGACCAGTGTCTGGTTTGACCAGTGTTTTGTTTGTGACGTAAACCAGCTGTAAGTAACTCGGCTGCACTACAATCTGGCATTTCAGGGTGAAAACTGGCTTATGTCAATTTTGAGCGTTTCAGAGCAAGAGAAGCCTCTTTTTGCACTGTACAGTAGCATAAGCTGCATTTGACTGAAAAAAGGTTTTTCAAGCAAGTGGCCTGAACTGGCCTGAACTGGTTGAATTTGGATCCATTTCATGACAAACAAGGTTTTACCTGTCCTTTAATTCATTAAGGGTGAAAACTGGCTTATGTCAATTTTGAGCGTTTCAGAGCAAGAGAAGTCTCTTTTTGCACTGTACAGTAGCATAAGCTGTATTTGACTGAAAAAAGGTTTTTCAAGCAAGTTTCCTGGCATGAACTGGTTGAATTTGGATCTTTCATTGCAAACAAGGTTTTACCTGTCCTTTAATTCATTAAGGGTGAAAACAGGCTTATGTCAATTTTGAGTGATTCAGAGCGAGAGAAGTCTTTTTGCACTGTTCAGTAGCATAAGCTGCATTTGACTGAAAAAAGGTTTTTCAAGCAAGTTTCCTGGCCTGAATGTTGAATTTGGATCCATTTCATGACAAACAAGGTTTTACTTGTCCTTTAATTCATAAAGGGTGAAAACTGGCTTATGTCAATTTTGAGCGAGAGAAGTCTCTTTTTGCACTGTACAGTAGCATAAGCTGTATTTGACTGAAAAAAGGTTTTTCAAGGTTTTTCAAGGTGTTTCATAGCCTGAACTGGTTGAATTTGGTTTTACCTGTCCTTTTTAATTCATTAATAGACTACTTGTGTGTTAGCATAGTAGGAGGGAGAAGCCTTTTTCTTTTGATAACCCATTTTTCTCCTGTTTATACTGATTTAGGAGTGAGGGAAGATTTTGTCTTTATATTTTTGATTTGAGGCAGGAAGTTAGGGTAAACGGATTTTGTTTGTTGTATTAGCCTTGTTCTCCCTCTGAAGCAAAATAAATGCTTCTTTAATGTGACTCCTCTGTGACACTGACTTTTGGAGTGAAAAGAATGGGTAGATTCCCATCCAGTTATGTCCTGGGTTCCCCTAGACCAGGGGCATAACATTGCACTTGGAAATCAACTTGATTCAGGGATGGCTTAAAATATGATTTATTTTCCAGTTAGTACTTTGCATTATTTCAGCTACTGTCCTACATTACAATCCTGTTCTTTATACCCGTTTTTAAAAATCTTTGAAAAGACGACAAAGTTTTGCTTGACTGTTGTGCTTGCTGTGTATTTTGTGCTGCAGTCTGCATATTGTGTGCTATGTGCTGTGGGCTGTGTATTTTGTGCTGTGGACTTAATAGCAGCATAAGCTGTATTTGACTGAAAAAAAGGTTTTTCAAGCAAGTTTCCTGGCATGAATGTTGAATTTGGATCAATTTCATGACAAACAAGGTTTTACCTGTCCTTTAATTCATTAAGGGTGAAAACTGGCTTATGTCAATTTTGAGTGAGAAGTCTCTTTTTGCACTGTACAGTAGCATAAGCTGTATTTGACTGAAAAAAGGTTTTTCAAGCAAGTTTCCTGGCATGAACTGGTTGAATTTGGATCTTTCATTGCAAACAAGGTTTTACCTGTCCTTTAATTCATTAAGGGTGAAAACTGGCTTATGTCAATTTTGAGTGTTTCAGAGCGAGAGAAGTCTTTTTCCACTGTTCAGTAGCATAAGCTGCATTGGACTGAAAAAAGGTTTTTCAAGCAAGTTTCCTGGCATGAACTGGTTGAATTTGGATCTTTCATTGCAAACAAGGTTTTACCTGTCCTTTAATTCATTAAGGGTGAAAACTGGCTTATGTCAATTTTGAGCGTTTCAGAGCAAGAGAAGTCTCTTTTTGCACTGTACAGTAGCATAAGCTGTATTTGACTGAAAAAAGGTTTTTCAAGCAAGTTTCCTGGCCTGAATGTTGAATTTGGATCAATTTCATAACAAACAAGGTTTTACCTGTCCTTTAATTCATTAAGGGTGAAAACTGGCTTATGTCAATTTTGAGCATTTCAGAGCAAGAGAAGTCTCTTTTTGCACTGTACAGTAGCATAAGCTGCATTTGACTGAAAAAAGGTTTTTCAAGCAAGTTTCCTGGCATGAATGTTGGATTTGGATCAATTTCATGACAAACAAGGTTTTACCTGTCCTTTAATTCATTAAGGGTGAAAACTGGCTTATGTCAATTTTGAGTGAGAAGTCTCTTTTTGCACTGTACAGTAGCATAAGCTGTATTTGACTGAAAAAAAGGTTTTTCAAGCAAGTTTCCTGGCATGAACTGGTTGAATTTGGATCTTTCATTGCAAACAAGGTTTTACCTGTCCTTTAATTCATTAAGGGTGAAAACAGGCTTATGTCAATTTTGAGTGATTCAGAGCGAGAGAAGTCTTTTTGCACTGTTCAGTAGCATAAGCTGCATTTGACTGAAAAAAGGTTTTTCAAGCAAGTTTCCTGGCCTGAATGTTGAATTTGGATCCATTTCATGACAAACAAGGTTTTACCTGTCCTTTAATTCATTAAGGGTGAAAACTGGCTTATGTCAATTTTGAGCGAGAGAAGTCTCTTTTTGCACTGTACAGTAGCATAAGCTGTATTTGACTGAAAAAAGGTTTTTCAAGGTGTTTCATAGCCTGAACTGGTTGAATTTGGTTTTACCTGTCCTTTTTAATTCATTAATAGACTACTTGTGTGTTAGCATAGTAGGAGGGAGAAGCCTTTTTCTTTTGATAACCCATTTTTCTCCTGTTTATACTGATTTAGGAGTGAGGGAAGATTTTGTCTTTATATTTTTGATTTGAGGCAGGAAGTTGGGGTAAACGGATTTTGTTTGTTGTGTTAGCCTTGTTCTCCCTCTGAAGCAAAATAAATGCTTCTTTAATGTGACTCCTCTGTGACACTGACTTTTGGAGTGAAAAGAATGGGTAGATTCCCATCCAGTTATGTCCTGGGTTCCCCTAGACCAGGGGCATAACATTGCACTTGGAAATCAACTTGATTCAGGGATGGCTTAAAATATGATTTATTTTCCAGTTAGTACTTTGCATTATTTCAGCTACTGTCCTACATTACAATCCTGTTCTTTATACCCGTTTTTAAAAATCTTTGAAAAGACGACAAAGTTTTGCTTGACTGTTGTGCTTGCTGTGTATTTTGTGCTGCAGTCTGCATATTGTGTGCTATGTGCTGTGGACAGCACCTGTGATTTTCTGTCTGTTACCTGTTTAACAAACAGCTGCACATGAAGAACAAGCTGCAGTCTGTGTTTATGCTGTGTACTCTGTCTTTATGCTGTGTATTTCGTAATGTGGTCCGCGTACTGTGTATTTTGTGCTGTGATCTGCGTGCTGTGTACTCTTACTGTATATTTGTACTTTGGTCTGTCTACTGTGGTCCCTGGTCTGTGTATTTCGTGCTGTGGACTGTGTACTCGGTACTGTGTATTCGATATTCATACTGTGTACTAGTTCTTTGGTCTGTGTACTCGGTATTTGTACCGTGTACTTGTTCTGTGGTCTGAGGTATGTACACTGTGGTATGCGGTGTACTGTTTACTGTGGTTGGTGTACTCCTTCTGTGGTAGGTTTACTTGTACTGCGATTTGGTGTTCGTACCCGTGTACTCGGTCTGTGTAGTCATACTGTGGCCTGTGCATTTTTATTGTGGTATGTATACTATGTTCTGTGGTATATAGACTGCATGTACTGTGGTCTGTGTACTCCTACTATGGTCTGCGTGTATGCTGTGTACTCGTTCTGTGGTCTGTATGTATGCTGTGTACTCTTACTGTGTATTCCAGAGGCTCCGAGCCTTTGCCGCTGGCCTCCAGTGGGTTCCTGCCGGTTTCGAGAGGGTCCGCGCCTTCGCTGCCGGCTTCCAGAGGATTCGATCCTTTTTACTGTGGTATGTATACTATGTTCCGTGGCATGTATACTGTATGTGGACTGCATGTACTGTGGTCTGTGTACTCGTACTGTGGTCTGTATGTATGCTGTATACTCGTACTGTGCTCTGCATGTATGCTGTGAACTCATACTGCGGTCTGTGAACTTGGTATTGTGTATTTGCACTGTGTACTCAGCATTCGTTCTATGCATTTCCTGCTGTGTATTTTGTGCTGTGGACTCGTACTTTGGTCTGTGCACTCGTACTGTGTATTTGTTGTTTGTACCGTGGTCTGCGTGTTGTCTCCTCTGTATTCGTACTGTATACTTGTTCTGTGATCTGTGTACTCATACTGTGGTCTGTATGTATGCTGTGTACTCATACTGTGTATTCCAGAGGTTCCGAGCCTTCCCAGCTGGCCTCCAGTGGGTTCCTGCCGGTTTCGAGAGGGTCCGCGCCTTCGCTGCCAGCTTCCAGAGGATTCGATCCTTTTTACTGTGGTATGTATACTATGTTCCGTGGTATGTATACTGTGGTATGTGGACTGCATGTACTGGGGTCTGTGTACTCGTACTGTGCTCTGCATGTATGCTGTGAACTCATACTGTGGTCTGTGAACTTGGTATTGTGTATTTGCACTGTGTACTCAGCATTCGTTCTATGCATTTCCTGCTGTGTATTTTGTGCTGTGGACTCATACTGTGTATTTGTTGTTTGTACCGTGGTCTGCGTGTTGTCTCCTCTGTATTTATACTTTATACTTGTTCTGTGATCTGTGGACTCATACTGTGGTCTGTATGTATGCTGTGTACTCATACTGTGTATTCCAGAGGTTCCGAGCCTTCCCAGCTGGCCTCCAGTGGGTTCCTGCCGGTTTCGAGAGGGTCCGCGCCTTCGCTGCCGGCTTCCAGAGGATTCGATCCTTTTTACTGTGGTATGTATACTATGTTCCGTGGCATGTATACTGTGGTATGTGGACTGCATGTACTGGGGTCTGTGTACTCGTACTGTGGTCTGTATGTATGCTGTATACTCGTACTGTGCTCTGCATGTATGCTGTGAACTCATACTGTGGTCTGTGAACTTGGTATTGTGTATTTGCACTGTGTACTCAGCATTCGTTCTATGCATTTCCTGCTGTGTATTTTGTGCTGTGGACTCGTACTGTGTATTTGTTGTTTGTACCGTGGTCTGCGTGTTGTCTCCTCTGTATTCGTACTGTATACTTGTTCTGTGATCTGTGTACTCATACTGTGGTCTGTATGTATGCTGTGTACTCATACTGTGTATTCCAGAGGTTCCGAGCCTTCCCAGCTGGCCTCCAGTGGGTTCCTGCCGGTTTCGCCGCCGGCTTCCAGAGGGTCCGCGCCTTCGCTGCGGGCTTCCAGAGGATTCAATCCTTTTTACTGTGGTATGTATACTATGTTCCGTGGTATGTATACTGTGGTATGTAGACTGCATGTACTGTGGTCTGTGTACTCGTACTGTGGTCTGTATGTATGCTGTATACTCGTACTGTGCTCTGCATGTATGCTGTGAACTCATACTGTGGTCTGTGAACTTGGTATTGTGTATTTGCACTGTGTACTCAACATTCGTTCTATGCATTTCCTGCTGTGTATTTTGTGCTGTGGACTCGTACTGTGTATTTGTTGTTTGTACCGTGGTCTGCGTGTTGTCTCCTCTGTATTCGTACTGTATACTTGTTCTGTGATCTGTGTACTCATACTGTGGTCTGTATTTATGCTGTGTACTCATACTGTGTATTCCAGAGGTTCCGAGCCTTCCCAGCTGGCCTCCAGTGGGTTCCTGCCGGTTTCGCCGCCGGCTTCCAGAGGGTCCGCGCCTTCGCTGCGGGCTTCCAGAGGATTCAATCCTTTTTACTGTGGTATGTATACTATGTTCCGTGGTATGTATTCTGTGGTATGTGGACTGCATGTACTGTGGTCTGTGTACTCGTACTGTGGTCTGTATGTATGCTATGTACTTGTTGTATCTACTCTGGTTAAAGGAATCACTACTCTTACTGATGTGCACAACCAATTTATTTTCTCTCTTTGAAAGTTACGGAGCACTGTGAAAACTGCAACAAAACACATTTTACATACATCACTTTCAGAAATTATTTTCCCAAACAAAACGTACACAAATGTATAGAATAATTACCGTGTGCACCTGATTAGCCAGTAGTAGACAGTTTTCTCTCGTCTTTCTCTCTTCCCCAATTCTCACTCACAACTTCCAGCTCACATCTTATGTTAGTCCGACAGGAAGTAATCTCTCACCACTATTTTAACTTAAACATTTCATACATTTCAAGTCTGACAGCAGAACCATGAATTAAACTGCATTTAGGTTTCATCATATAATAATAATAATAATAATAATAATAATAATAATTCAGAAGTCAAATGTGATATCAACCCAACTTCGGTGTTGCCATGGTAACACATAGATGCTATGGCGAGCGTCAGCTACACTCCCACCAAATTACCTTTGATTAGCACAAATGGAGATGTGAAATACACTTACACTCTTCATTAGATGATTAATGGTGATTTCTGAGTACTGTTCTGTTGTGTCCTTTAAAGGTGACTAAATGGTCTAAATGAAATGATAGTAACATGCTTTGGTTGAAAAAAACGTAGGATTAAGCACAGCAGGGTTCTTTACACACCAGTTTCACAGGCCTGCTCTAAGCGGCCGGTTTGAGTGCCTTTCCCTACTGCATGCGCCTCCCACCTCTTCCTGCCAGGAGGAAGACGTGAGGATGGCATCGCATGACCATGGCAACGAGCAATACACAACGCAAAGCAACTTTTCTGTGTCCGTGCCTGCATATAACTGATAGTAGCACAGCAGACATGTAGCAGGTGTAACCCCTGTCTCCGGCTCCAAAACAAAGTAGTGATTGCTTTACTGCAGATAACGTTTTGGTGCTCTCAGGTCTGGTCTCTCATGCCAGCAGCTAAGATTACACACTATGCCAATTACCTTACAAGTAAGCGAGTAAGGTAGCTGGCATAGTGTGGGAGGAGATACCCAGCGCGAGGGCTGGAGTATTCAAATCAGTCCGGGTCGTTAAGAGACTCAATTCCTGACTCCGATAGGAAGGTAGGAAAGTCCCGTCCGGGCATGTAGGTTCACCAGAACCCACACGCCTTGTTAAGAACAGTCTGTCAATCGCATTCAGTGACCAGCTTAGCAACTCCATCATGGACCAATTGATTCTCCTTAGTGTCTCGATTTACAGGAGTCAGCTGAGTTCTTCACACAAGTTGACATTTGTGCTTTCAATGTCAGCTATTGTTTGGGTACAATTGGTTTATTAAATCATATAATTTGAGTATTTTTGATTTGATAAATAATTGATTTGTATGTTCCCTGTAATTGGCATAATGTAGAATTCTCAAAGCTCTTTTTTGGAGTATTAGCAGGGCATGTGTGTTGCCTTTATAAGTGTGTCCCCAAACCTCTGTACAGTATTGTAGGTGTGGAGAGACTAGTGCGCAATACAACAGATAAAGTGCTTTCTGATTTAGTAGTTTTTGTGCCTTCCAAAGTATGGACACACTCCTGGCCAGCTTACTTTTTAAGTGTCTTATGTATGGCTTCCAACTTAACATGTCATCGATAATCACTCCCAGCACTTTGTTCTCACTAACCCTTTCAATATTCACTCCATTAACTTGAATGTTAATACTCTTCTTGTAGCCTTTTTTCCCATACAGCATGTATTTAGTTTTCTCTAGATTTAGTGATAGTTTATTTATATTAAACCACATATGAAGCTTGGCCATTTCATTATTGACTGTTTCCACTAATTGGTTCAAGTCATCCCCAGAACAGAAAATATTAGTATCATCTACGAATAATATTAATTTCAGAATATTGGATACTTTGCATATGTCATTTATATATAGTATAAACAGCTTTGGACCCATAACTGACCCCTGTGGGACCCCATAAACTATGTCCAAGCAAGTTATTGTGTTATCACCCATTTTAACATATTGGGATCTCTTGTGTAGGTAGCTCTTGACCCATTCCAGTACTATACCTCTAATACCATATCTCTCCAGTTTAGCTATCAAAATATCGTGGTTAATGTTGTCAAATGCTTTTTTCAGATCTATGAAAATTCCTATTGAATGTAGTTTTTGGTCAGCAGCATCAGTAATGATTTCCACAGACTCAGTTAAAGCTAGAGCAGTCGAGTGGTTTCTTCTGAATCCATATTGGCTATCGTATAGCAGATTGTGTTTGTTGATGTAGTTGTCTAGCCTATTGTTAAATAGTTTCTCTAGAGTTTTTGACAGTTGTGGCAGTATTGAGACTGGTCTGTAATTAGTAATTTCGTGTATGTCACCTTTCTTGAACAGTGGCACAACTTTTGCAACTTCATTTTGGTGGGAAATGTCCCAGTTTGAAATGACAGGTTGCAGATGTGTTAGAGGTGAAATGATTCCATCTAATACTTTCTTAATTAGCTTCATGTCGAGGTCATTGACATCAGTGGATGTTTTTGCTACGCATTTGTTGACCAGGTGTCTAATCTCTATGTCCTTCACTGGTATGAGAAACATTGTGCTGGGATTTCTGCCTCTGTCCTTATCAAAGTGGTCCCAGTGTAGGGATGAGTCAGGAATGTCCTTGGCTAGATCTGGCCCCACATTAACAAAGAAGTTGTTGAATCTTTCTGCTATGATTCTCATGTTATCTTCCTTCATGGTATTATCCTTGAAGTAGGGAGGGTAGCTAGGTTTTGTATTTTTATTCTTGATCACATCGTTTAGAGTATCCCATAGTTTTTTGGTATAGTTCCTGTTTTCTGCTAGTAGATTACTGTAGTATTCTTTCTTGTGATCATTTAGGATGCTATTTAGTTTGTTTCTATATCGTTTGTATCTCGTTTCTGACTGGTCCGTCCTTAATTTTATGTACTGTCCGTACAGGGTGTTTTTCTTCCTGCAGGCATTTAGCAATGTTTGTTAGCCATGGTTTCCCCTCCTTATTTTGATTTGTCTTTTTTTCACAGGACAGTGTCTGTTATACAGCGTTTTAAATACTTGCAAAAAGGAATCATATGCACCATTCACATCTGTTTCATTGTAAACATTGTTCCAGTTTTGCCTCAGTAGTTCATTTTTCAGTGTATTCATTCCTTCTTCAGTCCTGACCCTTCTATATGTGTTTTTGTTCAGTGTCTGTCTCACAGTGTGTTTCCAGTCATAGATGGCAAAGATTGGTAGGTGGTCACTTGTATCATTTATCAGTAGTCCTCTTATGTCATTCCCTATAATATAATATAATATAATATTAGTGAAAATATTATCGATTAGAGTAGCACTGTGTGTTGTGATCCTGCTTGGTCGTGTAATGAGAGGTTGTAAGCCCATCGTATACATCATATTAGTGAACTCATCAATCACTGTATTTTGTTTTGGGTTGAGTAAGTAAATATTTACATCACCACAGATAAAAACCCTCTTTTGGCTAGTTTCTGAGATTATTCCTCCCACACATTCATTGATATCTTCTATTTTTGAATCTGCTTACCACTATATTTCTACCTTTTGTCACAGATTTCAATTGTCACACATTCCATTAAGTGCTCAACAGCTTTAGACATATTTTGTACAGTCTCATACTTGATGTTATTGTCAATGAACAGGGCCACTCCTCCTCCACCTTTGTTTCTTCTGTTAACACAAACAAGTTTATATCCATCCAGGCAAAAATCTGTGCCTTCGTCTTCATTAATCCATGTTTCCGACACCGCAATGATGAAAGGATTTTTGAAGTGATGTTAGGTATTCCTTGATGTGGTTGAAGTTGGTCTATAGACTCCTGCTATTAAAGTGAATTAGACAGTTTCCCATCCATCTCAATGCTCTCGTTGTATTGATCTTCAGTGTAGCACTGGCATTTCTCAGTCATGTTAAAGTAGAAGTGATTATCTGGGTCAATTCCTTCATTCGGGTCTGTTAAGGTGTGGTTCACATGTTGATTTGTAATCAGCTCCTCACTTTCATGCTCAGCAATCCTCTCTGATATTTCCATCATCTTTTTAGTCTGTGTAAAAACCCTTGACCTTTGCTGTGCTGTAGTTATGGAGTGTTCGTGAGCCATACCTTAATTGTTGAATTTCTCCAGTTCGTCCTCACTCCTGATTTGTATTATTATGACTTCTTCTGCTGAAGATCCATTTGTTTTGATGTGGATTCTGCAGTTTGCCGTCCAGGTGTGGTGAATCTTGCCCCCTTTCTTCAGTTGGCGAGCTTTTCTGGCGATGTCGGCATTCTTTTTGATGAGATTCTCGTTGATGTAGACATCCGAGCCTTTGAGCTTCCTGCCCTGCTTCAGCAGTGCTGTCTTGTATTTTCTATTGGTGAATCTCAGCACGACAGCTCGCGTTCCAGACTCTTTCCTCCGGGGTAAGAGGTGACATACTTCCACATTGTTGAAATCCACATCGATGTCTTTGTCAGCCAGGAACTCAGACACCTGCTTCTCCACAGATTTGGTATCCGATTCATCAGGCTCCGACGACCGGTTGGCCGCAGTCGCAGCCGCCCTTGCGTATGTCTGATGCTTAATTTTGGTGCCAGTCACAATCACCTCATTGAGTCTTCCCTGCTGTTCCAGCTCCTCCACTCTGTTCCCCAGCTCCTTTAGCAGCTGGTCTTTTTTTGCATTCTCTTCCTGGAGCTGTTTGATTTCAGCTATCACCTTTTGGAGAGGTTCCATCTTCTTCATGATTTCGGTCATGCTTTCCTTAAGCTCCTCTCTCATCGCCGCCAGGCTTTCATTCATAGCGTCCAACATTGACTCAGCTTCGGCGCTATTCTCCGACCTGGTGTTTGTTCTAGGTTTCCCCATTTCCTCTCACTTGTCTTTTTCTCCTTTTTTCACTTTCCTTGTAGTGCAAGTTATCTCAAACTTGGCTCTGCTGCGCTCTGTTGCTGCTTGCAGCTCAGCCGCTTCAAGGGGACGTCCCTTGAAGCGGCTAATGACCACTTTTAGCTTAAAGGAGACATTTAATCAATGACTAATCTTTCCCCCTTTTAGCTTCTGAATGGGTCTTTGAACGATGGATGGCTGGTTGAGGCGTTCACCCCCTTTTCCTAACTTTCGTTCTCCAACTTGCACTGTCACTTTTTGTACCAGTCCACCATCATCTTCACGTGCTTCAACAACCTTAGCAATTTTCGATTCATTGCGAGGGACGTCCTCTTCTTTGATTACAATATCACCCACATCCATGTTACGGCTTGGCGCATGCCATCGCTGTCATAGAGCAATGTTTGATAGGTATTCCTTCCTCCATCCGTGCCAAAATTGCTCTGACAGGTATCGAACCCTTCTCCACCGTTTTTTAGTGTACAGGTCTTCCTTGATGAACTTTCCCGATGGAGGGAGTGGAACAGAAGATTTCATTGTGATCAAGCGATTTGGCGTGAGTGCCTCCAAACTTGTGGGATCACTGATGTTGTCGACAGTGAGTGGGCGGTTGTTTACAATGGACATAGCTTCATAAAGGAATGTCCTTAAGGATGTATCGTCCACCCTTCCAGCACTGCTGGCAAGGACTGTGCTCAGTACACTTCTCGCTGTCCTGATTTGGCGCTCCCAGGCGCCTCCAGCATGACTTGAGTGCGGCGTATTCATCTGGAAGTCACACTGATTGTCTGCCAGGTATGCAGCCACTCTTTCCTTATTGCGTTCTTTCAGAGCCTTTGCCATTTCCTTTCTTGCTCCCACGAAATTAGTGCCCTGGTCCGATCTAATGTGTCTAACAGTTCCACGGATAGCGACAAAGCATCGGAAGGCATTGATGAACGCATCGGTCGTCATATCCTCCAACATTTCTATATGCACTGCTCTGGAACAAAGACATGTGAAGAGGAGGCCGTACCGTTTTTGTTCCTTACGACCTTGCTTGGTATGGAAGGGACCGAAGCAGTCCATGCCACAGTAAGTGAACGGTGGTGTAGGATCAACACGGTCACTCGGTAAGTCCACCATCCGTTGTTCCTCTGGCGGTGCAAGCACCCTCCTGCACCATACACACTGCCTGATGTATTAGGCTACAGCTTTACTTCCACGCACTATCCAGTAACCATTGGCTCTTAGTCCATTGAGAGTTTGTCCTCTGCCTTGGTGTTGTATTTTATCATGATGATGTGCAATGATGAGGTTTGTGACAGCGCCATCTTTAGGAAGGATTACTGGGTGTCTCAACTCAAAAGGCGCAGATGCCTTTCTCAGTCTTCCTCCCACTCATTATACTATCTTGGAGAAACGGGTCAAGCTGAGTTGGTGGTTGCAAGGCAGCTTTCCTGATTTCTCACTGAGCATGTCCAACTCCTCCTGGAAGGCATCTTGTTGCGCAAGCTTAATGAGTCAGTGCGGCTTGCCTTCTCTCTTCCACCTTTTTAAAGGTTCCGTGGTCTTGATTCTCTTAGCCAACCGCTAGATACAAGCAATGACATTGAGCGCTGTGGTCCATCTTGAGAACCTTGACAGGTGTCCTTGGATGTCAAACTGCCTTCTGGCCTCAGTTTTCCAACCTTGGTATTGTGACTATTTTGGTTGGCGCGACTCGCTTTGCCCATGACCAAGGAGCAGTGCACTTTCTCTTTGCTCAACAACCTGATGTAAGAGCACTGGCTATATCCTTGACTGCTCGCATCAGAAAAATGATGCAGTTCTCTCTGGACCTCACCAAAGCTATCCGGTATGAAGCATCTTGGAATCTTGATCTTCTCAAGGTTGTCCAAATCCATCGTCCCACCCCATACCTCTCCGACACATCTCCTGCAGCACTCTTTTTTTCCTTCAAGGATAAATGGAGCTAGAAACCCCAAAGGGTTGTATAAAGAGGCCACGATTGAGAGAATCCCTCATCATGTCGCTGATTTCTCATCAAGTATCACCTTAAAGGAGAAGCTGTCGCTTTCAATGTTCCATCTTACACCTAGCACTCTTTGCACTGGTAAGTCATCATGGTTGAGATCAACATTTTTTATCTCCACAGCGCGTTCTGCAATGTCAATGGAATCTAGTACCTCTCGGCTATTTGAAAGGAATTGTGAAGGTGCAACTGTCCTTTAGCACACACAACTTGGGCTTCCTTCACTAACTCAATTGCCTCACCAACCGATTTCACGCTTATGAGGCCATCATCGACGTAGAAATGCTTCCTGATGAAGCTAGCTGCAGAGGGGTACTCTCTCATTTTGACTAGTGAGGTGTTTCATGCCATAATTGGCGCAGCCAGGGGAAGATGATGCTCCAAATAGGTGCACCTTCATACGGTATTCTGTGGGTTCTGAGTTTGTATCCCCGTTTTCCCACCAGAGAAACCGCAAATAGTCTCTATCTTCTTTGCTGACATGAAACCTGTGGAACATTTTTTCCACATCGCACATGACTGCAATGGGATGTTTACGGAAACGGCACAGTACAGCTGTGAGACCGTTTGTAAGATCGGGTCCTGTTAGCAGATGATCATTTAATGAGGTGCCTTTTGTACTTTGCAGAGCAGTCGAAAACCACCCGAATCTTGTCTGGTTTCCTGGGGTGGTAAACCCCTTGATGTGGGATATACCAGATTTTCCCAGGCTCTGGTTGGGTGTCTACTTTCTCTGCATCCTCATCCTTAAACGCCTTCCATAAACCTCACATAGTAGTTTTTGAACTTGGGATCCCTGTCCAGCTTCCTTTTGAGGTGCTTCAGCCGAGCCAAAGCCAGCTTCTTATTGTCTGGGCGGTGAGGACGTACCTTTAAAGGTAAGAGGCATCTCAAGGTGACCATGCTTGTTTTGCTTGATTCTTCCCTTTTAAAATCTGCAGGAAGCAAATATTCAGAAGATGGTGTTATAGGTGGTAGCTCTCTGACAGATACTCGATGACAAAGACCAGTCACCTCTTTAGCAGTCGCACGCTGTGGTGCGCGTCCCACAATGTTCCAACCAAGGTCAGTTTTAATAGCGTAGGGCTCATAGTCACCCCCAGTGATGACCTTCCTTGGAATTAGCGCTCTGGAGCAGTCACAGCCAATCAATAATCTGACACCACAGTCCTTTAATGGGGGTATCTCTTGGGCTATGTTGACCAGGTGTTTCCATTTGTTGGCTGTTTGACAAGTGGGGATATGTGCGCGGTCAAGAGGAATGAAGTCTCTCGTGTAGGCTGGAGGTAAGTTGATGGAAATGTTTGAGGAGAGACCTCTGACTTTGAGATCACATACTCTTTGACTCTGCACAATTGAATCTTTCCCCATCATGGTGGAGAGCTTTAGCTTTACTGGTTCCATTGCTGCCTTTAGCTTTTTAACACACCTCTTGATCAACAAATGTGTGACTGCTTTGTGTGTCCAGTAGGGCGTATAAAAGGGTTTCATTATCGGGAGTGTTAGGTGCTGAAATCCACACTGGCACAATCATAGATGTGCTCCCACCTTCTCATCCATTCACACAGCATGATAATGAGGATGTACTTTCTTTAACTGCACTTTGCTTTGATTCTGCTGTGAAACGATCTTCATGCAATGGAGTTGGGTGGCCCTTTCCGCATTTTCCACACATGGCTCTGTTTCTACAGTCTTTAGAATTGTGACCTTTTCTCAGACACGCAAATCACAGCTTATTTTCATGTATAATTTTTTTCTTTTCCTGCAGACATTTGTTAGCTTTTTGCATCTATGTATGGAGTGGTTTTCTCCACAGCAAATACACTTGCTTATGTTTGAGTTTTGTAGTGGGGTGCTCCATTTCTTTGATTTTCCAGCATCTTTCAACCGGATTTCATTGAGGTCTGGTTTGGATGTGGAGCTCGATGAAACTGGGGCCTTCACATTTGTTGCAAACTTATTCGCTTTTGAGCGCTTCATCTCTCTTGCTGGTGTCTCTGCAGAGTGCCTTTAAGCATGTAAGGATGACACTGGATTACATGCAATATGTGGCTTGGATAGTCACGGCCTTGATCCAGCTGCTCTGTGACGCGATTCCACCTGGATGTCACCCATTCAGGAAGCTTGACCAGCATTTTCTGGTTCTCCTCGCAGTCGTTCAGAACCTGTAAACTCTACATGGGACATGGCATTACTACATGTTTGGAGAAAATCACAGAATTCTCTCAGCTTGACACTCTTTTTCCACCGATCCTTGGCTTCTCTCTGAAAGCCCGTTGCACTGCAAAGGAATGGCCATATCTGGCGTTCGACCTATTCCATGCTTGTTGATAGGCTTCTTTGTCTTTTCTGTAGAAGCTGCCCTCAAGAAAAGATTTAGCTTCCCCTGCTATGTACTTTTGCAGGTAGAACAGCCTATCTGCAGGATTAGAGCATCGTCTTTCTATAAGAGCTTTAAAGCTTGTACTCCATTCTGTGAACTTCAAAGGATCACCTGAGAATACGGTAGGTTCTGGGGTTGGAAGGCGAGTGAGAGCTAATGACTCTTGTAATGCCTGGACTAGGGATGTCTCATTTTTTTACAGCTTGCTGTTCTTGGCCTGGGATGGAGTGAGTGAGTGGGTTTGTATCATTAACTTTGCTGCATACAGGACTGCATGATCCATCCTTTCCTTTTGTCTCTTCTTCAGTGTAAACATTTAGTTTTGCTTGAATAACATCAATGTCTCTCTGATTTTCACTTTTTTTCAACTGCTTCAATGGCAGCTTCCATATCAATTTCAGCTCTCTTTGCAGCCAACTGAGCAGCTGTTTCTGCCCTCTTAGCCGAAATGCTAGGTGACTCTGAGAGATGGTCAGAATGGTGGCAGCTGCGTGCAGTAACTCTGGAGGCTGCGGATCCATATATGGACCTAGCATAGTCATTATCAAGTAGCATGCGTAACCTTGATCTTTCTGCCTGAGCATCAAACTCATCTCCTCCTCCAGTGAGGCGTACTCATTAATTGCGGTAAGTCTGCTGTCACAGCTGAGCATGCATCAACTTTCCTCCAAATTTCTTGACTTGGTGTAGTTTGGAGTCGGATGGCATCGTACAGCTCCTTTAATTGGGAACCAAGCTTCTCAGCTCTATCCAACATATCACACATGGCGCCCTCAGAGCACTCTTGCTTCAACCTTGTACGAGTAATAATAATTTTATTTATATACCGCCTTTCATACATGAAATGCATCTCAAGGTGCTTTAAACAAATCATCAAACAATTAAAAACAGTATTAATCAACAGTCAGGCAGTAAAAATACACAGTGACAACAAAACAATAGCAGTGATAAAACAAAAAAACAATCATACAAATAAAATTAGGCCAAGTTAAAAACAAATCAAGTTAAGGAAAAAATAAAAAGATAAAAGATACCATACTCAGATCCCTAATTATATGCTCTATTAAAAAGGAATGTTTTAAGTCGATTTTTGAAAATAGAGAGTATCTGCCCCACGAATTTGAATTGGGAGTTGATTCCAGAGAAGTGGGGCCCGATAGCAAAAAGCCCTGCCTCCCATACTACTTTTTAATACTCTAGGCACAGCCAGCAAGCCTGCTTTTTGGGATCGCAGAGTCTTATTTGGGTGGTAGGGAACTATAAGGTCCTAAAGATATGAGGGTGCCTGACCATGTAGTGCTTTATATGTTAGGAGGAGAACTTTAAAATCTATTCTAGCAGTTACTGGGAGCCAGTGTAGAGAAGCCAAGACAGGAGAGATATGGTCTCTTTTTCTCGTCCCAGTCAGGACACGGGCAGCAGTGTTTTTGAACTAATTGGAGTGTCCTTAGTGACTTACTCGGACAACCCGACAATAAAGAGTTACAGTAGTCAAGTCGTGAAGTCACAAATGCATGAATTAATTTTTCAGCATCCTTTAGAGATGGAAGGGATCTGATTTTGGAAATGTTACGCAGATGAAAAAAGGCAGTTCTTGAGATTTCTTTAATGTGAGAGTCAAATGATAAATTCTGATCAAAAGTAACACCAAGATTTCTGACCGTGAGGGCTGAAGTTAAAGAGATGTCATTTAAAATAACAATATCATTGACTAGATGTTTTCTAAGATGTTTAGGACCCAGTGCAATAACTTCAGTCTTATCTGAGTTGAGCAGCAGAAAGTTACGAGTCATCCATATTTTAATATCCTGCGGACAAGCTTGAAGTTTAGAAATTTTGTTGGTTTCGTTAGGTTTAAAGTATAACTGAACATCGTCCGCATAACAATGAAAATTAATGTCATATTTTTTAATAACGCTACCAAGAGGAAGCAGATATAAAATGAATAGAATTGGACCAAGTACTGATCTTTGTGGAACGCAATAGCTCACTTTGGTGTACAAAGAGGATTCATCGTTAACATGTACAAACTGAGTTCTGTTAGATAGGTAGGATCTAAACCAGCTTAATACCTCCTTTATATTTTTCCATTTCTCATGTTACTTTAAATTTCTTATTTTGAATTAACTGTTACTCTTTCAGTTCTTGCATTTTAGGTGTTAATCGTCTTTCACGAGAGGATTTTCCTTTTTTCCTCATCTAACTCTCCTGCATCTTGCCCTTGTGACATGACATTAGACTATCACCATTTTGAGACATTTTGAACTTTCACTCAAAAGTGACACCTTAATATTTAGTTAGTACCTGAAATTAACTTTCCCAACTTGATGAAATCAAGTAATATTGAGCAGTCTTTTCGGCAAAACAATAGCAGTTATTTTTAAAGCATTCAATAGACCCCTTTTTTTTTTCTTGATTTTCAGGATCCCTTTACTCCTGTTTGTCGAGATTAAACGGTAGTTTATGTTCTATCCATCGATTTCCTGAGGCATAATAATTGCAGTCTGACCTGAGGACTCACGTTGTAGCCCGAAACTGCTCCACGGAGTGTCCGCTGAAACCTGCAGCTGCTGCTGGATGTGTAGCAACAATGCCTGTAGCTCGCTGCAGGATGAGAAACACTGCCGCCCGCCAAAACCTGTAGCTTGCTGCAGGATGAGAAGCACTGCTGCCCACCGAAAAGTGTAGCTTGCTGCAGCCTGTAGCTTGCTGCAGGATGTAAGCACTGCCACTCGTCGTAGCCGTAGTCGGATGAGAAACTCTGAAGCCTTGTGATGGATTAGGACACATTTTCACTGTATCTACTCTGGTTAAAGGAATCACGCCTCTTACTGATGTCCACAATCAATTTATTTTCTCTCTTTGAAAGTTACGGAGCACTGTGAAAACTGCAACAAACACAATTCACATACATCACTCTCAAAAATTATTTACCATACAAAACGTACACAAATATACAGAATAATTAACGTGTGTGCCTGATTAGCCAGTAGTTTCTCTCGTCTCTTTTTCTCTTCCTCAATTCTCACTCACAACTTCCGGCTCACGTCTTACATTAGTCCAACAGGAAGTAATCTCTCACCACTATTTTAACTTAAACATTTCAATAAAGTCTGATGGCAGAACCATGAATTAAACTGCATTTAGGTTTCATCATAAACTTATGTAATAATAATTTGTTTTTTGTGCTGTGTACTTGTTCTGTGGTCTGTATGTATGATGTGTACTCGTGCTGTGTATTCGTACTGTGGTCTGTATTTATGCTGTGTACTCATACTGTGTATTCCAAAGGTTCCGAGCCTTTGCCGCTGGCCTCCAGTGGGTTCCTGCCGGTTTCCAGAGGGTCCACGCCTTTGCTGCCGGCTTCCAAAGTATTCAATCCTTTTTATGTGGTATGTATACTATGTTCTGTGGTATGTGGACTGCATGTACTGTGGTCTATGTACTCGTACTGTGTATTCTTTGTTGGTACTGGGGTCTGCCTGTCTACTCTGTATTCGTACTGTGTAGTTTTTCTGTGATCTGTGTACTAGTTTTGTGGTCTGTGTACTTGTACTGTAGTCTGCGTGAATGCTGTGTACTCGTACTGTGTTTTCCAGAGGTTCCGAGCTTTCCCAGCTGGCCTCCAGTGGGTTCCTGCCAGTTTCGCCGCCGGCTTCCAGAGGATTCAATCCTTTTTTACTGTGGTATGTATACTATGTTCTGTGGTATGTGGACTGCATGTATGCTATGTATTCGTACTGTGTATTGATACTGCAGTCTGTATGTATGCTGTATACTCATACTGTGTATTCGTACTGTGGTCTGTGTGTATGCTGTGTACTCGTACTGTGTATTCCAGAGGTTCCAAGCTTTCGCCGCTGGCCTCCAGTGGGTTCCTGCCAGTTTCGCCGCTGGCCTCCAGAGGGTCTGTGTACTTGGTACTGTGTATTTGCACTGTGTACTCAGCATTCGTTCTATGTATTTCCTGCTGTGGTCTGCATGCTGTGTACTCATACTTTGGTCTGTGTATTCCAGAGGTTTCGAGCCTTCGCCACTGGCCTCCAGTGAGTTCCTACCGGCTTCCAAAGTGTCCGAGCCTCCGCTGCCAGCTTCCAGATGGTCCCTGCTTTCACCGCTGGCTTCCGGATGGTCCAAGCCCTCACCGTCGGCCCCCAGTGGGTTCCAGCCGGGTTCCAGAGGGTCCAAGCCTTCGCTGCTGGCCTCCAATGGGTTCCAGCCAGCTTTGCTGCCGGCTTCCAGAGGGTCCTAGCCTTCGCCGCTGGCCTCCAGTGGGTTCCTCCCGGCTTCGCCACCGGCTTCCAGAGGGTCTGTGACTTCGCCGCCGGCTTCAGGATGGTCCGTGCCTTTGCCGCCGGCTTCCAGAGGGTTCCTGCTGGCTTTGCCGCTGGCTTCCAGAGGGGTTCCAGCCGCCTTCACCGCAGGCTTCCAGAAGATCCTCGTACTGTGGTATGTATACTATGGTCGGTGGTATGTAGACTGTGCTATGTCTATTGTGGTCTGTAGACTGTATGTGGACTGGACTGTTCTGTATACAATTTATGTAGACTATATGTATACTTTGTATTCCTACTGTGAACTATTATGTGGACTGTTGTGTGCACTGTGGACTGTTGTGTGGACTGTTATGTATGCCGTGTGTGCACTGTGGACTGTGTGTGGACTGTTATGTATATTGTGGATTTATACCGTGGACTGTTATGTATACTTTGTATTCATACTGTGAACTATTATGTAGACTGTTGTGTGCACGGTTATGTATGCGGACTGTTGTGTATACTTTGTATTAATACTGTGGACTGTTATGTGTACCGTGGATTCATACCGTGGACTGTTATTTATATACCTTGTATTCATACCGTGGACTGTTGTGTATACTTTGTATTCATACTGTGGACTGTTATGTATAATGTGGATTTATACCGTGGACTGTTGTGTATACTTTGTATTCATACTGTGAACTATTATGTGGACTGTTGTGTGCACTGTGGACTGTTATGTATGCCATGTGTGTGGACTGTTGTGTGCACTGTTATGTATGCCATGTGTGTATACTGTGGACTATTGTGTGGACTGTTGTGTATACTGTGGACTATTGTGTGGACTGTTGTGTATACTGTGGACTATTGTGTGGACTGTTGTGTATACTGTGGACTATTGTGTGGACTGTTGTGTATACTGTGGACTATTGTGTGGACTGTTGTGTATACCGTGGACTGTTGTGTGGACTGTTGTGTATACCGTGGACTGTTGTGTATATTGTGGATTTACACCGTGGACTGTTATGTATGCCATGTATGTGCACTGTGGACTGTTGTGTATACTTTGTATTCATACTGTGGACTGTTGTGTGCACTGTGGACTATTATGTGGACTGTGTGTGGACTGTTGTGTATATTGTGGATTTATACCGTGGACTGTTATGTATACTTTGTATTCATACTGTGAACTATTATGTAGACTGTTGTGTGCACGGTTATGTATGCGGACTGTTGTGTATACTTTGTATTAATACTGTGGACTCTGTTTACACTGTGGACTGTTATGTGTACCGTGGATTCATACCGTGGACTGTTATGTATATACCTTGTATTCATACCGTGGACTGTTGTGTATACTTTGTATTCATACTGTGGACTGTTGAGTGCACTGTTGTGTATACTTTGTATTCATACTGTGAACTATTATGTGGACTGTTGTGTGCACTCTGGACTGTTATGTATGCCATGTGTGTGGACTGTGGACTATTGTGTGGACTGTTGTGTATACTGTGGACTATTGTGTGGACTGTTGTGTAAACTGTGGACTATTGTGTGGACTGTTGTGTATATTGTGGATTTATACCGTGGACTGTTATGTATGCCATGTATGTCCACTCGGGACTGTTGTGTATACTTTGTATTCATACTGTGGACTGTTGTGTGCACTGTGGACTGTGTGTGGACTGTTGTGTATACTGTGGACTATTATGTGGGCTGTTGTGTATACTGTTATGTATGCCATGTATGTGCACTGTGGACTGTTGTGTATACTTTGTATTCATACTGTGGACTGTTGTGTGCACTGTGGACTATTATGTGCACTGTTGTGTATACCTTGTATTCATACTGTGAACTATTATGTGGACTGTTGTGTGCACTGTGGACTGTTATGTATGCCGTGTGTGGACTGTTGTGTATGCCGTGTGTGGACTGTTGTGTGCACTGTTATGTATGCCATGTATGTGCACTGTGTACTGTTGTGTATACTTTGTATTCATACTGTGGACTATTATGTGGACTGTTATGTATAATGTGTTTTTATACCGTGGACTGTTGTGTGCACTGTTATGTATGCCATGTATGTGCACTGTGGACTGTTGTGTATACTTTGTATTCATACTGTGGACTGTTGTGTGCACTGTTGTGTATGCGCACTGTTGTGTATACTTTGTATTCATACTATGGACTATTATGTGGACTGTTATGTATAATGTGGATTTATACCGTAGACTGTTATGTGTATATACCTTGTATTAATACTGTGAACTATTATGTGGACTGTTGTGTGCACTGTTGTGTATACTGTGGACTATTATGTGCACTGTTGTGTATACTGTGGACTATTATGTGGACTGTTGTGTATACTGTGGACTATTATGTGGACTGTGTGTGGACTGTTGTGTGCACTGTTATGTATGCCATGTATGTGCACTGTTGTGTATACTTTATATTCATACTGTGAACTATTATGTGGACTGTTGTGTATACTTTGTATTCCTACTGTGAACTATTATGTGGACTGTTGCGTGCACTGTTATGTATGCCATGTGTGTGCACTGTGGACTATAATGTAGACTGTGTGTGGACTATTATGTGGACTGTGGACTGTTGTGTATACTGTGGACTGTGTGTGGACTGTTGTGTATATTGTGGATTTATACCGCGGACTGTTATGTAGACCGTTGTGTGCACTGTTATGTATGCCATGTATGTGCACTGTGGACTGTTGTGTATACTTTGTATTCATACTGTGGACTGTTGTGTGCACTGTGGACTATTATGTGCACTGTTGTGTATACTGTGGACTATTATGTGCACTGTTGTGTATACTGTGGACTATTATGTGGACTGTGTGTGGACTGTTGTGTGCACTGTTATGTATGCCATGTATGTGCACTGTTGTGTATACTTTGTATTAATACTGTGAACTATTATGTGGACTGTTGTGTGCACTGTTGTGTATACTTTATATTCATACTGTGAACTATTATGTGGACTGTTGTGTATACTTTGTATTCCTACTGTGAACTATTATGTGGACTGTTGCGTGCACTGTTATGTATGCCATGTGTGTGCACTGTGGACTATTATGTAGACTGTGTGTGGACTATTATGTGGACTGTGGACTGTTGTGTATACTGTGGACTGTGTGTGGACTGTTGTGTATATTGTGGATTTATACCGCGGACTGTTATGTAGACTGTTGTGTGCACTGTTATGTATGCCATGTATGTGCACTGTGGACTGTTGTGTATACTTTGTATTCATACTGTGGACTATTATGTGGACTGTGTGTGGACTGTTATGTATAATGTGGATTTATACCGTGGACTGTTATGTATATACCTTGTATTCATACTGTGGACTGTTATGAAGACTGTTGTGTGCACTGTTATGCCATGTACGTGGACTGTTGTGTATACTTTGTATTCATATTGTGGACTATTATGTGGACTGTGTGTACCGTGGATTCATATTTTGGACTGTTATTTATATACCTTGTATTCATACCGTGGACTGTTATGTATTGTGGATTTATACCGTGGACTGTTATGTGGACTGCTGTGTGCACTGTTGTGTATACTTTGTATTCATACTGTGGACTATTGTGTGGACTGTTATGTATATCGTATGTGGACTGTTATGTATACCCTGTATGTGGATTTATACCGTGGACTGTTATGTATATACCTTGTATTCATACTGTGGACTGTTATGAATACCGTGTATTCATACTATGGACTATTATGTGGACTGTGTGTACTGTGGATTCATATTGTGGACTGTTATGTATATACCTTGTATTCATACTGTGGACTGTTGTGTGCACGGTTATGTGTACCGTGTCTGTGCACTGTGGACTCTTGTGTATACCGTGGACTGTTATGTATATTGTGGATTTATACCGTGGACTGTTATGTATACTTTGTATTCATACTGTGGACTATTATGTGGACTGTATGTATTCTGTGGGCTGTTGTGTATACCGTGTATGTGGACTGTTATGTATATACCTTGTATTCATTCTGTGGACTGTTATGTATACTTTGTATTCATACTGTGGACTATTATGTGGACTGTATGTATACCGTGGACTTTTTTGTATACCGTGTATGTGCACTTCGGACTGTTTTGTATACCATGGATTTTTACTGTGGTCTGTGTGTATGCTGTATACTATGTACTGTGGTCTGTGTACTCTATTCTGTGTATTCGGTGTACATACTGTGGACTGTGTATGCGGCATTTGTACTGGGTACTCGTTCTGTGGTCTGTGTATTTCACGCTGCAGGTCGTACTTTCGTCGCCGGCTTCCAGAGGGTCCGTGTCTTGGCCGCCGGCCTCCAGTGGGTTCCAGAGAGTTCTAGCCTTGGCCGCTGGCTTCCAGAGGTTTCTAGCCGCCCTCGCCGCCGGCTTCCATTGGGTTCCAGAGAGTCCGATCATTGGCCGCCGGCTTCCAGAGGGTTCTAGCCGCCCTTGCCGCCAGCTTCCAGTGGGTTCCAGCCGCCCTTGCTGCCAGCTTCCATTGGGTTCCAGCCCCCTTCACCGCCGGCTTCCAGAGGGTCCAGGCCTTCGCCGTCGGCCTCCAGTGGGTTCCAGCTGCCTTCACCGCTGGCTCCCAGAGAGTCTGAGCCTTGGCTGCCGACCTCTAGAGGGTTCCAGCCCCCTTTCGCTGCTGGCTTCCAGAGGGTTCCAGCCACCTTCGCCTCCGGCTTCAGAGGGTCCGAGCCTTCGCCGCCGGCGGTCCGTGCCTTTACCGGGGGCTTCCAGATAGTCAAAGCCTTCGCTATTATTTCTGTTGTTTATTTCCTTTTATAGGAAAACCACACCTAATTAAGTTTGCAATCATGCTCAATCATCAATAAAGAATTTAATTGAAACTGAAATACTGGACTATGAATCTGACGGATCATCTATGGTGGGTTCGTTTCCCCACACTGGCAACAGTCTCTTCAGGATAGCCACAGTCAGCCAATCCTTCTTTTCATATCCTGTGGACTGTATACGTATACTGTGTATGTGGACTGTGTGTATACAGTTTATATATACAAAGAGTGCTGTGGGTGGGACATTTAGGGAGACTTTATAGGTATATATCATTGCTTGTATGTATTACAGTATACTATACAGTATAGTGCAGCGAGCAACATCTACAGATTAAAGTTAATTTGTTTAAAGAAGTAAAGCAACTTAGTACAAGACTTTCTGAACCTCATTGACTCTTAATATTACTCAGTCTGTATCTGACCCAACGCATGAAAAGGGACACACACTGGACCTCATATTGTCATTCGGTCTGGAGTTAAATGTCATTGAGATTGTTGACACACACATCTCTGACCACTTTGCTGTTTTATTCAATATCACACTGCCTCATCCCCCGGTTAAATTGTGCGCCACGGTGCTCCGTGTGGCTCCCTTTAGGTGCAAACGCTCTAAGCGAGTAGGAGAGCCTTGGCTTAATGACACCACTCGCACGTTAAGACGCACATGCAGACCTGCTGAGAGAAAGTGGAAAAAAGATCATCTACAAGTTTCCATAGAAATCTTAAATGAGTGTCTGATCAAATATCAAAATGCTGTCAATTTGCTAAAAGTCAGTTTCTATCCAATCTTGTGTCAGCTAACAACCATAAGCCTCAGTTTCTCTTTAGTACTTTGAATAATATTTTGAACCCCTGTGATCACAGTGCTATTATTCCTTCATCCAAACTGTGTGAAGATTTCTTGAATTTCTTTATTGATAAAATTTCTGTTATTAGGTCCTCTCTTTTGCCGTCTGCATCAGATCCTGCTGTCCCTCCTATATGCCCTGCTGTCTTTGAGAATTTTGAGCAAGTCTCCCTCCCATCTTTAACTGATATTGTACAGCACCTCAGGCCTTCCTATTGTCCTCTTGACAGCACCCCCCCCCCCCCCCCCCGCCTTTTTAAGGAGGTTTTCCATATCATTGGCCCTCGTGTTATGGACCTGATGAATTTATCTTTGATGACCGGCTGTGTTCCAGCTGCTTTAAAACATGCTGTGGTCCAGCCCCTCATCAAAAAGCATAACCTTGACCAAACAGTTTTATCAAACTTTAAGGCCCATCTCCAAGCTTCCTTTTCTTTCTAAGGTCTTGGAGAAGGTGGTATATGAACAGCTTCAGTCTTTTATTGATCAAAATGGTATCTCAGAGAAGTTCCAGTCTGGGTTTGTCACGCCACAGCACAGAAACAGCGCTTTTAAAAATGTTTAATGACCTTCTTTTGACAGCTGACTGGTAACTCTGCTGTCCTGGTCCTTTTAGATCTGACAGCTGCCTTTGACACAGTGGATCATAAAATTCTTCTGTCACGTTTGAACACCTGTGTGGGCATTAGGGGCACTGTTTTTAAGTGGTTTCAGTCCTACCTCTCAGACCGGAGCTTCTCTGTTCAGCTTGGCCAGCATTTTTCAGCCACTTCCCCTCTAAGTTGTGGAGTGCCCCAAGGTTCTGTTTTGGACCCACTCCTTTTCTCGATATATATGTTGCCTCTGGGATCCATATTTAGAAATTACAACATCTCTTTTCATTGTTTTGCCAATGATGTACAAATCTATTTACCCCTAAAGACAAATGGGCGAGCCTCTGTTCAGACTCTACTAGACTGCCTTAAAGATATCCAAACTTGGATGGAAGTTAATTTTCTGTCTTTAAACAAAAACAAAACTGAAATCATTTTATTTGGTCAACAAAATCTGCTTGATGGATGTAACGGCGCCATTGGCTCCCTTAAGTTTTACTGTCATTCTTTTGCAAGGAACCTTGGTGTTATTTTAGAGAGTGACTTTAGGCAAGCAGATATCCTCCATAGTCAAAACAAGCTTCTTCCAACTAAGGCTGTTGGCAAAAGCAAATGTTTATCTCCCAAAAAATGTATTTGAGAGATTAATTCACACCTTTATTACATCACGTTTAGATTATTGTAATTCCTTGTTTGTTGGCCTTGACCAGAAAGCACTGCGCCGCTTGCAGGTTGTTCAAAATGCGGCTGCCCGCCTGCTGACTGGAAGGAAAAAACGCGAGCGCATTACTCCTGTCCTTGCATCTTTGCACTGGCTGCCTATTAATTTTAGGATTCAGTTTAAAATCTTCTTAATTGCTTTTAAATGTATGAATGGTCTGGCACCACCTTATTTATCTGAGCTTTTACAGTTGCACACCACTGCTAGGGCACTTAGGTGCTCCTGGCAGTACCCAGGTCCAGACTCTCCACTCGTGGAGACAGAGCCTTCTCAGTCGCGGCTCCTAAGCTGTGGAACAGCCTACCTCTCCATGTTAGAGCTGCACAGTCTGTTGAACATTTTAAAACACTCCTAAAAACGTATCTTTTCTCCTTGGCGTTCACTCCCAGCTAAGCAAGCAATCTTGGCTCTCTCTTTTTCTTTCCCTCTCTCTCTCTTTTTTACTCCTTTTTTATTCTCTTTTTAATCTAAATTTGTTTTAAATTGACTACTATCCCTTGTGTTGTTTTAATTATTTGTTGTAGTGTTTGTGATTAACTTTGTTGTGCTTTTGCAATTGTACAGCACTTTGGTCAACTGAGGTTGTTTTAAATGTGCTTTATAAATAAATTGTGACTTGTCTTGTGACTTGACTTGACAATAAAACTGTGTACAGGAGAATGAGAACAGAAGTATCGATAACAGAATTCAAAAATGACCTAATGGTGCAAAACTGGGATATTGTATACAATAGCAATAATATAAATAGTGCATATGATGAATTCTTAAAAATATTTAAAACACTATGATAAAAATTAATAGGAAACTAAAATATGCTGATCATCCTTGGATCACAAAGGGTTTGCAGAATGCCTGCAAAAAGAGAAATACACTGTACAGAGAAAGTATGAGACAGAGAATCAAGGAGGCAGAAAAAAAATATAATATTAGTTAACTTGTTTTTATATTTTTTATAAGAATAGCTCGGAAAGAATAGTATACAAACTATTAGATGATAAGAATAACATTAAAGGTATATGGAACATACTGAAGACTGTAATAAAAAATAGCTCTAAACAATTAAGTTATCCTAAGTATTTTATTATCAATAACACTGAAAAGTACGATATGAATGAAGTAGTTAACAGCTTTAATACATTTTTTGTTAGTGTTGGACCTGACCTAGCAGAACAAATCTTGACCCAGTGCAGGTGGTGAGAGACAGCAGGATGATGGCCAAGCTATCATCGCTGCTGGTGAAGGAGTCCCACCCCCTACAGGCCACTATCACAGCACTGGTCAGCTCCTTCAGTGACAGGCTGATACACCCCAAGTGTGTGAAGGAGAGGTATCGCAGGTCCTTCCTTCCTGCTGCTGTCAGAGTCTACAACCAGCACTGCTCCCAGTAGACCTCACTGTGCACTGTACAATAAAAAACTCTGCACATATCCACACACTTTCTGGTTTGCACAAATTGGACAATTTTTAATATCCATATTTATTATTTATTGTTTGTAAATAAAAATACCAACTGTTTAAACTTACACTGTCCATATTATAAATAATAAATACTATGTCATATTGTAAATACCAATTTCATATTGTAGATATTATGTATATACCAGTTAAATTCTATTTCTTATGTCTTATTGTTTATTTTTTACTTTTATTACTGTTTAAGTGTGATACTGTCCTTTGGCTGCTGTGACAAAGAAATGTCCCCATTTGCGGGACAAATAAAGGAATTCTGATTCTGATTCTGATTCTGAAATCCCAGATCCAGACATTTCCAGACAAAATGACAATAGCAAAGATCATACCTCTGTACAAAACTGGGAACAAACACCAATTCACAAACTACAGACCTGTGTCATTACTATAGATTCTCTTAAATTCTAGAAAAACATTTCAATAACCGACTGGACAGTTTCATAAATAACACAAATTACTCACTAAAAGTCAATATGGATTTAGATCGAACAGAGCAACATCACTGGCATTAATCGATTCAGTTGAGGAACTAACAAATTCAATAGACCAAAAAGAGTATACAGTTGAGATATTCATAAACCTAAAAAAAAAAAGCTTTTGACACAATAAACCATGATATATTATTCAAGAAACTAGAACGGTATGGAACAGTCTGGAGGGGACGCTCAGGGAATGTCCAAACATAAACCAGTTTTTTAAAAAAAATAAGGAGATGATTTTTACAAGGTACAGAAATGAGGCAGGTGTTTGATAATCAATAGGGGTATATTGTTTTTAAGTATTTCAGTGGTATTATTTATTAAAAGGGGGTGGAATAAAATAAGTTTATCCTTCCTCCCATTCCTTTTCGGATATATAAACAGAATTTATAGTTTTCAGTTTATGTTTACTTTGTACATGATAATTTTGGTTTTTACATGTTCGAAATAAACTAACTATCTACACGGTACACTGTGGTCTGTGTGTGTATGCTGTGTACTGTATACTGTGCTCTCGTTCTGTGGTCTGTCCACTCGTACTGTGGTCTGTGTATTTCGTGCTGCGTGCTTGGTGCTGTGGTCCGTGCCTTCAAACGTAAATAAGTGTACATGGTGTTACGGCCCCGCATGTGTGTGTATGTTATGTCTTTTTTTTGGTCTCCCTCTCCTGCTCAGTCGCTCCCCGGCCCCGGATCAGGCTCCTCCGTTCTCCCCGGTTTCAATTCATATTCGTACAGCTGCCATTCCGTCAAATTAATATCCGAGTAATTATAATGTAAACTAACGTCAGTTCAAGAGATTATACTTAGCCTAGCCAAATGTTTAACGACCTGTATTTTGGTTGATTTTTGTATTGTTTTAACTTCAATCAAGGGACAACTGACGAAACCGCGGCTCTCATAAAATGGAGAGCCGCTAACGAAGCCCTCTTCACCAGATGGAGGAATTCGTCTAAAACCGGATGGGAGTGAGTAAGCTTTTTATGTGTTTTTATACGAGGAGCAGTGGTCCGGTGGTGTGTTTGTTTGTGCCAGACTTCACAGCCTCTTAAAATAGTTTGATGCAACCTAAATGAATAAAAGAAAAATATAGTATAAAGCTAAACTAAATGTTTATAATACTACAAATCAAATAAGTAGTGTGAATTGTAACCTGGTGAACAAAAATGACTTAAAGTGCCACAAAGTACAAGTGAAGGGCAACAGCAATAGTACAGGTGTAGTTATCAACCTAAGTGATATACTAGTTTGTACTAACAATATTAACTATATATTATCAATATAACTATTGATGAAGTATTTGTATTTACACAGACATTCACTATATAATATGATTGCACTAACATGCATGCAAGGAAGAGAATAGTGATTCTCTATTCTCTTCCTTGCATGCATGTAAGTGCAATCATCCTAACTACATCACATTCAGTAGTCTCTGTCAGCTTGTGTGTTAGTCACTGTAATATCTTTGTTAACGTGTTCTCAATGTGTAATAATATGTTTAAGTTGTCCTTTTTTGTGTGAATGTGTGTGCTTTATCCAGAGTCTTTGTGAGAGACAGTGCTGTGCCTGTCACCCCCAAACAGGCGCAAAAGAAGTGGAATAACCTGAAAGAAAAGTACAAGGTACCACCATTCTATCTACTTTTCAGTAAACAAGTTGGACATGGCAACATTCATTCAGTGAATTTTTATTTTTTTAGGAGCTTAGGGACCCACCAACGGGGAAAGGGGTGGAGGCAGGAGGGGTGACAGCTGCCACCTGGCCATGGTATGGTCAGATGGATGCCGCACTCCAGGGGCAGCACTCCATTAGTCCGCCCCTGGTAGTTGTGGCCAATCTGACCCCCGCTACAGGTGGTGTTGTCACCCTCCCGTCCTCTGCCCCTCCCAGAGAAGGGGAAAAGCCACCAGGTCCCAAGAGGGCCAGGGCCAGTGGGCAGCTGATGGACTTTCTGAGAGAGCAGGCAGAAAAAGAGGAAGAGAGGGAGAAGAGGGCAGAGGCGAGGGAAGAAGAGAGGGAGAGGGCAGCAAGTCAGAGAGCTGACAAGTATTTGTCTCTCTTTGAGAGGCTTGTGGAGAAAATGTAAATAGTGTATATACGTAGTAGTTGTAGGTAATTTTTAAATGTAGTTCTTTGTTGTTGTTTTATTGTTATTCTGTCAATTAAATAGTGTGAGTATTGAGTTGTGAATGAAGTGGTCTCAAAGAAATTCGAAACGCAACTGGACTTGGTTATCTGTCAAATCAAATCAAATCAAATTTTATTTGTATAGCCCAAATTCACAAATCACAGTTTGCCTCAGAGGGCTTTACAATCTGTACAGAGACGACACCCTCTGTCCTTCGACCCTCGATTCGAGTGAGGAAAAACTTGCCCCCAAAAAAAGCCCTTTTAACAGGGAAAAAAAAAATGCGGAAGAAACCTCAGGAAGAGCCACAGAGGAGGGATCCCTCTCCCAGGACGGACAGACGTGCAATAGATGTCGCATGTACAGAGCAGATCAACGAGATCACAATGTATACAATTATAATGGATGGTTGACAGGAATGAAAGCACATAAAGAGGCATCACAGCAACAACAATGAAATGCACATGGAAATGTGATTACTAGTGATAACAGTAGTAGTGGTTAACGGTAAGGATAGTATGTAGTAATGCATTACAATAATAGTAGTGGAACGTATGTAACAGAGATATGACTAATATTAGCAACAGTAGTGGTGGGTGTCAGGCAGGGTCATGGCAGTAGGCGCATCCATGATCAGGCAGGGCCATAGCAGTAGGCGCATCCACGATCCACGACCCAGGTGCGGCCAGGATCCATGGGAGCCTGTAGGACTAGAAAACACAAGGACTCCGGGGAAGAAGTGAAGTCAGTGACATGCAGAGATGGGGCATGTATACAGGCATAATGTATACAGATGGAGAGGAGAGGAGGAGAGAGAAGCTCAGTGTGTCATTTGTCCCCCAGACTAGGCCTATAGCAGCATAACTAAGAGCTGGTCCAAGACAGGCCTGGGCCAGCCCTAACTATAAGCTCTATCGAAAAGGAAGGTCTTAAGTCTACTCTTAAAGGTAGAGAGGGTGTCTGACCAAAACAGGAAGATGGTTCCACAGAAGAGGAGCTTGATAACTGAAGGCTCTGGCTCCCATTCTGCTTTTGGAGACTTTAGGAACTACAAGTAATCCTGTGTTCTGGGAGCGTAGTGCTCTAGTTGGGTGATAGGGTAGTATGAGCTCCTGGAGATATGATGGTGCCTGACCATTAACAGCTTTGTAAGTGAGGAGAAGGATTTTAAACTCTATTCTTGATTTTACAGGGAGCCAGTGCAGAGAGGCCAATACAGGAGTAATATGATCTCTTTTCTTAGTTCCTGTCAGTACACGTGCTGCAGCATTCTGGACCAGCTGGAGACTCTTTAGAGACTTGTTAGGGCAGCCTGATGATAGAGAATTACAATAGTCCAGCCTGGAAGTAACAAATGCATGGACTAGCTTTTCTGCGTCTTTTTGAGACAGGATGGGCCTGATTTTTGCAATGTTACGTAGATGAAATTTGTTTTATGTGGGAGTTGAAGGACATATCTTGATCAAAGATAACTCCCAGATTCCTGACGGTGGTGCTGGAGGCCAAGTTAATGCCATCCAAACTAGCTATATCATTAGATAATGCATCTCTAAGGTGTTTAGGACCAAGTACTATAACTTCGGTTTTATCTGAATTTAACAGCAGAAAATTGCAGGTCATCCAGGTCTTAATGTCCTTGAGACATGCATGGAGTTTAGTAAGCTGATTAGTTTCATCTGGCTTTATTGATAGGTATAACTGGGTATCATCTGCGTAACAATGAAAGTTTATGGAGTGTTTCCGAATTATATTTCCTAGAGGGAGCATATATAAGGTGAATAGTATGGGTCCGAGCACGGAGCCTTGAGGAACACCATGACTAACCTTGGTATACAGGGATGACTCATCATTAACATGTACAAACTGAAATCGATCCGATAAATAGGACTTAAACCAGTTTAATGCGGGTCCTTTAATGCCAATTAAGTGTTCCAGTCTCTGTAGTAGAATGTGATGATCAATGGTATCAAATGCAGCACTAAGATCTAGTAAGACCAGGACAGAGACAAGTCCTTTGTCAGAAGCGATTAGGAGGTCATTTGTAACTTTCACCAGTGCCGTCTCTGTGCTATGATTAGCTCTAAAACCTGATTGAAAATCCTCATAAACTATTGTTATGAAGAAAGTCACATAGCTGGTTGGCGACTGCTTTCTCAAGGATCTTGGAGAGGAAAGGGAGGTTGGATATAGGTCTATAGTTGGCTAAAGCTTCTGGATCAAGATTAGGCTTTTTAAGGAGCGGTCTAATTACAGCTAGTTTAAAGGACTGTGGTACGTATCCTGTTAATAGAGACACGTTGATCATTTCTAGTAGAGATGAGCTTATTAAAGGTAAAGTTTCTTTCAGCAACCTAGTTGGGATGGGGTCTAGGAGACAAGTTGTTGGTCTAGATGAAGAAACCATCGAAGTTAGTTGGTGGAGGTCAATGGGAGAGAAGCAGTCTAAATATAAGTCAGAATTTACAACTGTTTCTGAGGTTCCTGTGTTTAAAGATACAATAGTGCCAGATGAGGGCAAGCGATGATGGATTTTGTCTCCAATAGTTAAAATTTTATCATTAAAGAAGCTCATGAAGTCATTATTACTGAGCGTTGTAAGAATACATGGTTCAGTAGAGCTGTGACTTTCTGTCAGCCTGGCTACAGTGCTGAAAAGAAACCTGGTGTTGTTTTTGTTTTCCTCTATTAATGACGAGTAATAGCTTGCTCTGGCATTGCGGAGGGCCTTCCTATATATTTTAAGGCTATCTTTCCAGGCTAAGCGGGATTCTTCCAAATTAGTGGAACGCCATTTCCTTTCAAATTTCCGTGATGTTTGCTTCAATTTGCGGGTATCCGAGTTATACCAGGGTGCTAACCTCCTGTGCTTTATAGGTTTCTTTGTCAGTTATATGCCAGTTCATGTTCGCATCTGACCAGGCTGAGACTGGTCCTCGGACCTTGGACCAGTCTCAGCCTGGTCAGCGAACATGAACTGATGAAGCCTCTTGGATGAGAGGTAAAACGTCTTCCTAGACAAATCGAGGCACCAAGGCTTGTAATGGTGGTCACAACAAAGAATGCTTCTGAAACTGAAATCTGATTGGGAGGTTGACTTTACTTACAGGTGTTTTTTTCTAACCATTGTTGTTTTTTTCTAACCACACATAATATAATCATTTTTAATTGAGATAAACTATACAATCATTTTTAATTAATCAACAAAACAATATTTACAATTAACCATTATGTTTAATTAATCAACAAAACAATATTTACAATTAACATTAATTAACATTACAAATAATTATTGAACTGATTATGAATTTGGGGTTTTTCTTTAGTAATCATGCTCCCTCAGAAATGCCCGGAGCTCTTGAGGGGCAGACACTTCGGCAGCAATTCTGCCTCTCAATTCTGACTCCCGACAGCTCCTGACCTTGGGCAGCATTCCCCCCAGCTTCCTCATCCTCCCAGTCATTCATCCTCCTCTGCCTCCTCCTCTTCCTGGATGTCACCAGCTAACAGGCAAAGGTTGTGGAGGATGCAGCATGCTCCAACAACCTTGGGGGCGAACAGAGCCCGGATCTCCAAAGCCCGGAGGAAGATGGCTCTCCAGCGGGTTTTGAGTAACCCGAAGGTGCGCTCAATAATGTTGCGGGCCTTGGCGTGATGCCTGTTGAAACGGGCCTCAACTTGGCCTGTTGATTAAAATACAGGTAATGTAGAATACATCCAGGAATTCAAATTCAAAGTAACAACTGTAATAAATAATTTATTCTCTTACCTGCTACAGGTTGACGGTAGGGAGTCATGAGGGCCACCGGATGCTGCAGGCAAGGGTACCCCCCGTCTCCCAGGAGGAAGAAGCCAGCTGGTGGGTAGAGGGACTCTTTGTACATAGGAGACCTCCGGAGGACAAGGGCATCGTGGACTGACCCCGTGTTGCCGATGTAAACATCCAAAAATGCACCTCTGCTATCACAAACACCTTGGAGAACCACAGAGGGGAAGAGTTTGCGGTTTATATAGCTCTTCTTCTGCTCCGCAGGTGGGACAAGCCGGATGTGGCATCCATCTACGGCTCCAACTGCACGCCGGAAAGCCTCATGCCCAGCCAGCCGAGCAAAACCTGCTCCCACCTCCTCCATCTCCTCAGGCTTGGGGAAATGGATAGCCTTGTGGAGGATGCCCATCATGGCCTCCACTGAAGTGTGGACGACCCTGGCAACTGTGGCTCTCGGTATGGCAAATATGTCTGCCGTGACCCTGTAGGAAGTGCCACGTGCCAGCCAGTACAGAGAGACAGCCACCTCAATTTCGTGGCTCCAGCCATGTGGCTTTAGCCGGGGCAACATCTGGACCAACAGATTGATGGTCTCCCTTGACAGCGTGAAGGCTGGTTTGAGGTCAGCCTCCTCAGAGAAGAAGGTGCAGAGGATGGGCACAGTGTTGTTAACTTGTGCATACATTCGAGGAGAATGATCCTGTAGTTAGTAAAACTATGAAATAATATTTGAATTTATTTATTACTTTATGAAATAATATTTGAAAGTATTTATTTATTTATTTATTACTTGCTTTTAACTATTAACTATGAATATTTGACTAGACTGATGAATTTAAACACATGCTGTAAAAATGTATTTATAGTTCTTTTCTCAGCTCTCACGAAACTTAATGTATGTTTTGTGTTCTATACAAATGAGCTTCACTTGATTCATTACACAAGACTTATCAGACTTGTATCAGATATCAGAAATAAAGAAATTATACAACTTAATATGCTCCTCTATTTCACCTGTAATTGTTGGGTCCCCCCATGATTTCACCAGTAGGTGGTGCTAGGTATCACATATCAAATGTCAGATGTCAAATTGTAGGAATGAGTAGTAGGAAATTGATGAATGAAAGGGGTGGGTCTATAGCGTTACTATTACTAAACAGTTTGGGGCGGACCCTGTTAATTTCAAACATTAATATTTATAATAATACTTCTAAACCGTACCATATTTGTTTTGTTAACTTTAATATGAATGGAAAACCAAGTGCTCCCGAAGAAAAGATAACTTACAAATCCAGCAAAGGCTAGGATAGCGCGACGTCTCTCCAGACTCCTCCTCCTCATCCTGGCTCTCCTCCGCTGAAGATGCCCCCTCAGCTCGGCAGCTTCCTCCTCAGCATCCCGGTAAAGAATATCGACCGCGACAGCTAGCAACACTTGCCGGTCCATATTTAACGGCGGTAATACTCTACTAACTAAACAATCCACAAATCCACAATGGCGATCATCTACAAACAACAGCCTTTTCGCGGGGTTTTTTCCCCGCTGTTGGCTCGTGAGATTTAGAAGCACTTAAAAAAATAAATAAATAAATAACATACTTATGTACAACGAATGAAGGTTGTTGCTGCTTTATGTACGTGTGTATTTATTTATTTATTTATTTACATGTCACATACACAGGAGAGAGAGAGCACTTGTTTTGGATGATAACGCCCAGCTGTTTAATCAGTGCAGGCTGCATTTGGCACCACAAGAACTCATCGTCTCAAAACTGAAAACGGAGCATTCTGTATTCTTGTGATCTCCGGAGTTCATTCTTCGGAGAACGACTAGCAAGAACATTCTCCTCAAGAACACAAGTCTGTTCTTTGCATTCTTGGTACTGAGAAACGCTCATAGTCTGTTAGAAAAGAATGTTACAACAAAACTGTTAATAATGAAGTAACACTGGATATTGGAGTGGGGCTTTAAAAGTAACACTGCTCGTAGTATCTGCTACTAGGGATGTACATTTTAAACAATTTCTTTAATTGATACTTTGCTGATTATCAATTAATCATTAATAATATATGAAATATGTTTAAAGTGTTTTCCATAAAACAATGTTCATAAGTGTTGTGCTCACAACACACGAGGCACCATAATGTAGTGCTTCATGCAACAGTAATAGGGAGTTTTGGGTTAAATTTGGCTATCAATAATAATTAATGATTATCAGGGATAATTATAAATTATGATTACTAATAAGATCCAATTTACATTAGATCACCTCAGGGCACCACCCTTGAAGAAGGGAAAATATAGCCAATTCACCAAATCAGTCTCAGAAAAGGTACTAAACTGTTTGTAACTCTGATTAATAATTAACTTAATAACTACAACCAATTACCATAACAGCTAGTAATGGTTGACGGATTTTGGAGCTCTTGACAAAGTAGAGGTTGGCAACAATCACTCTTGTACAATATTAAATAGACAACATGTGGGTTCAAAAGTCTTTCATTTACAAAGATGAAACACACTAACTTCCATGTACTATATACAGGTTTGTGTGTGTGTGTGTGTGTGAGTGTGTGTCTGGCAGAACAAAGAAACAATGGTGGTCACTGATATCACATGTGGGTGTGATATGCTCCAGGCTCAAGGAATGTGTGTGTGTGTGTGTGTGTGTGTGACGGGATGCCAGGTTATAGAAGATGGTTAGTTGCATGCAAAGACCCTGAGTCTGTGTGAAGCATCATTCGACTAATGTAGAATTAGCCGTCTAGGAAAGCAAACTACCAATAACCTGACCTGAGATTACAATAACACTCAAACAGTGGACACACATAAATTGAACACACATGCATTACATCAACCAGAGTTTAAAGTCCTGTGCTTAGCCGTGCTATGCTATGCTATCTAAGCCCAGTTCAACGTTACCAGTCTTTAAAGAAAAGGTGTTGGTGGTTGCAGGAGAACGTTGGGATTCCAATGAATGCTGTTCTTGCTGTGCAAGGACCGATGAAAGTCAGCAGAGGAGGAAACGGTTCTCTCCTGTCCTTTGCGAGGATAGCAGCTCAGTGCTAACCTGCTTGGTGTTCCTCAGATTGTGAAGTTAGCTGGCAAGCTTTGTGTCGCAGCTGCTGGTGCTAACTGATCAGGAATACTGGCAGGACCTCGTGCCGCTGCAGTGAGGAGAAGTTCTTTGGGCCTGCTGCAAATGAAGCTTGCAGCTCTCCGCAGCTGTTAATCCCGGAAGAAGAGATCAGGCAGCCCGGTGGGGGGGAGATGGAGAGGAGCCCTTGAGGATAAGAAGTCAAAGGAGTGGAGAGGCTTGAGGAGAAGAGAGAGAACAAAGGAACGCGCTGGAGTTTTGACTCTCTGATCAGAGGGGGGTTTGTCACCCTGACCAATAGTAGCTCAAAGCTAAATATTGCACCTAGGTGTGAAGAATGGGGAATTCTGGGACACTGAGTTCAGTTCAGAGTCCATTTTGAAATCCACAATGAATGACTTCATCTGTGGGTCCCAACATAAGGCTACATTATGAGTTAAAGGAACAGACAAGGTATACACCAAGTTACATGAAAAATAAACTAAATACAACAAAAAATTCTTAACGGTGTTTCGAACAGTGATTAATAATCAGCATCCCTATCTGCTATCCTACCGCTCAATATCCCTTGCTAGCCTACTGTATGTTGGTAAGGTAATTGTTTGTGTATCAACTTTAGCATGTAACCACCTTCTCAAATAGCTCTTAAGTTGTCAGTTGTAAATTCAAAGCTGGGAGTTTTTCCTTATCCAAATCGAGGGTCTACGGACAGACGGTGTCCTCTACTGCCTAGACGTCAGAACTAGGGGTGCGGGGGGTGTGGCCGCACCCCCTCCCATCTGCCCCCCCGCACCCCATCAGCCTCCCTACACACTGCATTACGCTTTAAAAAAATAAAGAACCTGAATTTAAACTCAATTTGTCTGATTTAATCAAATCAAATCAAATCAAATCAAATCAAATTTTATTTGTATAGCCCAAATTCACAAATCACAGTTTGCCTCAGAGGGCTTTACAATCTGTGCAGAGACGACACCCTCTGTCCTTCGACCCTCGATTCGAGTGAGGAAAAACTTGCCCCAAAAAAAAAAGGCCCTTTTAACAGGGAAAAAAAATGCGGAAGAAACCTCAGGGAGAGCCACAGAGGAGGGATCCCTCTCCCAGGACGGACAGACGTGCAATAGATGTCGCATGTACAGAGCAGATCAACGAGATCACAATGTATTCAATTATAAGCGATGGTTGACAGGAGTGAAAGTACACAAAGATGTATTACAGCAATAATGATGAAATGCACATGGAAATGTGATTACTAGTGATAACAGTAGTAGTGATCAATGGCAAGGATGGTATGTAGCAATGCAGTACGATAATAGTAGTGGAACGTATGTAACAGAGATGTGACTAATATTAGCGACAGTAGTGGTGGGTGTCAGGCAGGGTCATGGCAGTAGGTGCATCCACGATCAGGCAGGGCCATAGCAGTAGGCGCATCCACGATCAGGCAGGGCCATAGCAGTGGGCGCATCCACGATCAGGCAGGGCCATAGCAGTGGGCGCATCCACGATCCACGACCCGGGCGCGGCCAGGATCCAAGGGAGCCTGTAGGACTAGAAAGCACAAGGACTCCGGGGAAGAAGTAAGTCAGTGACATGCAGAGATGGGGCATGTATACAGGCATAATGTATACAGATGGAGAGGAGAGGAGAGGGGAGGAGAGAGAAGCTCAGTGTGTCATTGTCCCCCGGACTAGGCCTATAGCAGCATAACTAAGAGCTCGTCCAGGACAGGACCAGCCCTAACTATAAGCTCTATCGAAGAGGAAGGTCTTAAGTCTACTCTTAAAGGTAGAGAGGGTGTCCGCCTCACGGACCAAAACAGGAAGATGGTTCCACAGAAGAGGAGCTTGATAACTGAAGGCTCTGGCTCCCATTCTACTTTTGGAGACTTTAGGAACTACAAGTAATCCTGCGTTCTGGGAGCGTAATGCTCTAGTTGGGTGATAGGGTAATATGAGCTCCTGGAGATATGATGGTGCCTGACCATTAACAGCTTTGTAAGTGAGGAGAAGGATTTTAAACTCTATTCTTGATTTTACAGGGAGCCAGTGCAGAGAGGCCAGTACAGGAGTAATATGATCTCTTTTCTTAGTTCCTGTCAGTACACGTGCTGCAGCATTCTGGACCAGCTGGAGACTCTTTAGAGACTTGTTAGGGCAGCCTGATAATAGAGAATTACAATAGTCCAGTCTGGAAGTAACAAATGCATGGACTAGCTTTTCTGCGTCTTTTTGAGACAGGATGGGCCTGATTTTTGCAATGTTACGTAGATGAAAAAATGCAGACCTTGAAATTTGTTTTATGTGGGAGTTGAAGGACATATCTTGATCAAAGATAACTCCCAGATTCCTGACGGTGGTGCTGGAGGCCAAGTTAATGGGTTAGGGTTAGGGGGACAAGAAGTTAGCACCATCCAGGATGTTGTGTCTGGCCCTGCCAATATCTGTCGCGGCATCCAAGCGCCCTTTCTCAGCCTTGTGCAAGCTGAAAACCTGGCTGCGCAACACCATGACGCAGGAGAGACTAACACATTTGACCGTTATGAACGCTCACAGTGACCTTATGATTTAGTTATCAAAGTTTCATTTTCTTAACAATAAAGAAGCCGTGTTCATCCATCTAGTTCTCTTATAACTGCATGCTATTATAAATAACTTCAAATCAAATCCTTAATCATTGATAAGTGTGCGTGCTTCCCCCGCCCCTCCCAACAAAAATCCCGCCCCCCCTCTCAAAAAATAGTTCCGACGTCCATGCTCTACTCTATCTTGAGGGAAATTGTGATTTGTGTATTTTGAACACATCTATTAAGGCAATCATCAGACTGTTAATGAAATTTCTTGTCACGATCCTGTGATTTTAGTTTTATTGTGTGTGTTTATGTTTTTTAAACCATATTTATTTATTGTGAATTACCTTCACAGCCCACCAGGGGCCACAGCCTGCTGCTGCCCACACTTTGGGAATCACTGTACAATGGGATAGAGGGGTAACTACAGTGTCGTACTCAGAAGCATAGGACAACTGACCAGGCTGCTGTATTTGACTCACTGGTAGTGAGAACGGCACAACATACCTGGAATATATCAAACTTAGAAAAGTATCAGTAAAATATCTTTACTTACTTTTAGCTAGCGCTAATTTCAAAATTTATTTTGGTCACTACTATTATATTATATTATATTATATTATTTAGACTATCATAATTTATCGAAATGGTCCCCCAAAACTATGAAAATTAAACATTCATTCACAGATATTTTCCTTTGAATCCCAGCATTAGATTTACTAAATCCTCTTACTAATGATAGCAAAGTCAGCTGGGATGCAGATGTTCGAGCTGCGGATAGCATTATGGCTCCGCACTGTCTTTACTGGGCGTCTGCATCACCTGCAACGAAGGGAGATTGATTAGTAAAATTGAACGGGATACATTGCATAATGCAGATACAAAATAGAAATGCCCCGTACCTGAATCCTGGGGAAGGATGATTGGAACCGAGATGGAGGGACGGTTGAACTGCGCCTCGGCAAGCGCCAGCTGTCTCCGGTGCAGCTCCAACCTCTCCTGCTTTATCCGGACCATCTCTTCCTGCAGGGCAGTTTGTCGTTCGAGTCGGCCCTCTGTCCTCCGCAGCACCACCAGCATCTCGCTGCAGGCGCAGGTCGTTATTGTGGGCTGCCCTGTTAAGAAGAAGAAGAAGAAGAAGAAGAATACTTTATTTATCCCCAAAGGGCAATTCAGTTTCTACAGTAGATGTCACCGTCATAAAAAACATTCATACAACATAAATCATACATACTTAGACATATTATAATAAATAAAACAGAACACTATTTCATTGCACACATTTCTGGCTCAGTTCTCTGCATTTAGCAGCCGAATGGATGAAGGCACAAATGACCTGGAATACCGACAGGTCTTCCCAAGAGGCTGCTTATATCGCCGTCCTGATGGCATCAGCACAAATTCTTTGTGAAGGGCGTGCTCCTGATTAATAATGCCTTTTGCCTTTTTACGGACACGTCTCTCCCAAAGAGAGTTTAGATCTGTCATTTGTGTACCTATGATTTTAGAGCAGACATTTACAATTTTATTTAGACAGTTCCTGTCTTTCACTGCCAGGCTATTAAACCAGCAGATGAAGGAAAAAGTAAGGAGGCTCTCAATGTAGGACAGATACACAGAACACAGAATGGGTTTTGAGACGCCAAAGGAGCTGATCCTCCGCAACAAGTGGATTCTCTGTTGGGACCGTCTGACTACTGACTCAGTATTGAAGTTAAACTTAAGCTGGGAGTCAAACACGGTGCCGAGGTATTTATAAGAGTTCACAATCTCAACATCCTCATCATGAATCCTACTGACTGTGGTGTTTGCCTTGTTTTTCCTAAAATCTATGACAAGTTCCTTCGTTTTAGAGACGTTTAAGTCCAGGAAGCTATCGTCACACCACTTCACAAAGTCTGGGAGTGCCCGTCCATGGTCTGACTCTGTGCCCTGAAGGAGTGAGAGCAAAGCTGTGTCGTCTGAAAATTTAACGAAGTAACTGTCCTCTTTAAGAGACCTACAGCTGTCAGTGTATAAAATAAAAAGCAATGGAGAAAGAACACACCCTTGAGGAGAACCTGTGCTCGAGACCAGGGTTTTAGACAAGACACCATTGACTAAAACCTGCTGTGTCCTGTCCGTTAAGAAGTTTAAAAACAACTTAAGAAGCTGATCAGGCAAATTAAAATAAGAGGCTAACCTCTCAGTTAAAATGTGAGGTTGCATTTTATTAAAAGCTGAAGAAAAATCAGCAAATAAGACTCTGATGTGGGATTTGGGTTTCTCCAGGTGTTTGTAAATATTATCAAGAATAAAAAGTTTGGCATCATCCACTCCTTTGTGGCTTTGATAGGCAAACTGGAGTGGATCAAGTTTGCCCTCGACCAGAGTGAGAACCTCTTCCTTCAAGATTTTCTCAAGGTTTTTCACAACTAGAGAAGTTAGTGCCACGGGTCTAAAATCTTGAAGCTCCCTGGGGTTTTTAGCCTTAGGAATGGGAATAATAATGGAAGATTTCCAAATAGTAGGGAGCTTACAGCTGTCGACACACATTTGAAAAAGATGAGTAAAAACACCACTGAGTTGCTCAGCACAGTGGTGAAGTGTGTGACCACAGAGACTGTCAGGACCCGGAGCTTTCCTCTTTTTTGTTTTCTTGAATAAAGCCATAACCTGCTCATGGGATATTTCAATATTATTTTGGGGTGTCAGGGAGTTCCTCGACCTGGAGACATCATGAATAAAGTCAGACCTTTCAAAGCGTGAGAAGAAAGTATTCAAGACATCAGGCAAACAGTCATCGTTTACCCCATTTACACTAATAGCCTTTTTGGGCTCATTCCCACACTGGTTAATTGCAGCCATGGATTTAATTCCCTGCCAGGCTGACCTGAGGTCACCATTTGCAAATTGATTTTCTATTTTTTCCCTATACTTACTTTTGGCTTTGGCTATTTCACCCTTGACCTCTCTAGATACAGCTTTTATCTCATGAGGGTCGCCAGTAAAGAAGATCTTTTTCTTCTTATTGATGACTGACTTAAGGTCCTTAGATACCCATGGCTTATTGTTTGGAAAAACAACAACCAGCTTGGTTGGAATCACTGATTCCACACAAAATGTGATGTATGACGAAACTGTATCAGTGAGTTCATCAATATTATCGCCACAACTGTCAAAGAAGCATTGCCAATCAGTACATTCAAAACAGGCTTGGAGGGAGGATATGCTGTCCTCTGACCAGAGCTTAACAGCTTTTATCACTTTCTCCTGTCGTCTGACACATGGTTCATATACTGGCAATAAGAAAATGCTGTTATGGTATGAAGCCCCCAGTGCAGGCATGAGAATGGACTTATAGCCATCCTTTACGTTCCCATAACATAGATCAAGTGTAGTATTTTTCTGTGTGGTTGGACAATCCACATACTGTTCATATGTCTTTAAGGTTTTGTCTAGGCGGACATGATTTAGATCCCCCATGAAGAACTTGGGAGCATCACTACAAATTGAGTCCAGCCTATGTGCTAGCTCCTCAATCACTTGGGTGGCTGCAGTGGCATTGGCACGGGGATGGATATAAACCAGAGTGAAGAACAGCTGGGGGAACTCCCGTGGAAGGTAGAAGGGACGTAGAGAGATGGAGAGTAGTTCAATGTCAGGAGTGCATATTTTCTCCCTCACAGTGATGGTGTTACAGTACCTCTGGTTTACATAGAAACAGACACCTCCTCCGCGACTCTTCCCCGTCACATCACGAGAGCGGTCCAGCCTGATGGGGCAGCCAAATCCTGTGAGCGCCATCTCGTCGTCCAGGTCACTCTCTGTCAGCCATGTCTCGGTTATTCCAAGCAGGCAGCATTCCTTAATTTCGCGTCTGTACTTCGCCAGGCTCTCCAGCTCGTCTATTTTGCGCCTCAATGACTGCGCGTTTGACAGGAAGACTGAAGGCAGGGGGGGCAGCCGGCGTCGGTCGTCAAGGCAACACTTTTTCGCTCTGCGCTTAATGCCTCCTCTCCTGCCCCTTTTCCTCCGCGGGGGTCGCCCTTGGAGATCCGAGCCCTGGTGAAAAGGGACAAAAATCTCCGCAGGTATAGAGGTCGGAATCTCCCCCTCCGTGGAGAATTGCAGTGAAAGGAGAAGCTTCCTGTTGACAACAATGCGGTCGCCATATCGAGGAGCACTCCTCTCCCCTTGGCAGAAGCTACAGACAAGCTCCAAGATAAAAACAAGTGCAAAAAGTTGCATAATCCATCCCGAGGTCCACATCTTGATCCCCGAAAGTTATTGCACACTCACCCGACGCTGACAGACAACTTCACAACATATACTTGACGTAAAAACAATAAAAAAACACTTAAAAGACGGTGCACGCTGTAGAGGGTCGCACGCAACGGAGCGCCCCTGGTGGAGAGCTTGTAGCTTGAAAGCGGGACAGCCTCCCCGCATGCAGACAGCAGGCCCTGCTGGTTGGCGCGCAGGGACAGGGCACGGTTGTGGGGGGTCGTCCTCTCCTGGGGGCGGGCACACCCCTGCTCCGCTCCCGGATGGCTCCTCTTCATCCTTACTTTCTGAGAGCCCCTCGTCCCCCTGAACATCGATGCCCCCACTAATGCATTCAGAGGCCGTCTTCTCGATGATGGAGAGGACTTTCACGCAGGCCACATGGGCTGGAGGGGGAGATCTTTTCGGCTATGGCCTGCCAAACACTGTTCTTCACTGTGATGTTTTTTTTGCCCCTTGTTCCCCCGAATAAAACATCACGGTGCTGCCAGACCTCGTCCACTAAGACGCCCATCTCCTCCGCGGTAAACGACGGTGCCCGCTTGTTTCTTTTGCTGCCAGTTTCTTCCATTCTCACATGTGTGTGGCTATATCCACGGGGGTATATATGCGCTAATGGGCTTGATTACTACTTGGATACACCTGTTGGCACACACACACACCCGCACCCACACCCCCCCCCCCCACACACACACGATACATGCGTAGCCTAATTGCACTGTGTGGGGGGACCACGGGGCGCTGTGTGTGACTTTTGTGCTGATAAAGAGGTGGGTGATCAATTTGCCTGGCATCGATTGATTCAGTTTCAGCACCACTGCGGTGGACAGAGCTTCTTTTGCTTGATCTTAAGGTTCTCCTAAGAAGGCAGTTCAGAACGCGTCTGGGAAACACCCGTGTATTAGCGCTCCTTCTTAGCCGAACCCTTCTTAAGAGCCTTGTAGCATCCCCGGCTAAATGATGGTCGAACTCTCAAACTTATGGTTCACAATGATTTACTCCTTGGACCATATTCAATGTAAACACACCGTAAGAGCTATGAAAGAAGAAAACAAAATACAGTTACCTTTAAATGAAATTACTTTTAACTGCTTTTATCCCATAAACAATCATGTAAGTTGACTCTCCTTTTAACTATTTTAATAAACTCATTGTAGACTCACAGGTTTTACTCCATGAATTTAAATATATATTTTAACTGCTACGATTGATGTAACAATCATGAAGGAAAATTCATATTTTAACTGAAGGACAACCTCCCATAGAGTGAAATATAAAACAATATTTAACATGAAATTAGCATTTTTAACCGTTCGTTTCTAACTAAAAAAAAACAGTTTTTAACCTAAGCAGATCTCACATAAAACAGACAAAATACATCCTGTTGCATTAATAAAACAACCTACGAGTTAGCTTATAGCTTCATCTCATTTCCAATACAGACCGACACGACAGCTTGGCCGTTGCTAATAGTAGCTACCGTTAACCACAACACGTTCTATACATGAAAATATCCACGGCAACCAAACTCGAGCCGGACATAAATATGGCATGAAAAGGTAACAAAACAAACCTTGTGCCCCTTATTAGCCAGGTGCTAGGGCGTTTCATGTGAGTTAGGCACACTTTAGCATTGAAGACAAACTCTTAGCCTTGCAGACACACTTTTCCTACTGCAGGTAAAGTCCGAAGCACCGGATGTGTACGAGGTCTCGGCGAGACGCTTTCAAAATAAAAGCACTGAATGTAACGTCTGCTTAATATATAAAAAATAAAAGCCTGGCTTTAAAGAATGTTAATAAGTAAACATAAAAACACATTTATAGAAATACTATGCTCATATTAAAGGTCATTTACAAGCCTTCTTAAGTCCTTAAGAATTATGGTATCTGGGAAACGCGGCCAATATCTGTGTGGCTACAACAAAATATGCAGATATGAGTTTTGAGCTCAGTGCACATCTTTAGGTGGCATTAAAGAAAAAAAGAAGCAATTTTTAGGGTCTATTGGGGTGAGGTTTACTGTGGAGTGTGCACCTCATAATCTTTTGTCCAGTAAGTAAGTGTATACTTTACATTAAAAAAAAATTAAATTACTGTGGTACATTAAAAAAATGCTGAGGATGAGTCAGTGGGTGTAAAGGCTGGGTGCTTCAATTGTTTTGAAAAATGTTCGAGAACAATGGCCATTGGACTGACAGTACCCTGATGCTTTGTTGTTTGTGATCTTTGTCTCCGTGATCAAGAACAGCTGTCTATGGTTTCAGATTATATACAGCAACACTCAAAGCAATCCCAGTAGTACAAGTGCAGCTTCAGGTTAGGGTTGTTTACAAAATGTGTATCTTGATGATTCAGCTTGCCCATTTGAATCCATATTAACAAGTCATATAAAGTATGTGTTTGGCATAGGGCTGTCAGCTTTTCACTGCATGATTTACTGTGTGTTTTTCTCTTTTATGTCAAATGAATAACAAACGAAATACAAGAGTGGGAGGGTGGAAAAAGGATATGTGTAACCATAACTGCACAAAAGTGTACAAAAACAACAATTACACTTAATGGGAGTGTAGTCATTCCCTACTTTAAGAATGACGCGACTCTATTGGTATTTGGAAATCATCTGGGGCCCGCCCTTATTTTTAATCACAACTCTGATCAGCACATGAGACTTGAAGTATGAAGTATTTCCCAAACTTTTTCTTATTTCATAAACGTAACAATTCTATGTGAACTTGAGCCTAAAGCAATGCAGTGCAAAATACTAATCCATCCACATACACATAACAATTTGTAATCTTGCACGCCTTTCAACACATGCCAACACATGCAGTTACAACCCCCTGTCACTAATATAAGATACATTACAGTGTTATGTTGAAGTCAATTCTGCATTCATAATAATCAGAATCAGAAACAGATTTATTGCCAAGAGGGATTTTACACAGACAAGGAATTTTTCTTGGTGAATAAGGTGCATGCATTGAAGACAATAAACAATAAACAAACAAACAGTGACTATAACATATACAATATAAACAATATAAACACTATCAACACACAGAGGCAAAAAGTGTGGGATGGCTGATAAATAAAGACGGAAGATAAAATATAGAAGATATTAAAAATACAGGATGTACAAATTCTGCATTAATGTAATGCAAAGATTCAAGGGCAGAGGTGGGTTTGAGTGCAGGAGTGAAAGAGTCAGTGTCAGTGTCAGTGGGGGTGGGGGACCCGGGACTTGTTGAGGATCCCAACTGCAGAGGGGAAAAAACTGTTCATGTGGCGGGCGGTTTTGGTCCTGATGGACCGCAGCCTCCTGCCAGAGGGTAGAGGGTCAAATAGTCTGTGACCGGGATGGGAGGGGTCGGCCACAATCCTACCTGCACGCCTCAGAGCCCTGGAGCTGTGCAGGTCTTGAAGGGATGGAAGGTTGCAGCCAATCACCTTCTCGACAGAACGTACGATACACTGTAGTCTGCTCTTGTCCTTAGCAGTGGCAGCAGCTTACCAGATGGTGATGGAGGAGGTGAGGATGGACTCGATGATGGCAGTGTAGAAGTGCACCATCATCGTCTTTGGCAGGTTGAACTTCTTCAGCTGCCGCAGGAAGAACATCCTCTGTTGGGCTTGTTGTGGAAATTTGTCTAATTTGTGAGATATCTGAAACAAACTTGTAAGAAATACCAGTTGTCTTTTAAGGATTTTATTCTTTATAAAGAAGGTTCATTAGTCAACAGAGTGGCATGCGGTCTGCAGAAAGAAGAACAAGATGAGACAGTTGAGAACCCTTTTTGTTAAAGGAAAGGAATGCCCTGTTGTAGGAACACATGTCCATCGCCTCTACATTCCATTGAGGTTCTGCTCTTGCATTAATTACTCCTCTCATCTGCAAGCTGACTGTTTTCAGGAAAAAGACGCTATGAAGTCTCTCACCTCTTCACCTGACTTGTTTTGCTTCCAATGAAACCGTCAGATTGACGCATCACAGGAAAAACCCCTCTTCTTTATTTACAGCTTGAATAACCCTTTTTGCCCTCTTCCCCCACTCAAGATGAACACTCCTTTCTCTCAGGTAGGTCGAGTTCATCATCAAATGAATCTCCTTTCAGAGATGATGAGGAACAGAAGAACTGTCATAATCATGTGTTATAACTTATTTCTTTGCAATTGTAAATTAGGTAACGACTCTGATGTTCTGTGTCTTCTTGTCTTCTTGTGACAAGAATTATCAAGTACACCCTCCAGAGTAAAAGCACTCTGGGCCTCTCCTCTGTTTTCCTAGCCCTCCTGCCCAAATGGTTTAGGACTATGCCTCTCTTATCACACATTCCATCCTATAATGGTTTCTGCACTCATCCAGATTTTAAGCAAGTTCTAATTGTCATTAAACCAGGAACTTATGCTCTTAATGTTAACAGATTAAGAAACAGCTAAAGAAGTTGATAACACTGAACTTTTCCCCGTGTCTCTGTGATGAAATTTGATTAAAATCAAGTTTAATGTTTAATGTGTCCTGTGTTCGGTGAAACCACAGCACCTCCTGATGATAAGCTCTGGTACGATTGGGACAGACCTTCAGGAGATCTTTTGTGTAATAAGTTCCTTGATAACTAGTAAATGTTTCTGATATGTTTTGTTTTAACAAGTATTAAGCTAGAACCAGGAGGAATAAGTAAGTGATCAATTCTACTAGTTCTACGGTATATTCAAGTGTGTTTTTATTTTGATCCTGTTTTAATTTCCTTTAATTGTTCAGTGATTTTTAATCATGACATAATCCTTTTTCATGATAGACAAAGTTCATCTATTGAGCCATGGTGAGATTCTGTGAAAGGTGAAGTACGGTTTTGAAACGTTTAAAACTATAGTTTAGTTTAAGTGAGTTCCTGTGAAAGACAGCACACTCTCAAGCGGTAACTCCCCGCTGGGCAGTGAGCCAGAATCGTCACCGGCTCAGTACTGGACCAGCCACACTCTTCCTAAGACATCGGACCGTGGTCCCCAACCGGCTGATTCCCGATGAGCTGACACTCGGCCATTGGACCGGGACTTCCGGCTAGAGTCGCAAACCACCGGAGAGAAACCCTCCGCCGCTGACTCCGCCACTCTGCTAAGAAAGTAGGCTCTCCATCACCCATAACAGCTGGATTCACACATGATAAATGAGTGGTGTCTTAGGGTTCTGATCTTTTAGTTTAAGAGAAATTTGGTAACATTTCCTGTTCCCTGTTGCTATTCATTTAAATTGCCATTTCATTTATTTAATCTGAATTATTTAGTCAATAAACCTATTTAACCGTATGTCGTTGTCTGTGCAGGTTTGTTTTTAATGTGGAGAACCGATGGAAACTGTGTAGAATTCACTACTTCATTTATGAGATTGAATAAATTGATTTAAAATTGATTAGAATTGATACAAGTTAACCTTGTTTAGTCGGATTTGATTAATTACCTCCGGATTATTCAAATAGACAAAACATCGGCGGTGGTGCCCCATTAACGAGTGTTTTATTAATCGCCAGTGATTAATAAATTACAATTATTACTAGTGTATCTCCTACACTGTGTCCTTCTCATGTCTGTACCAGGCTCCGTTCCCATAACAAGAAGCACATATCTCTCTTTGTGCAGACAGTACAAACATTCAAGGATGTGGGAAGAACACAGTGAAGACAATGTAAGACATAATAATGAATAAAAATGGTATAGTAATACAATTTCCCATTACACTCCTCCCTTTTGATCATTTATTGATCACTTTAAGTATATACAAACTACACACTAGACATCAAACTTAAAAATTCACTCAGGATTCAATTTAAGTTATCACATATTGTATAGTTGAAAATCAATAATAGCTGTGTTTGTGGAACATAGACATTACTAGTATTCATTGCAAGCTGGGAGGAGGCAAAACACATGTGAATTACTGATCATGTCATGTGATTATTTCTAACAAAAATATAGAACACTGCATATATTTGATTCTTAAGCAAACATCCACTAATAAAATAGACCAACACATCTTAATCATCTATGTGTCTTAAAGAATATTTTTCAATTTATCATGCTAAAATGGATTCAGGGATGCAGGCTTGCTCCTCTCCAGCCCCTGTGTTTTGCAAGCGTAGAGGGGGCCACTACCTTGGAGAGGTTACGAGCACGATCACAAGGTAGTATGATGTCGTCTTCTGCTGCAAATCCCTGATCTTTATTCATCACATATTTTATGACTAGAAATGGGTAAACAATAATCATAAAAGTATAGCTGTAAACATTTGAGAAAAAATGATTAGTGAACTTGTTACTAAATGTCAAAACTTTTCATAATAGTATAAGCTTGAGAAAAATAATACTGATATCACACACAGTGACTTCATTAGTCTCTGTGTGTTCTTTCAACTCACCACACCTTACACGTCTTCATCGTCAGAGTCAGGATAAGGAGGAGGGGACCAACCAGGGTGAGGGAACAGATCAAGGGAATTATCTTCTGAATATGGAGGTGGTTCAAGTGATGCCATTCCAGTTGACGTTGAGATGGACCTATCTATGGCTCCAACAATTAAGACTCTAATGCAATTACGTCTCTGGAATCAGCTACCCGACTATCTGAAAAAAATTATTCATTTATCGTCAAAAAGTACCTAATCAGTCAAACCATGTACCATCAAACATAAGACAATTATTGTCATGATTTTCCTTCGTCTCTCTCTCTCTCTCTCACACTTCTTATTCTTTCCTTATCATCTCATTCATTATTTCTGTTTTGTATTATTCATTTATGTATGTATTTTTTCCCCTTATAATCCTTACATTTACTGTTTAATCACTTACTTTTCTACTTATTTTTCATTATTGTTTAATTATTTTCCTATGTTATTGTTTTTAAACTGTATTAAATTTGATCTTTGAATATGTGGGTGAGGTTTTCATATAAGCCCTTTTGGGTTTCATACCTCCCCTTTGCACATCCCTGTCATGTTGATTGTTCATGTTGGTTTTTTTCTTTATATGATATTGTTTGTGCTAAATAAATAAAAAAATAAAAAAAATGCAAGGAATGATGCAACAACCACACAGTCCCATGCAGCGCTGCCCCTCCCTAAACGCAGAACACGCGCTGTGCGTAGGGCCCCACGATCCGTGGGGGGGGCCCATTTTGCGCAAGGGGACGCTTTCTCTGCAAATGCGCAAAGGATGCGCATCGCTGCCGTGAGGCGCGCGTAGAGCACCAAGTCAGTCCGAGGCAGGAGAGAAAAAAAAGAGACGAGTAATCTGACACCGCACACGTTGCCGCAACAACTGACAGCACGCAATATCTGACCAATCAGCGGTCAGATGCGCCAACAGGCAGTTGGATGCAGGTGGAGAGATGGCCTCTAAACGGCAACATGAATCAGGAGCAAGCAAAAGAAAGACAAAGTGAAAACAAGAGGAGGCTCGTGCTTCACTTGAAGGTGGGTATGTTGTTGAAATAAAAAAGCAAACTTTGTGGCATAAACACCCCAGCTGCTAGCCTGCTAATCATGAGACAGAAGAGAGGATAATTCTGTCTAGATGTGGACTGGAGATCAAATTTTCCAGCGGCCCTGATTATCATTTATTGAATGTCTTGTTAACTGCATATACATTCACCTCTGTTGAAAAAGGAGCGGTTAATTGACCAGTTGGTGGTCGTATGTTGGCTCAGGTTTATAGCCTATCAATCTATGCTATCAGTAGAAGTTTTGGGCTGTTTTTATGGAGGTAAAATATCGCCATCTCTTGGTGAATTTAATTCATAACAGTCATATAAGATAAAATAAAATAAGATAAATTAAGATAATCCTTTATTTGACCCACAATGGAGAAATTTAAAGCGTTGCAGCAGCAAACAGCAGTGTGAATATAGAACCTAATTACTAAATGTATAAATAAGTATATAAAAAATATTTAAATATAGAAATATCATCAAATCAAATCATAATGCATATTATTATTAGTTGTAGTCGTATTTGCATTAATTGCATTTTAATCTTTGTGAGGAGGCTAGCACCATTGCAGGAACTCTCCCTGTTACAGTTGCCTTTGCTGAGCAAAAACTGAAGCTCATCAATGGCGCAAGAACGCTTTAGTGGCCTGGCTATCATAAGCATCAACTCAGAAGTGGCACAGCAGCTGTCATATGATGACCTCATTGATGACTTTGCATCCAGAAAATGCAGACGTGTGCATCTGTAAAAGGCTTGTTCCATTGCTGAAAGAGTCATGTTGTAATGGGGGGGGGGCCTCAAAATAAAACTCTGCTTAGGGCCCCAATTTGGCCAGGGGCGGCCCTGGTCCCATGAGAGTTAATGCTACAATGAGCCCAGTGAGCAGAGACAAGATCAGTGCTTTCCATTTACCAAACATTGTATCAAACCAGCCAAAGGTGCTGTTAATACCAGAAAGTTCTCCACGAAGAGACCTCAGTCTCTCAAGAGCCTGGGCGACAGATCCGTCTGGGGCTGTGTTATTGGGAATGAAAGTACAGCAAGAGTCACCAAACATTACACAGACGCCCCCCTTGTCAGCCAGCAGCATGTCAAGCGCCATTCTGTTTTGCCAAGACATCAGAGATGTTGCTGACATCTGCTCAGCTAGTCCAGTGAGGGCATCATGTGTGTAGTTATGAACCTCTGTTGGTTGTAATAGATGTAATTAATCCAGTCCACATTTTTATTCAGTGTACACCACCAGCAAAAAGCTGTTTCAAAGCCTGCAAGAACCTGATTTCTAGCTTTGAATTCATCAGGGACACCACAAGGCACCCCTATAGCATCGATGTACACTGTTTTGTCAAAACTGCCAAGTGGGTTAGAGAAACGTTTCACCCTGTAATTTTGGGAGTGATGGTATTCTCCAACCGGCCACAGGTGTACCTGCGAAGCAAACATGGTTACTGCACACAAACCAGTCCAATTAGCAGGTAGAGATTTTCGCATTCTACCACAATCCCAGTAGATGTCTGGGTATGGCTCTATCTTATAGTCAAACGCATCACGCTTCCAGCGCCGACCATAAGAGCCATCCTCGATTAGTTCTTTGCCTACTGCTGTCAGGAGGATACAGGATATGAGTTTTTGCACATTTAAGACGTGTCTGTCCAACACTGATACTGCCATAGGTGCGGTTGAAACAAATAAAGGTAGCACCCGATGCTACTTCAACTTGTCCTGCAACTGGTAATGGTGGTGAAGGAACTGAGAAACGGGGCAGCGGAGGGCAAGATTTGAACAGTGAGTGGCTGTACCTCCAGTGAGGTTGTGTAGATATTCTAGTGAGCAAACAGTCCACCAGACACACTACAAAGGGACCCACTCTTGGTTTGGGTTCAGTGCGACAATGAGGATTTCCAGGCAGACTGACCAGTGACAGGTTTGCTGTGTAGCCTTGACAGATGAGGCATGATGAGTTTGTCATTGTGCGTGCAGTATAATTGACATACTGCATCCACAGATTCTTCAGGGGCCCTGTCTGGTCCATAGGGGTCAGAGGTCAGGTGTCTTTTGGTTCTGTGTAGAAGTGCAGTGTTGTTGTGAGTGGCAGTGTTTTGTGAGACACTTTTGCTGGGATGAGTCGAAGGCCATAATATGGGTACCACTATGATGACAGCGATCCCCACAAGACAGCACAAGGTGCCTCGGAGACCGCACATGCCTGGCTGCCTGAATGGATGCCACGGACGTTGACGTCTTTCCATGTTGCACACAGGTGAATCAGTGCTTTGATCAATCGGCGCTCCGAAAGTTGTTTCCTCCCACAGTATGTCAATACTGTGACCGTCTGCTTCTCTTCCTGGCGTTATGAACACTCCTGGTCCTCAGCGTGTTGTGGAGTTGGGACCTTCCTGCAGTGGCTGGCGTGTGCCCAGGTGGCTCTCTCAGCGATTTTGACGGCAGCGTGGGTGGTGAGGAGGACCTGGAACGGGCCGCTCCACTTTTTGGACCTCCAGTGTTTTTGCCTGAGGTCACGAATCACGATGTAGTCGCCTGGAGTAAGGCTGTGGAGAGGATGGTTGGCCGGAGCAGGAAGGGCGTCCTTTACCAGTCTGTGGATTTGAGATAAAGCAGAGGACAACGTCTGGCAATATTGCAACATATCATTTTCATAGAAACAGGTCTCAGGGAGTGGTCTATTAACAGGCCCTACTCCCAGTTCGGGAGGCCTGCCAAGGAGGATTTCAAAGGGACTTAGATTTGCGCGCGCTCTTTTTCTCATTCTCATGTACATTAGCACAATCGGCAGGGCTTTAGTCCATGAGAGACCTGTTTCTTCACAACACTTTGCAAGTTTTGATTTCAAAGTGCAATTTTCTCTTTCCACTGCACCCCCACTCGCTGGATGGTAGGAGCAGTGTTGTCTCAAGTCAATCCCAAGAAAACCTCCTAGCTGTTTAATAGCTTCACTCACAAATGGTGTACCATTATCACTACTTATTTTCCTGGGGATACCCCATCGTGGTATCACACACGTCATCAGGGCCTTGGCCACAGCAGCGCTGTCCTGCTTTGAGGTGGGAAACACCTCAACCCATTTGGAAAACATGTCAACCATCACAAGGCAATATTTCTTGCCTTCACTTGGGGTTAGTTCAATGAAATCCATCATGACATGTTCAAAAGGTCCCTCTGGTTGTGGATGTGCTGCTTGTGGCTGTCGTGTAGTTTTACCTGCATTATGTGTAGTGCAGATATGACAGGATTGGCAAAATCTTTGAGAATAGGCTGTAAAGCCTTTTGTGAACCAATGTTTTTTTATCAGATCAAACATTCCCCCATTCCCCCCCAAATTTGGCAAAATGTGGAAAAAAGTGTTTTGGTAAACATGGTTTACTGTCAGGTCCGTGCCAGATGCCGTTAGTGTATGTGCAGTCGAGTGATCGCCAGATTCCTTTTTCATCAGCAGAAGCGCTAATATCTGTGTGTGTGTGTCAGAGTTGGAAGCACTAGTGTCTGTGTGTTTTTCAGGGTCAGAGTGAAGCAGGGTGTGGGTGTGTCTTACTCCATGTTTTCCAGCAGCAGCTTTAGCAGCTGCATCTGCTCGTGCATTTCCAGAGTGGTATTCCAGAAAGGAGGTTCAACAAACTCTGAGTCTATCCCTGAACTCTGAGTTGACTTACCCTGTGAAGTGAAACTCTGAGTTTTCAGTTCCAGGATAGCTGATCTGAGTTAGGTAAGTCGACTCTGAGTACGTTAACTCTGAGTTGAGCTCGTGCCTGACGACTAGTAAAAAGCCATCATCAATGGAGCTCCGATACTGTGATTCACCATGGCAACAGGGGAGAAAACAGGAAGCAGACATTTTCTGTGGGGAAAAAAAGTAACACGGCTGCAGCCGTAATAAAAATCACTGACAGAGTTTTAGATGCGGCCGTCTTTTCATTTTGAATTTAACATCACTTTCTTTTATATTAGCCTTTGAGGAAGTGGTTGAATGTTGTTCAGTGTTTTATTTTATTTTAGGCTATTTTATTTAATTCAAATCGGCTGAAAATATAAAAACAGTCTCACGATGGCTCCTCACTTTGGTTTTATTTCACATATTAAACAAAGTAAAAGTTTATTCAGTGGATATTTTAACTTGTAGTAGCTTTTACCACCAACAGATGCTGTTTAACACACATCTGTGTCCTAACATCCTGCTGAGTAGATGAACATGAAGTGGTGCTCACCTCCACCACGTCCGCCAGAGACAGAGGAGCTGGTCCTGAGTCAGGTCGCTGGGTGACCAGAGGCTGAGGGCGTCACTCTCCCCCAGTACCCAACATTGGAGTCAGACACACACGTAGCCTACTGTCTACAGATTTAACTAGAAGTCATTTAATCTTATACTCAATGCGGCTGCAAACTAGAAACACGGACATTGAAATTACGTTGTTGGAAAAAATACAATAGGCTCTACTGATGGTTACTTTTGTAGCTATCTGTGGGAAATAAAGAAAGTCAAATGAAATGTGAGTTATTTCTCTTTTTCTGGTTGCTGAAGGTGATTGATTAACCTGCGAAGTGATTAAAAACAAACAAACAAAAAAAACAAACAAAGAGGATTGTTCAGATCTGAGAGCACGTCAGCGATGTGTAGCCTGATATTCGCTGTGCGGCCGGAGAATATAAATGACGGACTGATGAGAAGCGGTCTACTGTTCGGTTCAGTCCTCGTCGGGGAGTGAGAGCTCATCTAAATGAATCTAAATTCTCCTCCTGGTGTAAAACTATGTGAATTATTTCTGCTTCAACATGATCGGACTGAAGGAAAGGACAGCTGCTGTCAGACAGCTCCGTCAGACTCAGGGTTTCTTCAGGTAAACCTGCCAGTGAGCAGGTTATGTTCACAGAGTCAGTTACCGCAGTAACAGACTCAGAGTTTAAGTTACCTCTCTTTCTGGAACTAAAAACTCAGAGTTTCTCTCATCTCAGGGTTAACAAACTCAGAGTTTTCACAAAACCCGCTTTCTGAAATACCCCCCTGTAGAAACTGAATCACTGTTGTTAGTGTGAGCCTGACATTTACACACAGCAATGGCTCTGGGCAATAACGCAGCATCCAATAATGCAGAAACTTTGTCACCATTCAGAATAGGCTTTCCATCAGATTTTATGAATTTCCTGTGCTTCCATAGAGCACCAAAATCATGCAAAACGCTTAAAGCATAACGACTATCGGTCCAGATCGTTACTGATTTATCTTCTGCTAGTTTACAGGTCTCTGTGAGAGCAACTAACTCTGCAGCTTGAGCAGAGTAGTGAGGCGGCAAAGAACCTGATTTCAAAGTCTCATGTAGTGAGACTACAGCATAACCAACCTGTTTTTTTACCGGTTTCTGGGTTACGGGATGCTGAGCCATCAACAAACAAAACAAAGTGAGGATTAATCAGTGGAGTTTCAGACAAATCGGTGCAATGGGTGCACACCTCGTCCAACACAGCAACACAGTTGTGATCTTCACCCTCCCCCTGAATGGGAAGCAATGTAGCAGGGTTAAGAACAGTACATCTTTTGATCTTGATGTTAGGCATGTCAAGCAAAACAGTATTGTGTCTTAGCCATCGTGCTGTGGAGAGATGTGAGGTTTTCTGTTCAAGCAAAATTAGAGAAACAGCATGAGGAACAAGGAGAGTCAGATCTGAATAACCTACAGTATCCCTTGAAGCCATAACAGCTTTCTCAGCTGCTGCTACAGCCCGGAGACAACGTGGCAACCCAGCAGCTACAGGGTCGAGTTTAGCAGAGAAATAAGCCACAGGTCTAAGTTTCCCCCCATGATCTTGGAGCAGCACTGATGTCATACATGCATTCCTCTCATCAACAGTCTGTGTGAATGGTCTGCTCGGGTCAGGTCGCCCTAAAGTAGGTGTTGTCTGTAGAGCTAGTTTCAGGTCAGTGAAGGCCTTTTCAGCCTCAGGAGTCCATGTCACTAAATCATGTGATTGTGGGCTTTTACCATGCACCGTGGCACCAAGTGGTGCTTCTAACACTGCATAGAACACATTCCCAGGAACGAAAGAACTTGTTTTTTGGTTCTAGGCCTGGGAATGTTCTGAATTGCCTCAACACGATTGGGTGAAAGGGATTTCCCGTCGCTGGAAATCTCATGACCCAAAAATGTGACCTTTTGTCGGACATGTTTTAGGAGTCGGATCGTATCGCGTTCGCATTGTTCTTTTGTTGGCGCACAAATCACAAGGTCGTCCACATACTGCAAAAGTGCAGAGCCCTCGGACAAAGCCAGAGGCTCTAGACTTTTCCACAACGCGTCGTAAACAGTACGGGACTCGCAAACCAGAACTGACTATCTGGATGAACAGGAACACTGAAAAATGCATTGGCCGGGTCCACCACCGAAAACCACTTGTGACAAAATTGTGTAAGGATTAGGAACTTGAGGAGCTCTCGGCTGTACAGCATCATTTACGACTTGCAAGTCTTGTACAAAACGCCATTCAGTTGGTTGACCTTTGTCTCTTATTTTCTTCACAGGAAAAAATAGGAGTCCTCATAGGAGAAGTGTCACAAGGCACAATTACTCCTGCCTTTTTCAGGGACTCAAAAACCTTCAATAGCCTCAGGTTTGGCAAGGTGTTGGCAAGGTCTGTAATCAGATTTGGGGGTGATCACCACTGGTTCTGCTGTTTTAATTAGACCAACATCATGTTTTCCTCGAGCCCACAGAGTCTTAGGACTTCCTGGAGGGCTGGGATGGCTGCAGCCTCAGTCTCTGACAGAAAAATGTGCGAGGATGTTATAGGTGGAACTAGCTGAACTGTTCGTTGTGTGTGAGTGGTTGCAGAAAAACCTTTCTAAATGCATGCAGTTTTGGATTGTAAAACACATGTGGGTCATCTGTGGGGTCCCACTTAGTGGTTGATCTACATGCACGTGCAAAAAGACCCAAATCCTCCCATTTATCAGTGTTTGCTTTTTCAAGTGCAATGTGCGGCGCAGAGTTATTTACATAGTACTGATGTTTTTGAGTGGGTGTAAGTTGCACAGATGCAATGCATTTGTTTTCTGTCCAACATAGGTGTGTGATACACAACCGTTCATTTTTGTATTTGTCATCATACCATTTCTTTTCATACTGTCTATCTGGACCCACTGAAACAAAAGATGTACACTGAAGTGAGTCATTTGGCATGCACTGCACGTGCGTGTGTGGTGGGCCAGGGGGTGTGTGTTTTCTGGCCTCTTCCAAAAATAGACTGCAGATATCGCTCTACGGTAGCTTCCACTGATAAGCATACAACAGCTGATCAGGGCAATATTTCACAAACAACTGTGCATTTTCATGAGGTTTTATGACTTGAACACCATCTGGTGTGGGAATAAGAGTTATTCCCAGTTTGCACATGAGATCTCTGCCCAATAAATTTATAGGGCAGCAGTCTGACAACAGAAATGCATGTTTGAAGTTGGTGCTGTTATCATCGGAACATTTAAGAGGAACAGTAAAATGTTCACGTACTACTACACCAGAAGCACTTGCAGAGTTGACAAAGCAGACTGACATTTTAGGAGAGCTCAGAAACTCCTTTCCTTTGATCACTGAGTGTGTGGCACCAGAGACAACAAGGAAAGAAACCATTCTGTCATTCACAGATAGAGAATATGTTGGCATTTTCTTAAAGGCATTGTTTTCATATTTCACATATGTACCAGCTGGAGGTGAACATTTTGTTTCAAGGAAGGTTATTGCATCACATAACAATTCAAACGTGTGATCTGTAGTGTGCGATGTGGGTGTGTTACCAGGCTCCAGATGCGTCGGGTGAGTCAGAGTAGAGAATGAGCTGTCCGGCCGCACCCCCCTTCCCTTCTCTCAGTCCGCCTGGCTGGAGGTCGCAGCTAGAGTCTTGGTGCAATCCTTGGCCCAATGTCCTTTTTGTTCACATCGGAGACACACTTCTGGATCACAATAAGAGCGTCTCCAGTCACCGTATCCTCTGTGACCTCGTCCTCGATATGCAGCCTCAGTTTCACCTTTCGCCTGTACGCAGTCAGAGATCTTAGCAGAGTTCATCCGAGGTGGGAAGGCAGCTGTAATTACTGTATACAGCGCGGTAACAGCATGTCTATAGTCTTCATTTTCCACGTCGTCCCAGTCATGATGTGAGCAGCACGTGTCGCCACTTGGAAACTTTTCTGAAAGCTTTGACCAATCTGCTGCTCCCATTTTCAGGATTAGCAGGCGTTTCAGTTCAGGAAGGGTTGGGCTGAATTCTCGACAGAAAAGTTCTAAGTCCTCATCAAATTTCTTTCCACATGTACTCGGCTGTGGCAGGTGTGCCATGGCCTCTTTCACATCAGTATCAGACCTGGGGCGGAAAACCATTTGGACGCCCCGGGCTCCTGCCACCTCCACCATGGGATAGGTGCCGGTGGCTCCTGTATTATCTTCCTTGTTGGCCTTGCTTCTGGTGTAAGGTCGAGGAGTAAGAGGGGAATGTTCTCCAAAGTTTGCAGCAACAGATGTGGTTTTGGTTAGCTGTCCTTTGTTGGCACTGAGCTTCGCATCCCCTTGTTTGTGTCCCGCTGCGCTCATATCTGGTTGGGAAGCAGACGATGACGGTTTCTGGTCGTCCGGGTATGGCGGTGGTGCTGGAGACCGTAGTGGCGGTGGTGGTCTCGGCGGTGCTATGGGTTGAACAGGAGGGACGCGTCGAGGTCATAGTCCACTCTGAGACACTGAGGCATAGGACCTGGAAGTGGGGGATACAGAGAAGAAACCCGATTCTGAGAAGACAACTCTGTTCTTTTCTCATCACTTGCACTCTTCTTTTCCTTCTCATTTTGACTAGCACATTTACGTCTCTCCCTGCATCCACTTTCCACATCCTAAAGGCTTTCAAATGCCTTTCAACCTCCCCAAGTTTTTTTATGTGACACTTTTCTTTTTGCTTTTATCTCTTTTATTCTAAAATTAATCTTCTCCTCCAACAGATTCAGCTGTCTCATGCTGAATGTCCCTCCGCAGGGAAAACCAAACTCTCTCACCCAGACATGTAAAGGCTCTATAGCCTCATTACCATCATTAACCTTTATGTAATTTATGTTTGGGGCAGCCAGGTCTGGTCCTACGCCAGCTTCCTGTTTTTTTGCTGGATTTGCCTCCCATTGTTCTACTTGTCACTTGTCCCAGTGCACTTTATATTTATCCTTAAGACCCGGTCATTACCATGAATTCAGTTTAATTACGCTACAAATTCTGAAAAAAAGCAGCCAACCAGCGGTGATAACCTTAAGAGACCCCTTGTCTCTGCTTGGTTTCACTCGGCCCTGATTTGGCCCCCAATCCAGCGGTAAAACAGCTTAATAGGATAAACACCTTTTCTTCCTATTAGCGCCGGTGTTCCCAGAACCCGGTATTACTCTGCCCTGAATTGGTTCGAGTCGCCCAACTATCACAATGATCAACAGAAATCCAGCAAAAATTACTAATTTACTTAATTTTTTTTTTTTTTTTCCAAAACATAATTATAATTATTTATTCATTTATTTTCCCTCTTAAAGAAGTTTCGTTTCTTTCAGTATCTCACCGTTTGTTAAGCAACGTGGTCCTTTTTCCCTCAATAAGGATTCCAGTGATGACGGTCCGGGGCCGCAGCGGTCAGTCCTCTCGTCTCTTAAGATTTTTTCTCGAGGTAGAGGCTGGACGAAGTTTTCCTCCAGGCTGGCCGGTCACAGTCCGCTGCAGGCTCCAGATCCTGTCACACAAGGAATCCCACTTCTGACACCAAATTGTTGTGGAAATTTGTCTTATTTGTGAGATATCTGAAACAAACTTGTAAGAAATACCAGTTGTCTTTTAAGGATTTTATTCTTTATAAAAAAGGTTCATCAATCAACAGAGTGGCATGCGGTCTGCAGAAAGAAGAACAAGATGAGACAGTTGAGAACCCTTTTTGTTAAAGGAAAGGAATGCCCTGTGTCCTTCTCATGTCTGTACCAGGCTCCGTTCCCATAACAAGAAGCACATATCTCTCTTTGTGCTGACAGTACAAACATTCGAGGATGTGGGAAGAACACAGTGAAGACAATGTAAGACGACATAATGAATAAAAATGGTATAGTAATGCAATTTCCCATTCCAGGCTTTTATGGTGAGGGATCTGATGTTCGGCTCCCATTTTAGGTCCTGGGTGATAATGGTGCCCAGGAAACGGCAGGACTCCACAGAGTTGACTGGGGAGCCACACAGGTTGAAGGAGGCGGGTGGGGCTGGGTTCTTTCTGAAGTCCACTACTATCTCCACTGTCTTTAGAGCATTAAGCTCCAGGTTGTTCTGGCTGCACCAGGTCACCAAATGGTCAATCTCTCACCTGTAGGCGTACAGGTTTCCAGATGTTACCAGTTCTGGTCCCAAAGCAATTTTTTCAACAACTCAACCTTTGCATCACACAGTTTATATGGAGAAACAAACCACCCAGGATAAAGATGTTAATATTGCAAAACCCTCTAGAAAAAGGTGGACTGAAAAGTCCCCAATTTTGAGCATTTCTATTGGGCAGCACAAATTACAGCAATGTGGGTCTGGCAAACAGTGCAAATCCCATTCACCTAAGTGGAAACAAATTGAACAGAACCATTTAACAGAGTTCAAACTGGAATCAGTTCAATATAACAGCTCGCTTAGCTCTCTTTTGGTTACAACAACAAACCCAGTTATTGTCCATACTTATAAGATATGGCAGCAAATTTGGAAGAAAACGGGCTGTATTCAACCTATTTATGACAAATCCCCTTTCCACTCCAATCCCTCTTTACCTAAAGCCCTTAGAGATGGTATTACAAACCTATGGTTTACAAGAGGTATTACAACTTTTGGGAATTTGTTCAAAGATGGAACCCTTCAGACTTTTGAAGAGCTCTCATCTCAGTATGGACTACTCCACACCCATTATTTCAAATACCTCCAGGTTAGGCACTTTGTTATCTCCGAACAGGGTGGCCATCTTCAACCATTAAAAGAGCAGCCTCTAGATAAACTTGTGCGTAGTAAACAGGGAGTGGGGGGGGGTTTATCAAATCAAATCAAATCAAATTTTATTTATATAGCCCAAAATCACAATTCATTCTTTATTCTTCATTTTATCTTGAACAACAAGTAGCCATCAAAATGATATGTCAGACAAACAAAATAATCTGTTCGAGAGGGAACAGGAGGAAGCAGAAAGCTTATTTAGTCCTGTCCCTTCTTCACAACTTCCTCACATCATAAAATAAATACAACAAAAAAGAAATATATAAAAGTAAAATACAAAGTAATGACAAAATGATAAATACAACAAAACAATTAACAAAAAATCAAGGCATACTTAAACTAGCCTCCTACAATATCCTAAACTCGAAAAAGTTAATTCCCCAGTCACTCCCCATATACCACCAAAGTGAAGTACTGTATTCCATAACCCAGCCGTGATTGCAATTAGTTATATTTATATTATACATATTGCTTCGTATAAGGAACAGAAATGTAATAGAATAATTACATCCAGAAAATAGATAGTTTTGAGGTCTTATTTTTTATTATATTTGTCAAGAATTGCTTTCTTGTATCTGTTTTTAAACTGTATAGAGCTAGTACTTTGATTTCTTCTTCAAGACCATTCCACAATGTTACCCCATAGACTGATATGCACATGCTTTTAAAAGCAGTACGTACACAAGGTTTTTTAAAATTTAATTTTCCTCTTAGATGATATTTACCTTCTCTATCTTGAAACATTTTTTTAAATGTTTTCAGGCAGTGCATTATTTCTTGCTTTAAACATTATTATTGCTGTTCTAACTTTCACCAAGTCCATAAATTTCAAAGTCTGTAATTTAAAAAATAGAGGATTCGTATGATCAAGATACCCAGCATGATTTATTATCCTTACTGCTCTTTTTTGCAATGTGCATATCCTTTTTAAGGTACTCTTGTAAGTATTACCCCAGATTTCAACACAATAGATCAGATATGGTAATATGTGTAATAGCGGATAAGGTCTAACGTCTCATTTGGAAAAGTCGGCGAACCCCTGGGTATCCCACACACTCAGAGTCTGGCAGAAGGTAATTAATATTTGTGAGATGCATAGAATGTTGAGAATTTTCAGATGGTTTGCCTATGACTCAGATTTTATTCCCAATAGGCACAACTCTAGTTTTAAATCATGGACATTGTATGGTCTCACAACACTCCTTTCACTTACTCGAAGAAAGCCTGTGCACAGCTTTGAGACCTTGCGGGATAATCACGGCTTGGCACGAAACAAATTTCATAGATACCTGCAATTACGATCATATATTGCTTATGAATGTAAATTGACCGACCTTACAGAACGTGAATCAGAATTTTTCCACACATATGGCATGCTGGAGACAATGTGGTTCAACTGTTGCTAACCACTATCATATCTTCTGGGATTGTCCCAAGTTAAATGATTTCTGGAGGGGTATCCAGGCTTCCTTAAGCACGTTTTTTAACACTCAAATACCTCTGGTTTTTGATGTTCTGTACCTGGGTCTTGTCTCTTTTTTGAAATGCAGGACCGAGATAAAGCTGCTGCAATTACTTTTGGTGGCTAGTAAGAAAACAATTACAAGGAGATGGTTAAGCCCGATTCAGCCTACCCTGGATGATTGGATTGGAATTACCCTAGAGATATTTAGGATGGAAAAATTGAGCTATCAATTAAGAATCCAAAAGGACAAATTTTACCAAATCTGGAACAACTGGATTTCATTCATAACCCCCACGAGAGCAGATTTCATTTGATCTCACTGGTAATATTACTTCCTAGATTACTTACTTAATTTCTGACTGGTTATTGTTAATTATTTCTATGACAGCAGCAGCGGGCGACCACCCTGGTTCCTGTACATAGTTCCATTTAAACTGTGAGATGAGAGATGAGATCTACAAGTAAGTTGTACCAGAGTTCTCTCTAAGTGAGCATGTAAATCTCATCTGGCTTTGTGTACCTCACGCAAATTATCAGTACTGTCTTTTAAGAGGATAACCTGTATCCACTGATATTATTCCATTACAATTGCTGTGTAATTTAAGTTATTAGAGGAAAGTGGGTACTACAAAGGCCGAACGTAATTTAATCCACGACCCATGACTATACCTTTTTTGGACTCGCATGCCTGGACGGCTGGTGATGCGTTTTTCCTGGACTCAAACAAACAAAACCGGAAGGACACTTGTTTTCACTCTTACCAATGTTGATATGCTGGTGTATTTATGTCCATTCCAAATAAAGATATAATAATAAAAAAAAAAAAAAAGATATTGTAATGAGTGCACAGTACAGAAAGTGTAGTGTTGCTTGATTCAAGATATATCTACATGTACTCAGCACTCCAATGCTCTTTGCCATCTTAGTACACAGATACTTAATGTGGGCCTTCCAGCAAAACTAAATTAATAAATTAAAAATTAAAACACTCCAAAATTTGTTTTCATAAACTCTTTCTATTGCAACATTATTCATTTCTACGTGAACATCTTCATTCATTTTACGATGTCCAAAATTTATAAATTTAGTTTTGTTCAGGTTCAATCAGCGCTGCCCCTCCTTAGACGCAGAACACGCGCTGTGCGTAGGGCCCCACGATCCGTGGGGGGCCCCATTTTGCACAAGGGGACGCATTCTCCGCAAATGCGCAAAGGATGCGCATCGCTGCCGTGAGGCACGCTTAGAGCACCAAGTCAGCCAAAGGCAGGAGAGAAAAAAAAAGAGACGAGTAATCTGACGCCGCACACGTTGCCGCAATGATTGACAGCACGCAGCATCTGACCAATCAGCGGTCAGATGCGCCGACAGGCAGTTGGATGCAGGTGGAGAGATGGCCTCCCAACGGCAATATGAATCGGGAGCAAGCAAAAGAAAGACAAAGTCTAAACAAGAGGAGGCTCGTGCTTCACTTGAAGGTGGGTATGTTGTTGAAATAAAAAAGAAAACTTCGTGGCATAAACACCCCAGCTGCTAGCATGCTAATCATGAGACAGAAGAGAGGATAATTCTGTCTAGATGTGGACTGGAGATCAAATTTTCCAGCGGCCCTGATTATCATTTATTGAATGTCTTGTTAACTGCATATACATTCAGCTCTGTTGAAAAAGGAGCGGTTAATTGACCAGTTGGTGGTCGTATGTTGGCTCAGGTTTATAGCCTATCAATCTATGCTATCAATAGAAGTTTTGGGCTATTTTTATGGAGGTAAAATGTCGCCATCTCTTGGTGAATTTAATTTATAACAGTCATATAAGATTAGATAAGAAAAATTAAGATAATCCTTGACCCACAATGGAGAAATGTAAAGCGTTACAGCAGCAAACAGCAGTGTAGGAATATAGAACCTAAGCACTAAATGTAAAAATAAGTATTTAAAAATATTTAGATATAGAAATATCATCAAATCAAATCATAATGAATATTATTAGCTGTAGTCGTATTTGCATTAATTGCATTTTAATCTTTGTGAGGCTAGTATTTACATTAATTTCATTGTGTAATTTACCATTAAGACCAAAACAAAAATTAATAATCTGCTTGTATGGTGGATTTCTTGTCATAACAGGGTCAATGCTGAAGTTTGTTACTAAGGGTGACACGGAGCCAGCACCCAGTATGTCACAAGGGCCATCAGGCACCATGTCTACTGAAGCAGCCTGCATCTGTAAAAGGCTTGTTCCATTGTTGAAAGAGGCTGTTCATTTGATTTGTTCCTACTTATAAAAGGTTGTAAACCTAAATGGCATTCCGTGATACAGTCATTTTGTAAAGGGGGGGGGGGCCTCAAAATAAAATTCTGCTTAGGGCCCCAATTTTGCCAGGGGCGGCCCTGGGTTCAATGATAATTTATTTATATCAAACCAACTTTTTAATTTATACATTTCTTCCGTGACCACTTCCAAGAGCTGCTGCAAGTCTTCCCCAGAACAAAAAATATTTGTGTCATCCGCAAAGACAACAAACTTCAGTACATTTGAAACTCCACAAATGTCATTAATGTACAAAATAACTAGCTTCGGCCCCAAGACTGACCCCTGTGGGACACCACAGGTAATGTTCAGGTTCTTTGACTTGTGAAGACCCATCTGCACAAATTGAAGCCTGTTTTTAATGTAACTCTTTATCCAATCCAATGCAACCCCTCTGATGCCATACCTCTCCAGTTTTTTAAGTAGCATCCCATGATCAATTGTGTCGAATGCTTTTTTTAGGTCAACAAATATATAGAAGTTAATCTGCCTGATCTGAACCCATACTGACTGTCCATGAATATATTATTTTTTTTAATGAAATTATCCAGTCTTGTAACAAAAAGTTTTTCAATAATTTTTGAGAACTGAGAAAGCAAGGATACAGGTCTATAGTTGGTGAAAAGGTGTTTATCACCATCTTTATACAATTACTTTAGCAACTTTAATTTTATCTGGAAATGTTCCCGTTATGAATGATAAATTACATATATGTGTTAACAGACCCACAATTCCATTTATTATTTTCTTTAGAAGACTCATATCGATATCATTCTAATCTTTTGACGTTTTACTTATACACTTATTTACAATATCAATAATTTCCTTACTTTTCAGTTCCCAATATGACTGAATTTGGATTTCTCTCCACACATTTTTCCTCAACACATTTCTTCTCGGATTTATTTCTTTGGCCAGATTAGGACCCATCCATTAACAAAAAAACTGTTAAATTTGTCAACCACTTCATTCCTATCAGTAATTGTTATGCCATTGTCCGTAAACAATTCAGGGTAATCTGGTTTGGTTTGTCTTTTTCTAATTATATTATTTAAGGGAATAGTTGTCCAGTCCATCAGCAGGGCAGAGGAGAGCCATTAGCATTGGGCTAAGACAAGCGACAAAAGTAGCTAATTTGGCTAACGTTACATATTTCATGAAAATAACAAATCCCCGAAGCAAAACAACTAATTACCTGTCCAACAGAAAGACAGCAACCTCTGCATCACTTCTGGAAGTGCTACTTTTGGCTGCATTTTCTCTGCCATTGTTCTCTCTTGGTAACTCTGCTGCTTCTTCTTCTGCTGCTGTTTTATGGCTGTTGGCAAACAACTTTAGGTGTGCATTACCGCCACCTTCTGAACTGGAGTGTGGATCTCCTGCTAACTCCATAGCTGTGTCCAAATTCAGGGGCCGCATCCTTCGAAGGCCGGGTCCTTCGGAGAGTCCTTTGACGGTTGCGTCAACCATAGTTAAATTGGACGGTCCAGCCTTCGGCGTATTTCCTGGTTTGCGTCACCAGATGTTCCCGCCCTTACGGTTATGTCATGATTGATGCCGCCCAGGCCCGCGAAAGAGTTTTGACTGAATGGATTTTATGGTTTTCTGAACGTCTAACATTTTGAAAGCGAAGGCTTTTATAGCTTTACTTCCAACGGCATAATGCTAATTTATGCCGTATGCTAATGCATTACCAGGGTCACGTATTTTAACTGAAAGTCCGCTGAAGTTTAACATATCTGGCAATGGATGATCAAATGAGTAAAAACCGAGTATAAACCCAGAACTTACATTTAAATGTCAAGTCCGCGCCACTTGATGTCGCCATTGTTCAGTTTTCCCTCTTCTTTTTTGTGACTGAGCAGCGGCGCACAAAGGATCTTGGGATATGGGAGGCCGCGAAGGATAGTAGCGGTCTGTCCTCCAAAAAGCGGGAGAAGCAGGCTGCATTTGTGGGCTGCATTTGGAGGAGCCTTCGAATTTGGACATCCTTCGCGCAGCGTTGTGATTGGCCTTCAAATCCGCACTTTGAAGGATGCTGCCCCTGAATTTGGACACAGCTCATGTGGACTGTGTTGAATATATCCGGCAACGGTTCTTTAAACTCTGACTGAGAGGGAGGGATTGGTCAGAGATTTTACAGGCCTGCAGCTGCCACAGAGGTATGATTTATTTTGTTTATTTTTCTGAACACATTATGTATGGACTACTCTCAGGATGGAAAGGCCATTTCACCCAGTATAACAAAAAGTGTTTCTGAACAGGATTACCAACTATACCTTTAATATATTCCATATACTTTTTACATTGTTTTTATTATTCTCTAATATTTTATTATAATAACCCTTCTTACATACTCTCATAATATTAGTTAATGCCTTTTTGTATTTCTTATATTTAATCTCCGCCTCTTTTGTTCTATATTTTATGAAGTGCCTATACAGAGTATTCTTTTTCTTACAGGCATTTTGCAGTCCCTTAGTCATCCAGGGGTTTTCAGAATACTTATTCTTGTTACATTGTTTGCATATATATATACATATGACAGCTTTTGTCATACTCATTTTTGAATATGTCTAAAAATAATTATCAGTGTCTTCACAAACTTTCCAATCATAATTAATTAAATCATTCCTAAATGCAGCTATAGTTTCCTCAGATCTTACTCTCCTGTATTTAACTTCATTACACCCCCAGTTCCTATTGTAGTTACATTCATGAATCGCAAAGACAGGCAGGTGATCACTAATGTCATTAAATACATAACATAATTGACTTTTTTGCTTTTCTTTAGCGAATACCCTTTCCATATTTTCTATAAAGATTTCAATGTTTGAACCAGGTTTCCTATACACACAACTGACAATGACATTTTTCTTTTTTTCCAATACATATTTCAATAGTAACACACTCCATTACATCATCCATGATTACTGACATATTGTCCACAACCTTGTGAGGCCTTTGTCAACAAATAGAGCCACGTCTCCTCCAGTTTTGCTCCCTCTATTAATGCAATTAAGTTCCTATCCCTGCAAAACAAAATCTGTACCTCTCTCTTCGTCAAGCCATGTTTCTAAGATGGCTATAATGTTAAAAGGCTTTTTGAACTGCATTAGATATTCTTTTATACTTTGGAAGTTTGCATATAAATTCTACTGTTAAAATGAATAATATTTATCCCATGTTCAACAGTAATATTGTTAAACTGTTTTCTGTATAACAACAGCAACTGGTGTTTGTTTTTAAAAAGATTATGTTCCGGATCTATAACCTGTTCATATTCTATTAAGTTTTGTTCCAAGTTATCACATTGCCTCAATGGGCTTTACAGTCTGTAAAGTGAACGACATCCTCTGTCCTTAGACCCTCGATTCGAGTGAGGAAAAACTTGCCATCTTGATGGGGAAAAAAAAAAAAAAAAGACCCTTTTAACCAGAAAAAAAAGACGACGGAAGAAACCTCAGGGAGAGCCACAGAGGAGGGATCCCTCTTCCAGGACGGACAGTCATGCAATAGATGTCGCATGTACAGAAAGAACAGCAATCACAGTTTACAGGTTGCATTGACAGAAAATCTGATAAAAATTATATATGTAAAGTATGTGGATCCAGGAGACGACTGAGCAGGACAAGGCATCGTCAGGGGGTGCCCGAGCCACACGACCTCCTGTCCACCGTGGTGACCTGGAAGAGGGCAGGCCACACAGGATAATTAGTAGTAGAGAGAGAGATCAGAATGAGGAGGCCTCAAAATTTACAGGAATACAGTTATAAGGAGATAGCGAAACAAGGAGAGGAACGATCCAACGGAGCCCGGGTGTGACAATCCAGATCTGACAGTATGTGGGGCTGTAGGAGCCAGGAGAGGTAGATGGTCTCTGGGGCCTGAGTTCATCAGAAGGGAGCCTGAATGAAAAGAGAGTAGGAGGAGAAAGAGGGGGAGAAAGTGACACAGCTTGCACCTTGTGGGAACAGAAAGAAAAACAAGGTTATAGAAATGCAATGTTAATCAGAATAAGCAGATTATTACTCGTCGGCAGGACAATGTGGCGTCTAATACTATAGCTTACTCACTGAGACTGAGTTGACCCACCGAAGAAGCTAGCAGTCGATGTCAAGGACTAATTAAAGGCCAAGTCAGAAAAAGTGAGTTTTGAGTTTAGATTTAAAGGCGTCAATAGAGCCAGATTGTCTAATATCAGCTGGGAGTTTATTCCAGAGGAAGGGGGCCTGATAGGAGAAAGCCCTGCAGCCAGCTGACTTCTTCTTAACCCTGGGAACCATCAGGAGCCCTGAATTTTGAGAGCGTAGTGCACGAGTTGGAGAATACAGTATAATAAGATCTGACATGTACGACGGGGCAAGGCTGTGTACAGTTTTGTATGTCATCAGCAGCACCTTAAAGTCTGATCTCATATGTATTGGGAGCCAGTGCAGTGAGGCTAAGATTGGTGTAATATGATCAAATTTTCTTGTACATGTTAAGACTCTAGCTGCAGCATTTTGAACCATCTGAAGACCTTTAGTGCTCCCATGTTGAAGACCCGAAAATAAGGCATTGCAGTAATCCAGCCTAGACGAAACAAAGGCCGTGGACAGGAAGGACCTAATTTTGGCCATATTGCGCAGGTGGTAAAAAGCGATCTTGGTAATTTCTTTTATGTGCTGATGGAAAGAGAGGCTAGAGTCAAAAGTAACACCTAAATTCTTAACAGTTGAACTTTGATCACGTGACAGTAACTCTCGACAGTTGTGTTATTTCTCAAAGGGGTGTCTCTGTCGAGGGGGAGCAATGACCAGCATCTCAGTTTTATCCGAATTTAGGAGCAGGAAATTTTCTGACATCCAGCTCTTCACGGCACACAGGCAGGTCTCCAATTTGGCGATTTGAGATTTATCATCAGCTTTGATGGGCACATACAGCTGAGTGTCGTCCACATAGTTCCACATAGTGGAAATGTATTCCCTAACTCTGTATTCCCAAACTCCGAGTATGGAACACCATACTTCACATCAGTAAATATCGATGTAGTACTTTTATATATACAATATAACAATATGCCGTGACCTGTGGTGTCAAATGCAGCACTGAGATCTAGTAACAGAAGCACTGAGGTAGAGTCTAAATCTAAATTAAGTAAGTAAGATGTCCTTTACCACTTTAGTAAGGGCAGTTTCGGTGGAGTGACAGGCTCTGAAAGCTGATTGAAAAGGTTCCAGGAGATTGTTATTAGTTAGGTAGCCTGAAAGTTGCTGGGACACAACTCTTTCTAAGATTTTGGAGAAGAAGGGAAGGTTGGATACTGGCCTATAATTATTTAGAGATCCTGGGTCAAGGTGGGGTTTCTTAAGTAGAGGCTTAACCACAGCAGACTTAAAACTAGCAGGGACAACACCTGTCATGAGCGATAAGTTAACAATATTTAACATTGTAGGTCCCAGTGCTGGCCATAGATCCTTAAACAGTTTTGCCAGAAGGGTGTCCAGGATGCAGGTAGTTGGCTTTGAGGATGAGACAATTTTAGACAATATCTCAGGGGAGATATCTTCAAAATTGTTTAGAGCCGGGGCTAACTGAGAATCGGCAGAAGGCTGTTTTATAATCAACTTTGACGAGGAAGCCAGAGATGATGAATTAATTTTGGCTCTAATATCATCAATTTTATTGCAAAAGAAATCTAAGAAATCATTTGCATTAAAGGATGTACAGCTCACAGACTGTGGTTTTTTGATTAAGTTTAGCCACAGTGTCAAAGAGAAATCTAGGATTGTGTTTATTATTGTTTATTAGGCCAGATAAATATGCTGTTCTAGTGGCATTAAGAGCACGCTTGTAATTAAGTACACTATGACAGCATGCAAGATGAAAAACGACTAATTTAGATTTTCGCCATGCACGTTCCATTTTCCTGCAGGCCTGTTTGAGATCTCGGGTTTCATTAGTAAACCAGGGAGAAGATTTCTTTGGTCGTCTTGTCTTGGTAGAGACCGGTGCCACAGAATCGAGGAGAGAAACGATTACCGAGTTAACTTAATTGGTGAATTTTTCCACAGGCTTTGTCGCAATCGCAAAAGGGGCCAGGACCCCAGCCAATTTATCACAGAGTGTCGCTATGATTGCCGGGCTGATATGACGAGAGGTGGAAACATTTGTGTCATTGATACAGGGACAGGCTAATGACGCTTCAAATGTAATAAGAGAGTGGTCCGACACAGCAGAAGAGACGGAAGCAACATTCAGGGCTGACGCATCTAATCCATGGGAAAGAATCAAATCCAGAGTGTTACCACTGGAATGAGTAGGTTCATGAACGAGCTGAGTAAAGCTAGACATATCGAGCAGACCCAAAAAAGCTTTACTTAGAGCAGTGGTTCTCAACTATTTTCTGTCATGCCCCCCCTAGAGGACAGAAATTTTTTCACACCCCCCCTGAATTGAAATATTATTGAGAACCTGATAATAATTATTCATTTATCTGTATAAACCACTGTATGAGTTGCTGGCACCAGCATTCTGCATACAATCACCTGATTATCAAAATAGATTAAAAACATCTGCATCTCATCTCATCTGTTAACATCTGCAACAACTTCAAACAATTTCCAAGTTTAGTTTATTAACTCAATTTGTAACATTTAAACAAGACTGTGATTCTCAAAACAGAGAAAAAAGCACAAATGATTCACTGGGATGTGCATTTTTATAGACTTAACACATTAACATTCAAAACTTTAAACTGTAAACATTGGTCACTTGTCAGCTTCATCAGCTTATTCCTTTTCAAAAAGGACTTTTTAATTTTTTTTGTGCAACATTTGCAACAATATTGCTTTTTTTTAAACGTTATTTTACTACGCACTGACAAATCTAAACATGTACACACTTATCATCATATGGATGCAGTTAATGTGGGATCCTGACCCACCAAACATCCTGGAAAATGACAAAGTTACATTTTTCTCTTAATTACATAATCACCATCAGTAAACGGGACGCCGTCTGTCACTCGCAGGGAGGGAGGCTGTTTTATGGAGGAAAGATCACTGAAGTCTCGGTCAGTAGGGCTGACTTAGCAGTGATGTTTTTCACCGCGACAAACACTTGCCGAGTTAAAGTTTTTTGCCGGGGACAGACGCCGTTTTTCGGGCAGAAATGTGACGAAGAGTCGGTTGGACCGACAGGCTGACAGACACTTTTCCACATATAATTGCTGTATTTTTTTCCTCATAAGTTGCCAAAGACACGACCAGTTACCACGTTACTGTTGTTTGGTCCTGTAACATTGCTTTGTGGGACATTTCTCTATATTTTATTGAGTGTCGGACCTGTTTAGTTATCACACAGTGAACACCATCAGATCGACAACCCCCCGCTCCCCACCGTCGGCTTATCTGCTCACACTGGTTCGGTTCGCCAATACTGTGCCTCCGATACCTCCGTAGGAGCATCAGAGGCAGAGGGAAATTTCACCCCTCGCCGCATCTGAAACTTTCACACAGAGGCAGATGGGGAGAATTGGCGCAGGATCCCCGCATGCAAACAGCAGTGTGAATGGGGCTACTAATAATGACAGTGGAAAATGAAAATGAAATGAAAGTCCTGACCTGCCTCTCACGCCCCCCCGACACCTCACCGCGCCCCCCACCATTTGAGAAGTACTGACTAGGAGAGTCAGAAGGCTTATTTAAGTGGATATTGAAATCCCCAATAATTAGGATCTTATCTGAACTAGTTACAAGATCTGCAATAAATTCACCGAATTCTTCTAGGAACTGGGAATAAGGCCCTGGAGGTCTGTAGATTACCACCAGGGGAAAGCCTGTTACTACTTGATGGAGATGGTTTTAACACCAGGGCCTCAAAAGAAGTAAATTTAATTTCCTGGTTGGAGCTTAAACTGAAAATAGATAGATGTAGATTAGAGCAACGCCTCCTCCCTGTTTAGAGGCCCGAGCAACATGGGCATAGTTAAAATCAGGAGGGGAGGCTTCATTTAATGGCAGAAAAGTATTAGATTTCAGCCATGTTTCACATAAGCCAATCATGTCCAGCTTATGATCAGTAATCAAATCATTAATCAGTAAGGCTTTGGTTGACAGTGATCTAATATTAATAAAGCCAAGGAATTGGAACAAGGTACCTTTTAGTAGTTAGATTTGGCTGCCTATGCAGGTAGGGATGACGGGATGCCGGGATGCCATTGTGATTAGCTTTGGTATTTTATTATGCGAGACTGTGTAAGGTGCTTGCTAAGACATTTCCCCACTGTCAGAGGTGGAGATCAAGATTAAATTATTGTGGTTTATAGGGGTGTCAACATCTACACGTGTAAACGGGTACGCGGATAATAAATCATAACCGTTTAGAAAAGTTTACGCGTCATTTTTCCTCCTCGTTTATTTCTCACCAATATATAGGCCTATAGTATTTTTAGGGGTGATAATGTTGCCTAAAAGCTTCAGATAAAAACATTAACTAACTATACAATTAAATGTTCCCACTAGTGCAGTTATCCGCATACACAATAGATGCATAGGGCACAATGTTCTGTGATATATAAAAAAAACCCGCGGCCACAGCTATTTGTGTTTTTCAGACCAGCGAGACCACTTAAAGGCAAGACAGCTGCTGTGTAGAATAGGCTGCGGAGGACTTGAGAAGAGCGCGGCGCTCATCTTCTCCATGCGCAAATGTCGTCCTGCTGAAAACAAAAACTGTTAGTTTTTTTCGATTGCTAAGATGCATTGGTCGAAACTGAAGCGACATGTTCAAAACTCTTAACACAGTCTGCAAAACAGAAATGCATGTGGGCTTAACTGTCTCACTGCGTTTGGCCTCATTAGAAAGCATATGTTGGAGCCTATTGATTCTTTGTATTAATTATTTGGAAAATGGTATATGGTAATGGTATAAAATAATGCTAATGATAAGGATGACTATTCAGGATATATATTGTACATGAACTATTATTTATGATCGTTTTGCTGCTCAGGTCCCTCCTCCTAGTCAGGCCATCCTCCTCCTGTGATTAGGGAGAGAGGACAGCTGGTTTGTGCTTTTGTCTGTTTTTTGTGTTGAAGGAGTGAGGAGTGAAACAGTTTATCAACCACTAAATTACGTTTTTTATTTGCTCATTGTCCCAAGTCATATTTCTGTTTATGTAAATAAATTCAAAACTTTTTGTTGAAACTGGAAACATCTCCGCGAGTGCTTATTATTAAGTGAGTCGTGGACCTCCTCCTCAGAAACTAGGGTTTTTTTTACCTTTTTTGAATGCAAGGAAGGAAAGTGGAAAGTCGGCGGATCACTCGCCGACAGATGAAGAAAGCAGCCGGCGGGCCGTGACTAAAATCAGCTGATCGACTATGAACGAATGCGCCGTTGCGCTACAAAGAAACAATCGAACACTATGGAAGGCAAAGTTGTGGATTGTGGATGTGGATTGCAATAAAACGGGGACGTTGGAATGATGTTTAAGAATGAACTTAATGGAAATTAAAGGAATTTGTGTGGTTATTTGTGATGATGTCTGACACACCTGAGACCGCAACTGAGTCTGAGGACATGTTGAAATCGCGCATTGCTTCGCGCAGAGGCAGATTGGGAGCATGCACGAGGAGGACAAATGAAATAAAGGCTTTGATGACTGACGTTGGAAATGTTGATAAAGTCAATGACACATTTGAAGCGTTTAAAGGAGCTGTGGATGAATTTAAAAATGCTCACAAATCTGTGCAAGAGCTCTTATCAGAGGAGGAAAAGGAAAATGATTATTATGACTGGTATGAACCCAGAATAACTAACCTGAATTACTTCATGAAAGATGTTGAAACATGGAAAAGAGAAATTGCACAATCAAAAGTTGGACCACTGGACAGCATATCAAATGTGTCACACAAATCAAAGTCTTCCACTTCCACTGGATCATCAACCTCCAGATCTTCCTCAGTCTCCTCAGAGTTAAAAAAGGCCAAAGCGGAACAAGCTGCTGTGATGGCTCGAGCTGCTGCATTGAAAGAAAAACACACTTTGCAACTGGAGGAAACAAAACTGAAATCAAAGATGGAGCAAATGGAGCTGGAAGCAGACCTCGCAGCATCAACTGCTAAAATAAAAATCCTTCAAAGTGATGAGGTGGATCAGGAAGCTCTGGGTGATGGCATGAAGGAGTATTATGACTCTCACCATGAACCAGAAACAATGGAGAGCAATGTAGAATTTGCACAGTTAGGTGCAATACCCAAAACTCCACTTCACCAAACCATCTTAAGTCTCCACAGACCTCCACCTACAAGGGGTACCAACACACCAGAAAATAAACCTCAAAACAAGAATTTAACTGAAAAACATAAAAACGAAACTGCAAATCATAATCACACCATAACTAATGCTGCTCATGATAACTTGGATGTGGTTATTCAAAGACAAAGACAAATGACTTAGCAGAACTCATTGTCTCACAGCAAAACCTGTCTGTTACCTGCAAGAGAGATTTCTGTGTTTGATGGTAACCCATTGGCATATCAGTCTTTTATCCATGCATTTGAACACTTGGATTGAAGACAAGACTAAAAATAATCAGGACAGACTCTACTATCTTGAGCAGTTTATCTCTGGTTTACCAAGAGACTTGCACATGGGTGGGAGCAGGGGCTATAGTGAAGCAAGACACCTCTTAAAAGAGCACTTTGGGAATGAAATGAAAGTTTCTGGAGCTTACCTGGAAAAAGCCTTGAACTGGACAGCGATTAAAGCCGAGGATGGGAAAACGCTGCATGCATATGCAATGTATTTGAGAGCATGTTGTAATGTAATGCAAGATTTACAGTATTTAGAGGAACTCGAGATCCCATCAAACCTAAGGCGAATAGCATCCAAACTACCCTACAAACTCCGGGAAAGGTGGCAAACCACAGCCTATGAGACACAACAGAGAACTGGCAGGAGAATCAGATTTCAGCACCTTGTGGATTTTGTGGAAAAACATTCTAAGATGCTTTTGGATCCGTTGTTCGGGGACATTCAAGACCAAATGACAACAAAAAAGTCTATCCCAAGAAGTAAAAATGAACCAAAATTAATAAGAGGTAAAAACAGCAGCTTCGCTACTTCAGTAGCAGTGAATACAGAGAAAGCAGGATGCGCTGTAAAACGCACTCTGATCGACCGCCCACATTTCAAAACACAGTCACATGACAACAAGGTTGAATTCTTAAGAAGCCATGGATACTGCTTTGGTTGCCTACTAAAAGGTCATCTAAGCAAAAAAGAAGATTAATGTGTCAAGTTTGTCAAATGAAACATCCTACTGTACTTCATATTCAAAGTGCAAAAGGCCCAAAACAGGAAAATCAACCAAAAGCCACTGCTGAGACAGAAGATAACCCCATAAGCAGTGCTCGTTTCAGCAGGTGATGGAACTGGGGCCGGGAGAGACTGTGCACTTGCGATTGTTCCAGTCAGAGTTAAGGTGGCAAAAGGGAGCAGGTATATTCAGACCTATGCCTTCCTCGATCCAGGCAGCACAGCAACATTTTGCACAGAAAATCTAATGAACCTGTTGAATGCGAAAGGACGCAAAACAGAGATACTTTTGCGAACAATGGGACAGGAAAACCCTGCAGGGACCTATGAGGTCAGAGGACTGGAGGTGGGAGACTTGGAGGGCTGCACATATCTGGACCTGCCGAAAGTTTACACGCAGAACAAAATCCCTGTCTCAAAGGAAAACATAATCACAGAAGCTGATTTGGAGAGGTGGCCTTATCTCAGTTAAAGGAAATTGAGGCAGACATTGAACTCCTCATTGGGACTGATGTTCCTCGAGCAATGGAGCCATGGAAAATAATAAACAGTCATGATAATGGACCATATGCAGTCCAAACCTTACTGGGATGGGTGGTAACTGGACCACTCAGTGTTAATAGTCCTGCAGAACGTGCTGGGCCCATTGCAGTGTCAAGTAACAGAATCTCTGTTGTTGAGTTGAAGGATCTACTCATCAGACAATATAACCAGGATTTCTCTGAGAACATGTATGAGGAGAAAATTGAGATGTCAGTTGAGGATAAACGTTTTATGGAGATTGATTCCAGCTCAGCATTCCTTAAAGATGGCCACTGTCATTTACCACTGCCTTTCAGGGATAAAGACAAGGTCATGCCTGAGAACTATGATACGGTAAAGGAACGCACACTGCACCTTATGAAAAAATTTAAGAAGGATAAGACGTATGCCGAGGAATACACCTCCTTCATGGAGGACATTCTCAAAAAGGGTTATGGAGAGAAGGTTCCACCTCAGCAGCTTCGCAGAGGGGATGGACGGGTCTGGTATATCCCACATGATGGCATCTACCACAAGCGAAAACTCAAACTGAGGGTGGTGTTTGACTGTACATCCTCATTTCAAGGAACGTCTCTGAATAAGGAGCTCCTCCAAGGTCCAGACTTAACAAACGCCCTCATCGGAGTGCTATTAAGGTTTCGCCAAGAACAAACTGCAGTTATGGCAGACATTGAGGCAATGTTTTATCAAGTACATGTTGATGAAAAGGACAGAGACTTTCTGAGGTTTTTGTGGTGGCCAGAGGGTGATATCAGCAAACCGCTTGATGTTTACAGGATGAAAGTTCACCTCTTTGGCGCTGTATCATCCCCGAGCATTGCTAATTTTGCCCTGCGTCAAACTGCTGATGACAACCAGAAGCATTACTCTGATGAAGTTATGAAAACCATCAAAACTAACTTATGTGGGTGATTGCCTCCGATCTGTGGCAACAGCAGACCGAGCCATAAAGCTTGTCAAAGATCTCACTAAAGCCTGCGATCAGTGAGGTTTCACATTGACAAAATGGGTCAGCAATAACTGTGAGGTGTTAGCAAGCATTCCTGAGCATCACAGAGCAAAGGCAGTCAAGGAACTGGACCTGGGTAAAGAAAAGCTGAAAGAACAAATCACAGTCGAGCCTGCACTTGGAATCCACTGGAACACCCACAGTGACACCTTCAGCTTTAAAGTAACTGTCAACAGCAGGCCTGCAACCAGAAGAGGTATACTCTCCACAGTAAGTTCAGTTTATGACCCATTAGGTTTTCTCTCTCCTTTCATCCTGAAAGCCAAACAACTACTGCAAGAGCTCTGCAAATCCAGGTATGGATGGGATCAAGTTATTCCACAGGAATTTGCAATGCCCTGGCAGAGATGGATCGGGGAATTAATTCAGTTACGTGGGTTTCAAGCAGCAAGATGTATAAAGCCTGAGAACTACGACCCAGTGGCGACCGCTGAGCTGCATCACTTCTGCGATGCAAGTGAGTCAGGTTATGGTACAGTAAGCTACCTTAGACTAACAAATCACCAAGGCAAAATCCATATCTCCTTTATATTTGGAAAAGCCAGACTCTCACCTCTCAAGCAGATCACCATACCCAGGCTTGAACTCACTGCAGCAACATTGGCTGCAAAAGTGGATCGGATGCTGAGGAAGGAGCTGCATTTACCACTCACAGATTCAACTTTCTGGACAGATAGTACACCTGTATTGAAGTATATTCACAATCAAACAAAGAGATTTCATACATTTGTATCCAACAGAGTTGCAATGATCCATGATCTCTCTCACACAAGCCAGTGGAGATACATAAATTCAAGAGACAATCCAGCTGACGACGCATCACGAGGATTGCACGTGGAATCTTTCTTAAGATCAAGATGGCTGAGAGGTCCTGAATACCTGGTCAGAGGAAAAAAAGACATGGCCAAAGATCACACAAGGTCTAGGAGAGATATCAGCAAATGACCCTGAGGTGAAAAAGGAGGTCACAGTTAACAGTGTGGAAAAGGAGATCACAGTTAACTGTGAGGATTGAAAACCAACATCCGATATGCACATTAATCAAGTATCACTCATCATGGAACCGACTTCAGAGGTCTGTAGCCTGGATATTGAAGGTGAAAAAACTACTTAAATTGCTAAGTCAGCTAAGAAGGAGTCAGACACACTGCCTGGTGAGTCAGCTATCCACCTGGAGATGGCAAACTTCCTAACCACAGACTCATGCATAAATGCTATACGCAGATTCATCTGCAGGAGAGGAGCAGTTATAAGTATCAGGACGGACTGTGGGACAAACTTTGTCGGGGCCCAAAGGGAACTACAAGAAGCTTTGAAAGAGCTGAATCATCAGAAGATTCAAAACACCCTTTTAACAGAGGGAGTAAAATGGACTTAACCCTCCTTTGTGAGCCCACCACGGCGGAGTCTGGGAAAGACTGATCAGACTAGTCAAAAAGATCCTCACATCTGTTCTAAAACAACAAACGCTGGACGATGAAACTCTATCAACAGCACTGTGTGAGGTAGAAGCCATCCTGAATGACCGACCGATAACTACAGTGTCAAGTGAACCCAATGATTTGGAACCACCAACCCCAAACCATTTGCTCCAACTGAAAGCGAAACAACTATGCCACCAGGAGATCATTATTCAAGGAAGAGGTGGAGACAAGCACAGTACCTTACAGATCTCTTCTGGAGATGGTGGACAAAAGAGTATCTTCCTCTCATGCAAGAAAGAAGTAAGTGGAAGAGCATAAAAAGGAACTTGAGTCCTGGAGATCTGGTCATCATTGTTGATAACACAGCACCAAGGAACTCATGGATTATGGGCCGTGTTGTAAAGACATTTCCAGATGCCAAGGGCTGTGTGAGAAGTGTTTTGGTTAAAACCAAAAGCAGTGCGATTCAACGACCAATAGATAAGCTCTGTCTTCTAATGGAGGCAGCAGGATAAATGGAGAGAGGCCGTGATTTTCCAGCCTTCACTATGGACCGTTTCAGATATTCTGACACGATTATGAACTTTGAGAAGACAGATAGTCATCATCAAGTAACTGAATGGACTTTGAATTTAAAGAGCATAATTAATTTCCCTTGTGTAATTGTTCTATTTTGGCTCCTTTTGAATCTTATTTATGTAATTGTTTTGCTAAAGCCAACAATTAGGGGCCGGGATGTTGGAGCCTATTGATTCTTTGTATTAATTATTTGGAAAATGGTATATGGTAATGGTATAAAATAATGCTAATGATAAGGATGACTATTCAGGATATATATTGTACATGAACTATTATTTATGATCGTTTTGCTGCTCAGGTCCCTCCTCCTAGTCAGGCCATCCTCCTCCTGTGATTAGGGAGAGAGGACAGCTGGTTTGTGCTTTTGTCTGTTTTTTGTGTTGAAGGAGTGAGGAGTGAAACAGTTTATCAACCGCTAAATTACGTTTTTTATTTGCTCATTGTCTGAAGTCAACCCGGAGAATATTTCTGTTTATGTAAATAAATTCAAAACTTTTTGTTGAAACTGGAAACATCTCCGCGAGTGCTTATTATTAAGTGAGTCGTGGACCTCCTCCTCAGAAACTACTCTGACCTTTTTTGAATGCAAGAGTAGCCATAACAGCATATACAAAAGGAGTGGCTTCTGATTCTTTTTCCTGTGCAAGTATGGATCAAAGAGCAGCGGGCAAAGTTGGTAGAGAGAGAAGAGCAGCCAGGAGAGGAAGGAGTTTAGTTTTATCTCTTACTGTAATTTGTATTCTACCCCTGGAATTCTGAGATTCTGCATTATTCTGTTTACGTAATCTTTATTTTTTGTATGGTCCTGAAGTACTTATGCAAAAGCACAAATGTTCTTGAATAAATCTCTGCATTCCTGATTCAGTGTTGTTGCAATATATTACAGCATATACTATAATTTAGAACCATTAAAGTGCAAAAGATCCTATATAAAATACTGATTTACCTGACAAAAATCATTCAAACTTGAAATATAAGATGTATTTGATGTAATGTTCTTTGTTGTTAGTATTTTGCCGTTCCGTTTGTTAAGAGTGATTGTGTGTGTTGTGAGACACACTTTTGGGCATGAGATTAACTGTTGAGCTGAGCTGCAAGATGGAAATGCAGACTGTGTTAAGAGTTTTGAACATGTCGCTTCAGTTTCGACCAATGCTCCTTAGCAATCGAAAAAAAATTGTAATGGCTTTTTATTTTAGCCTTTATTGTTACGTGTTGTTGTATACATTATATTGTTGGTTGGTGTTCTGTGTCGGCTTTTTACGACCTGATCACATATCCTCGCGTCTAAAGAGGAGGAAAAAAACATCCCCCCCCGGACAGTTTTAGTGAATAATTGTGAGATTCCCCCTCTACTTTTTTAGCTTTGTGGATATAAAGGTGAAGTTTTTTCCTCTCACTTCAGCATACTTTGGCTTCTTTTTTAGTTTCTTTCTATCGCCAATTCCAGATTACTTTTACTATGAGACGTATTAAAATTCAGAGGCAGCTTCCGTTGCGAGAGAGGGATGCAGTTTGAACTATAAGTTTAAAAACAAATTGTACAACTGTGAGAAATAGTTAAAACAATGATTAAAGAAGAAGGTTAAACCTTTTTCAGCTTTCACTCACGTTTTCTTTTCTGTCAAAATGATAGATTTTATTTTCAACTCATTTTACTTTCTGTCATAAGTAGGCCTAAGCCTTAAAATGTTAAATGAAGCTCTGTGATTTATCTGTTATGTTGGCTTTAATTTAGTACCTATTTGAAATAGGTCTACAAGAATCAAATCAAATCAAATTTTATTTGTATAGGCCAAATTCACAAATCACAGTTTGCCTCAGAGGGCTTTACAATCTGTACAGAGACGACACCCTCTGTCCTTCGACCCTCGATTCGAGTGAGGAAAAAGCTCTTTTAACAGGGTTAAGAATAACAGAATAACGTTGAATAAACGTTTTTGTCTGATAACTACTGGAATGGCTTTGATTTAATGGGATTAGGAGGCGGTTGAATGGAGGCAACTGCGATAGAAAGAGATCATAAATCTCAGACGTGTAACCGGGTACACGTCGGTTAGAAGCCCCGCGCATATTTAGAGCATGATTCAATGAGAGAGTGGCGGGGGAAGGTGACAGTCTCAATGTTGCAAACTAGGGTATCAGTCTGGTACTCTGCACTACAATACCATGTTAACTAGACTCCACACCAGCATTGACTGTATCGCTAGCAGGCTCTCTAGTCACCTGTGACCTGCCAAATGCTACATCCCTGATGTCAAACCTGCATCAAACACCTGTCTATATTGCTAGACAAAGCAGCAGCGCCGACTCCAGTAGGATGAAGGCCATCTGCTCTCAGACCACAAAACCAGTGGCTTGCTCCCGCGCCTTCCACGCCGCGACCGAGCAGGGACAAATTCCACAGCAGCTGCCGACGAGACTAAGCTAGTGCTAAGGCTAGCAGGCCTGCTATCAGGGCTGGGGCTAACACTATCTGCAGTGCCCGTGTTTCTAACTGAGAGAAGCTGTTCTAGCTCACGGACACGTCTCTCTAATAGAGACACCCTATCTGCAACTGCAGAACAGTCAGCACAAGCCATCGTAACACTTGTTTGTCGAGGCTGTGTCGACTGCGGTGAAAGGCAAAAAGCAGTGAGCTAGGCTAAGCCTAGGAAGCTAACCGGGCAGTAACAGACTACCCAGTAACAGAAAAGCGGTTCGACAAAGTACGTACAAGTTATAAAGTCTAACGTTAGCTGCAGTACAAAACCAGTTTGACTATGAAATACTCAGAAATCGAAGAAAAACAGCCAAGATGGATAGAGAAAGAGAGAGACACAGTAAACAACAGCTTTCGATCTCACAGAAGTCCCGGTATGCGTCACAGGCAGCGTAAATATACTACTCTTACTCAGGAATTTCTCAGATTAGAGGTTGGGAAGAGCTAAGAGTGAAATGTAAACAGGAAGAAGACCTGGAGTGTAATTTTGAAGAAGGGGATCATTGTGTACTAGTAGTCAGTGTTTTTCTTTTAACTCTAGACATAAAATTACACAATACAATCTTATTCATAGAACATACTATACCCCTGACAGACTACATAAAATGTCTATAGTCAAAGTGCTTAATGATATTACAGGACTAACCATCCCCGCAGAGCTAAGAGTAATTCTCCTGGGTGACACATCTATGTTGAAAGTCAATAAAAACCAACTCAAATTTATTAGAATTGCCCTTATTACAGCCAACAAATGTATAGCTATGCATTGGAAAGATGTATTAGCATCATGCATACCAGGTGAAAAGACTATGTATAATTTGAAGGGTAAACCTGGAGAGTTCCAAAAGATCTGGGGTGGTTTTCTACCATATGTGGACACGGAGTCCACAATACAGTAATCCTCTTATATTTAAACAATGTCATGTGATTGTTAAACATGCTTATTCATCATTTGGTGCTGTTTCTAGCTTTATTTTTATTTGTCTTAATTTTTTTTTCTACCTCTCCCTGCCATTTAATCCCTCTCTGCAACAGTTGTGTTTTAGGCTATATATGTTTGTTTGTTTGTTTCTTTCTTTCTTTCTTTTATGATATACTGAAGGCTTGTATTTATTCTTACTAATCTGACTTGGTACACACTCTGTAGGAATGTATGGTCGGACCTGTGGGGATGGGCTGATCTGGTACCTATTTGTCATATTGTTGTACATTGCCCTTTCATTCAGCTCTAGGGTTGTTAAAAAATCTAATAAAGATATTGTTGAAGAAAAAATTTAACAATGTATATAACTATAAAGCAGTATAGTAACTGAAACTCTTACCACCATGTTTTCCCTCTCCACTTGAATGCAAACAAAAATGTAGAGCATGAGGGGTGGTAAGAGCTTCTTCCCCTCTGGGCTTCGTCATCATCAATCAAATCTCCACTGCATTCAACTACAAAGTATCCTTTGCAGAATGAAACTCGGGTGAATAAACCACGTCCTGTAAGAAAAAAATTAAGGACAAAAAAAACAAATTATGTCCACTACAATTGTTTTTTGATCTGTAGCTAAATGTATAAAAACACACACTGTAGATAAAGAACGAGAATTTATGAAAAAGTGGTAGTGGTGTGCTCATGCCCTGTCTTTATACTGTCAAACTAAATAAAATGCTGGAGCTCTTAAAGAATAGGGTCAACATGAGAAAAAAAAGCAATGGAGCAGGACAAAAATACTTGAGTTGGATTTAAATGCCTCTGTTCAAAACATGGCTACTTATGGAACGATAAAACACTGCCCTGTTTCAACCTAAAAGGCATTCATCAGGGTACAAAATGGTGAACAGAGGGCAAAAATGTTTATAACCTTGGTAAGGGGGGCCGCCTAATCCTGACTGAGTGAATACCAGAGGTGGGAATTGTGGAGTCATCACATCATCTCCATGCCCTGTATTTGTTCTTTTCATGCACTAAACCAGCTGAGTCCAATCAGCACAGCTCTTCAGCCAGGAAGGTGAGCTAATTAGTGAATGCACCTGGTTCAGTGACTGAGCAGAACAAATACATGGCATGGAGATGACTTGATGACTCCACAATTCCCACCTCTGGTGAATACAGGAGGCTGACATCAGGACATCCCAATACAAGTCACGTTTAAGACGACACGCCTCCCCCACATGTTCTTCCTGTACAGTACATCCTACACTTATAAGAAATACCCAAACATTAAATTGCATCCATTATTATATCCATCACAAGAACACATTCCTGTACCTTGCCATGTTTTGAATAAAGGATTTTAAATCCATTTTTATCATTTTTATCTTCCACTTCCTGCTTTTTCCCTTTTCAACATTTAAGTTCACTTCATGGCTGCATGATTGAGATGTGCTGCCAACTGCCAGCTATTAAGGTGACCCTGCTGGTATACGGTTCAGCCACGCAGCTGCTGCTGAGGTGATACATGCAGGCAGTGCATCACCTCAGCAGAGGGAGGAGGACAGGATGAATGGCTGTTACTGTATGACGTCTGTATTCTGTATCCTTTCTAAACTTTACTCAATATTACGATTTCAAGAATATGTATTTATTTTACCGACATTTTGACTAATTTCTAGTGATATATTAGTTTATATAGTGGTTTTTCCTGCTGTTAGCTTTACTGTTGCTGCTCTAGAAACAACATAATGTAACATAAAAATTCATAAAAAATTATCATCATCTGTTTCTGAATCTATTCTTGGAAAAAGAAAATAGTAAGCAAAAGAACTGATAAGGAGTATATGTACTGATAAGAAATGTATCACCACTTGTCCATCTATACATCTAGATAGACAGCCAGATAAACAATAACACATTTAACACTAACAACAATAACATTTATTCTCAGCAACAGGCTGCTCCTCCCTAAGTGCAAAACAAACAGACTCAAAGACTCCTTTGTCCCACGAGCCATCAAACTCTATAACTCTGCACTTGGTGGGAGGGGGAGGAGTAGCAGGAGAGTGGGGAAGGTGCATTCAACATGACCTGAACACCTAGATCTGTAGTGCTGTAAATGTGCAGTAACTACAATAACTGTACAATATCTCTGTGCAATAACAACAATAACTGTGCAATATCTACTGTGCAATGTACCATTTTTCTTATATTATTATATTTATTATATTTTTGTATTTATATATTTATACTTGCACTGTACCTGTCCTACACACAACTGTGCTCTTTTTGTGCTTTTACTTCTACTTTTTGTCTATTTGAACTCTGTGTGCTTTTCTTTTCTTTTTACTTTTTTACTGTACTGTCGGTCTTTGTGATGCTGCTGGAACCTCAATTTCCCTGAGGGAACCTTCCCAAGGGATAAATAAAGTACAATCTAATCTAATCTAATCTAACACCATCTTACCTTTCACTGCATTGATGTACTTCACCTCCAATCTCCATGTTTTGTCAGTCTTTAAAACAACATGGTGACAGGCATCTTTAAGAAGACTGATCCTTGGTGGCATTTCAAACTGCAAAGAAATTAATAAAAAATGAGATAGCTTAGGCATCACTTCTAGTTAAATTAGATTACAGGGTTTTAAACAATATGTTACCTGAGTAACATATGGACTCTTCCCCTTAGCAAACTGAGAAACAGGAAGTGCAAACATTCAATTTTTACCATCTCTCTCCACCTGCCACTTTTGAAGCATTTAAACTGATGACGAGACTCAAACAACAGAGTACTTGGTCTTCTGTTCTTTTTATTGTGCTATGCCAACTCAATTTCTGTTAAATCCAACCTAAACTTAGTTGTGAAATATTGAGTTTATCGTGTAATGAAATCAATCAGCACAGTCGAGTCTAGATCAGGGTAAACCTTTTCAGACGCACCTTCCAACAATCGCCCAGTAGTCTATCTTAATTAATCCAAAGCAATTTATTGCGATCCCAAACGAACTCCATAAATCAGGATGCACAATTCCAAACGATCAACCAATGGATAATCAACAAATGAAACGAAACTGATAGTAAACTGATGGTATTCGGTGGTTAAAAAACTGTATGATCACCCCGTCCATGTCCAAGGGAAATCACTTCCTGCTTTCCCGTTTAAACACACCTGACAATTAATCATCAAGCCACAGATGATACCATAAGCAAACCATAGGGGGAACAATCATTTCAACTAACCAAGGCATAACACTGTTTCATGAAAATATGTAGCCTACAATAATATAATAATTCTAAACATAAAAATAAAACGCATAAATACCAGTATTCAAACAGAAACATTTCATATATGAGCAATATGGCTCCAACAGTAGGTTCCCTAGATCCTTCATTTAACATATTGCTCGTTTATTATTTTCTTCTATGATATAAAGATATATATTCTCTGAATTTGATTTCCACTGGCATGATTTAGGTTACACGTCCACTACGTTTTTAAGTAACATTCCAAGCAAAACCTGGCTTGCTACACTGCTTAATAACTATAACCAACCAACATTAAAATCGTTCGAAATTAACTGCGCCTTGTCTGAAAAGCATGGCTCTAAAAACTTTGCCTGCTTCAACATGGTTGGATTATCGTCGCCCACATAAGCATGACTTCAGGTTAAATTTGGATCGAGTCAAGTGCATTGTGCTGCGAAACCAATCACCCATCCCCCCACACCAGGTGTGATGGACTCGATGAATATGGCCGCTATACTCCTACCCTGGCACAGATAAAAAAGAAAAATAAATAAGATAACTGACACCCGAACATGCAAATGACCTTAATTTTAACGAGTCAGTCCACCATGGTACCCGAAAACTCTGATAACTGTCTTAATTAGCTGACTGTTAACTCTAGCAAGTGCTAATTAGTGATACACCTGTGTTCGGCTAGCGACCCTTAAACAAGAAAGCCGACAGTTTTAGTAAATAAATAAATGACTACACAACGCATCAAACTGTCATGGCATTACGCTACTGTATATCTCAAGAAAATACTGAATACTTACTGAACACGCCGCTTGTTTACCCTGTTTCATCGACTTCAGCGGTGGCACGGAGCTGTTGCTGTGGCTCGGAGTTGTTACGCTGGCGGTTGTATGACAGCCAACTTCCGGTCAGATTTCACATTAAAAGCATACCGGCGGAAGTCACAATGTAATGGCGATTTAACGAAGGAAAGGTAACGTGCTACTCAGCAAATTAAATGAATAATATTTTTTTATTCAAAGAAACTTCTTCCAGTTGACCCGCATGCCTTTGGGTGAACACTAGTTGAGATTTAATGAGCTTTCTTCAACAGTGGTTTTCTCTTTGCCACTCTACAATAAAGCTTTGACTGATGAAGAACCCAGGCAACAGTTGTTGTATACCGAATTTTCAGCTTTCCCCCATTTCTGAAAATGTTTCTTTTTTTGTATATTTTTTTATATATAAGAGGAAAACATCCAAAGGGGTGAATAATACAAATCCATATACAGTATATATACATATTTATGTGCATAAGCGTGAGTTGAAACAAACAAAAGATCAAAAAACAAAATATAAAGGATTCATTTTACCACATTCACAAAGTACATTCAAGGTACATACAGTATTACCTGATCCTTGATACTATCAATTAACAAGTATACATTAGGACAGACCTGGAATGTTAATGCTCAAGGAGAATTATAGTTGAATCTTAGCTTTATCATCTGTCTTTCTTATTAATTAACCTGATCAGGGCACAAGATGAAGAGTAACAATCCACAAAATTAAGCGTGTTTGGTGACTGAACTGTATCTTGTATTTATCCACTGTACAATAACACAATGCCATATACAGTCCTCTATATTTATTTTCATTTTCTTCTTATCTCTACTTTCTATTTTTAACCAAGAATTTATTGTTTATTTTTAGCTAAGAGTTTATTGTTCATTTTTTTTCTTATTTTTATATGTATATATATATTTATACACCCGTTTGCGAGTAGTTGTTGTTGTTGTTTGCAAACTGCCTTGTGTGCTGCTTCCTTACTTTGTAAGCAGCTGGAAATTCAATTTTCCTGAGGGAGTCATCTCAAAGGGATCAATAAAGTCAAGTCTTTTTTCATCTATATCCTTAATATTTCCTATATATCATTATCATGATCATGACATCTTTTGACTTCCAGGGGAGCTATTTTGCCCTCAATACTGTCTTGAAGGACAGCAAAGCCCTCCTCACTCATGGTGCTGTAAGTTCCTTCAGTTACTGTAGACTTTTATCCAATCACACCTCACCTCACATCAGTGAGGTACATTTTCTGTGTTTTCGGTTTGAATCCACGCCCTTTGAGTTCAGCCACAAACCTTGGTGAACATTTTTTTCAAGTTCATGTCTTTTATTTTAATTACACATCAATTCCAAGAGATAAATCTTTAAAAAATGTGTAGTCTTACTCTCGAACTCTTCCATAATTCTTCAGAAAGAGTAAATCCACATTTGGGATTTTTGAGTTGGCCATGAACCGCAAAAACTGAATGATGTGCATTGAACACTGTTTAGCGTTCTCCAGCATTTTCTTTGTGGGGTTGGCACCCGCAACGTGGCCTTGATAATCTCTGACCAATTTTTCTGAAGAGAAAGAATCCAGAAGCAAAATAATATCAGATAGTAGTTAACATCTAACGCTGACATCTACACCACTGACTGTGCAATGGAAATATATTGAAATATGGTATATTTACCATAAGCAGGGGTTCGTTATGGCGAATATGTCTTTAGGCGTTTGTCCTTAACAGCCTGGAATAAAATAAAAGGAAAGAGGCATCCAAACTAGCGTCACAGCAAAAAGCCATTTATAATTTAGCAGTAAAATCAGACAAATACATAGTCAGCTATATTCCTGACGACCCCCCTACAACTCTTCACATCTGCTAAAATAAAAAGGTCAAAAAAGTTCCTATAGGTTTGTTATTTTTGTCAACACCATCATTTTCTCTGTCTGACAGTGGTGAAAGAAAGTAAAATTTACATGATAAGTTATTTGTTGTACCAAATTGTTTAATTAAGTGGATGAGCAAAGTTAAATGTATTTGAGTGGAGAAAATCTTTAGTATTTTGTATGTATTTTTGAATACTTTCAAACTGTTTCTCTAAAACAGCCAAATTATTAATGTAGTTGTTTCTTTAAATGAAATAATGTGTTCTTTTATGTCCAGAACTTTTATTCTTTGTATTAAATGCAAATGATAAGACTTTTGTGACGTAAGAGTTTTCAAAGAGCACATGTGACACAGCATAAAAATTTAATAAAAAGGAATATTCAACATTTAACATGTGTGTAGTCAAGGTGAAGACACAAGGGTTAAATCTATAGCAGACCAAACAAATAGGAATGATTAATTTTCTATTGTGTCTAACGGTGTTGACAAAAACTAAGTTATGACAGGAAAAACACATATTTTATGAACAAATGACATAAAACTTTACTTACATTACTGTACTTAATTGTTGAGAAATTGTTCTATAAACATGAGTATAGATTTCTTCTTGGGTTTTTTTTCAAAGTTTAAACCAGTTTTGTCCAAATTCTCAAGAATTTAATTCAAAAAGTGACAAAATAACAGAACACTAATGTCATCATGACTGTATTGGAGGAAAGGTCAACCGTGAAGTTGACATTGTGTTGTCTTGATACAGATCTAAGTACAAATATTTACCTGGGCCCATATTCCTAAAGATTCTGAGAATCCTCTCAGAGAGCTCCTAACTTAACCTAAAAATTCCTAGCAAGGAGTCTTAGCTTAGGAGTGATTCCAGATTATTCTCAGACAATGCTGAGCAAGGAATGGACAGAAACTCCTATCTTAGTGAGGAGGTGTGGTTGACCCCGTTGCTAGGTATGAGTCATCATTACAAAAGCTGTGATTGGTTGATCCTAAAAGCTAGATAAAAAATATACTTTTGGTGATAATGGGCAAAGGATGGACCCTCAAATCGATAAACTTAATCATAGAATCTAATCTTTTGAAGACTGTGTAATTGTAAATATTATTTCACATAAAAGAAAATATCTGTTAAATGAATAGTAAGCTATACTTTAAAATTATCCTACAAAATGTGTGAAAACTTAGGCCCACTTGCACAGTATTCTTATATTTATTTGCTTCTATTAATTGCCATGCTGGTAATTTTTGCACTTTCAACATTTTAACTCAATTTGGTATTAACGAGGGTAATGTCTGTGATTGCTGACTGGCCTATAAGAAGCAGCGTTGGTTGGCTTTCATTTTGGGTGGTATTGCATTGTGGCGTTGGGTTGGAGATGTAAGTGCAATCACAAACATGATTCCTGCACCATCCAATCTGTAGCGTTTCATTAAAATTAAAATTAAAATTAAAATTAAAATTAAAATTAAAATTAAAATTAAATTGTCCATCACACCCTCACAGATGAAAGTCTTGAAAATGTGAGAGTTGAACTTTTGAATGATGTCAGACAAAGAAACAGTGAGGTGGTGAAGCAAAACCCAGCAGCCAGAGAGTTTAAAGCCAGATGGTCTGCATTCTTTCATACTGATGAGGTAAATACATGCATGCCTTTTCCTCTCTTCTTATTATGCAATTTCAGTGTGCACCTGTTAAAATTTCAAGTCTGATACGGTAAAACAAAAGATGACCGACATTTGGAGAGAGAAAAATCTCCTGTAGAGGAAGCAGTTCTTTATTTTGGCCACTTGGGGGCAGAAGAACTCTATGGCAAGCTACTTTTCTAACTTCTAACAGATAAATGCTGAATTCCAGCAGATTACAACACTTCCACTTGAGACAAACTTCATAGTACAGTTGGACAATCTTTTACCCCAGTTGACATCTGTTTTCCAGAAGAAGGGAGATGTTTCTGGCCAGAAACTAGACAGATGTTAAAGTCACCCTAAAAACAGAACAGAATATGAAATATACAATGTTATGGAATTTTTTTTCATACGTGTCATACACTGTGTAATTGTATTGTCCATATGAAGCCCCAGTTTGCATCATCAGTAACAGCCTGGATTATTTGCAAGGTGCAAAAATAATTTCTAAAGAAATATTGTCTTTTTAAGGCAATAATACCATATGTGCGAGAGATGCAGCCATGTGATCAGACAGGTGCCAGTTCAATCCTGTTTTCTTAGGTGGTGATAAAAAGATCGGGCTGTAGATGTACTAAGCACTTATGTGTTAAGAGGACAGCATTGTTGTCGGTTGTACTGTATATCCCTTAATAAACGGGAGTTAAAACATGTTTATACCTCACTTTTTAAAAAAATTAAAACTAGGCCACGCTTCAGTTATTTTGTAATTAAAAAAGGATGACCTTTTACAGTATGTTTCACATCATTTTGAGCTATATAGATCAAACTTGACAAAGCTGATTGGAAGTCAGTGTTTGTAGGTTACCACAGGTTGGATATTGGAAAATGTCTTTGCAGTTATTTATGTGTTTCTGAATGTTTTAATCGGTGGAATCTCTTCACACAGGCTACAAGTGATGTTAATCTCAAAAAGGCAGCAGTTCTCAAGGCACTTTGCCTCTACCTTGGTGAGGATGATGGACTTGTAATTCGGGAGTATACGGTAAATCAGTGTAATTGCTTTTTTTCTCGTCAGATATATTGTAACTTAGAAAGTACATGCTTACAGTAAGATTCCAAAGTCACTCGCACCTTATTTGTTAAAACCCATTGACTGTTAAACCCATTGACTGTTTAACTGTTGTTAAAACCCATTTTGACTTCTTTGTCTCCATGTCATCCTCTTCTCCTCGGACATCCCGCTTCTTCTCCACCTGTTCCTTTTCTCCTTGGATGCCCTCTCTCCACTTTGACTTCTTTGTCTCCATGATGTCCTCTTCTCCTCAGGCACCCTGCCCAATTCATCTGAGAGAAAAAAATCAAAAATAAACACTAACAGGTTCTCAAGTAAAATACACCAATACTGATTGTTAAAATAATTCTGCGTTCATTTAGAACTGGAGGAAGGACATCGGAGTCAGTTCAAAGTTCAAACAAGGGTTTTAATCTTGTACAAGAGGAGCATTCACAGAGCAACACGCAGATCAGTTACAAAGTGAAGACTGGCTGTCTAAAGAGGGAGTCAGGGTATTTATCTCTCTCTGTCACTCTGGGTGTGTCATCACTATATTCAAGCCTTCCTACAGAGAGGAGGATGTTTACCTTCAGTGTCTGTCGGTTCCTTACTTAGGTCATAAAACAAGTTTCAAAACAAGTAATAAAACAAGGTCATAGAAGAGGTCACAAGCTACAGGTCACAGTTCACACCCAACAGTCTCTCTCAAGAGGGCTGTGTAACATCAATTCACATTCTTCTACATGTAGTACAAAATTCTCATCACACTGATCTTCAGATTTGTTAGTGTCAAGTGCACAGGAACTTTAAACTCAGCTGTAAAACCTGCTGTATACCTGGACAGTTTTTCTCCAATCAAGCTTCAACAATTAACCTCAACGATCTCTTTGTCAAAACCATCGACTTGTCTCCTAGACCCCGTCCCAACCAGTCTGCTTAAAGAAGTTCTTAATAAAGGATTCTGATTCTGATTCTTTCTTAGACGTGATCAAACTGTCTCTAGTTACAGGTTATGTACCTCAGTCATTTAAATTAGCTGTAGTTAAACCTCTTCTTAAAAAGCCTACTCTAGATTCAGGTGTATTGGCGAACTGTAGACCCATTTCTAACCTCCCCTGTCAGTTATGCAACTTTCTTCAAAACAATAGCTTGTTTCAGGACAATGTGGAATCTAATACTATAGATTACTCATTGAGACTGAGACCGACCCACCGAGGAAGCTAGCAGTCGATGTCAAGGACTAATTAAAGCCTAAGTCAAAAAAGTGAGTTTTGAGTTTAGATTTAAAGGCGTCAATAGAGCCAGATTGTCTAATACAAGTACACCTACCCGGGGAGGGACTTGTGCAGCCATAGGGTTAGGGTTAGAAACACAAAATAGTGAATGCCAAGTTTCTATGTATCAGGGGCTTCAATGTGGAAATTTTTTCAACCAAATTTAGGTTTACCAACACTTCCTCTCCCTAGCTCTGCTGTTGTTAGTTATCATACTTAAAAATGAAATGTTTATGTTGTTATCATATCATCATCATGAAATGCTATTGTCATGGCTATGGGCCATGACTGGGTGGATTAGAGAAATTCCAACTTTATTAAATTGGAGCTCTCACCGGACTCTTCCTGGGTGTGGGTGCAGGCCTTTTCTTTCGCAGCTGGGGAACCCTTCGCTTCACACTGGCCTCCTCTTCCTCCTCCTCCTCTTCAGAATCCTCTTCTTCTGTTCCATTCTTTTGGGGCTGCCAATCACCTGACCCCTTATCTTCAGAGGAGATCAGCTCAGAGCTCTGTTTTAGATCAGAGAAAAAGTTATTTTTCTCAATTAAGACACAAACATTATTGTAAGCACAGAAACTACTTAAAGGGGAACTACAGTTTTTTTACAACCTGGACCGGACTGGACTGGAGTGTTCGGGGCACTGAAGCGCAGCCTCTATGAGCATTATCTGCCACGAAACTAGTTCATTTCACCAATATTTTGTTACTAGTGCTATTCCCCTCTGAGTCCGGGCTTGTCTGTTATCAACATCCGCGGTCTGTAGGTTGACCTACTACCTCCGACCTGGAAGATGTCATCTCTGAGCTGCGCGCGCACCCCCGACAGCCGGCTTGTTTACCTGTAGCTGCTACTGCTAGTTTGACCCCGTGTAAGTTTAAGTTTGAATGTATGTAAAACAATGGCAGTCAGAGCCCATCATTTTTCATCAATGTCGCTGAGGTTCTTTTGCAACACAGGAATATATCTGTTATAGGGACTTCCTAACTCTGTTGTAGGCTACAATAAGATAAGTAGTAACTGGTAGACAGAATAGAAACAAAAGCGCTACATAAATATATACATATACATACATCGGCCAAATATTACTGAAGCAATAATTATGATTTCATAGAATTTCACTGTATTGTGTGTGGTGTCACAATTTTCAGAGGAGAATCTCAAATGTGTCAAAATTTCCCTGACAGGGGTGTCAAACGTGTTTACGTGTTAACGTCATGAAGGTGTTAATTTCACATTTTCGTGACTCAGATTTGAAGGGCAAATTTGCCGCAGCTGGCTTGGACATATTTTATCAGTATCTCTTGCCAGGTCACCCCAACTTGACAGCCCTTGCTGCAAAAGTGTTGAGCATGTTTGGAACCACATGTCTTTGTGAGCAAGTTTTCTCTGTAATGAGCATCAATAAAACAAAGCTGCGCTCAAGGCTCAAGCACAAGCACTTGAATAACATCCTGAAATTGGCTGCCAGTCAGGATGTGACACCTGATATCGATGCACTTGTGAAAGCTAAAAGATGCCAGGTTTCAGGAGTAAAATAAACAATGGGTAACCCCGCTTACAATGCTGCATGAGACACTGCAACCTGATATAGTTCTGTGAAAATTATTGTCTTCTGTGGAAATTTAAATTAAGTGAACAGTGTGTGATTTACTGTAATACTGTCAGTCACTTCAGTTCATCAGTTTGGTTTGTTGAAATTGAGCTTTTATTTTTCTATTAATAAATAGTGTAGCCTACAAGGCAGGGAGTAACTCAACCCTCTTGAATAGTTTCTACCTCAGTTTGTATGGTTTGTTGAGTTAGCACAGGATTAATATGTGGAAATGACAAAGAATTAGAAGCATAAGTATGTTTTTGGATTAAATGCATACGTTTCATTAAGAGCCAGTTAACACAGATTTGGCAATAATTGCATGGAAATGATTTAAAACATGCCTTTAAGAAATGTGATGACGCTTCCCCTTTAAGACACTCGTTGCCCGTGTTTACGCATAGCGCTCAGCTCAGCTGAGCAGAGCCGAGAGCGAGGGGGGAGGTACGGTGGCCGACAAGGACAAACGCGCAGCAACGGCCAAACGCTGCAAATACACAAGATGCAGACCCAAAGACACACAAAACACATGCAACAACAAAATGCTGCAACGGAAAAATGCTGCAAACAAAGAAACGATGCAGAACCAAAGACGCACAAACACACAAAACAAATGCGATAACAAAATGCTGCAAATACAGAAAAGATGCAAAACCAAAACGACACAAACCCCCAAAACACATGCAATAGAGAAATGCGGCATATTGAGTCAACACAACGGAAGTGTCCACACAACGGAAGTGTCCACACAACGGAAAAGCGCCAGGCCGCTAGGGGGTCCCGACCTCGCGACCTGGACCTATTACTGTATAGACCAGTCTGTATTGTACCTGACGAGAGTGAGCAAAACTTTTACAGAGGCGACATAAAAAGGTACGTGGTTTAAACATTTGGTTGTAATCTTTTACAATAATATAACAATAACAGTTCAAAAAGATTAACAGATTTACGTAGGCCTAACGCTAGCTGATTGTACGTTTTCTGTTTGTTTGTTTTTAGCTTAGCTTAGTTTAGCTAGCTTAGCTTAGTTTAGCTAGCTGAAATAAGCAACACCACTGAGACACTTAATTGATCAGCGAGGGGGAAAATGATTAAGAGGAAGGTGGAGAGAGGTTAAAATTACATGAGAGGAGTCAGAGAAAGGACATTAAAACAACATGGGAAGGTGATGAGGAGAGTTGAAGAACATTAGACATGCTAGAGAAACAAGTAATGGAGTAAAACAAAACGGGGAGTACACATCCATTTACAGAAGAATAGCAGAAAATAAACAGACAAAATATCCTATTCCTTTTGATATAACATCTCTTTATTTAGTGATGATCACTAGATCTGTAATTTTGGATTGAGTTCACTAAATGGATTCACCATATCAATGTCTATCTTTCCAGGCTGCCATGTTTTGCCCTTTCTGTGGCCAAGATCTGGGGATGGTCCTAGTATTCTGTGGCTCATGTGGCAAAAATGTACAGTTCTTGGCACAAGATCAAGACAACAGTAAGTAGTCTTGATTGTATGCATATGTGTTTGTTTGCAGATTATAAAGGTTTGACACACCACACTGTTTGGAATACTAATTAGTTACCACATACAGTATTTTCAGTATGGAGGCCTCCTTTTCTTGACATTTTTTTAATGTAAAATACGACAGGGCTAATGTTTGAGTTCCACTGCCGTGGAATTAACTATGAAGGGAACATGGAAGGACAGTGGCACTTTGTACACTAAATGACTATACATTATAAACTATATCCATGTAAATATTCATGTTCCTACTACCATTAGTGGTAGAGATCTCATATATTGGCACAAAATTAATAAAAGATTGCATTTGAAGGAAAAAATTATGTACACATATGGGTACAGAAAATGTGTATCATACCCTCAATATCAGAAAATTTCAACTTTTTTCCCCAAATCTTGTATATAGGGCCTGTTAATATTAATGTCCATACATGGCTTCTTCCCAATAAACAATAGCTTTTGAGTGTAAAAATTAAAGAATAGCAAGTTCCAAAAACATATGAAAACATAGGATTTGAACAGATATATTATAGGCCTTAGTTTTGGGACCCAACCATTATATAGACTGGATCGCTGCAGACCGGATGATGTGCTGCAGCCTGTCCTTGGTGAAAATGTTTCTTTATCTTTTTCTCCCTTTATGTTTGTTAGGGTCAGCATCGGACAGCCCCACAGAAGAGGATCTGATCAGAAAGTACTTTCATGATGGCTACAGCAATGATGAAATTCTGGACTTCCTGGCGACGACTCACAATGTTAAAATGAGCATTTGCTCTTTAAAGACTAAACTGAACAGTTTGTCATTGTCCAGGCAAAAAAATTACTCTCCTCTTGCTGCTGTACGTGCTGCCATCCAAGAAGAGCTGAAGGGACCAGGCCAGCATTATGGCTACCGTATGATGTGGCAGACATTGTGCCAGAAGTACTCTCTGACAGTGAGAAGGGATGATGTCATGGCGTTGTTGAGAGAGCTTGATCCAGCAGGAGTTCAACTTCGTGCAAGAAGGAGATTTGTGAAAAGAGTTTACAGCTCCCATGGACCAAACCATGTCTGGCATGTTGACGGTTATGACAAACTAAAACCGTATGGCTTGGCCATTAGTGGCTGTATAGATGGTTACTCTCGCAAAGTGCTGTGGTTGGTGTGTAGAGCAAGCAACAATGACCCTGGAGTCATTGCCCAAAACTATCTGCATTGTCTCTCAGAATGTGGGATCATTCCAATGCGGCTTCGCACGGACTGTGGCACTGAAAATGGCACAATGGTGGCAATCCATTGTGCCTTAAGATCATCACACACTGATGGCTTTGCTGGGGCTGCCAGTCATATGTATGGACCGTCAACAGCAAACCAACGAATTGAAAGCTGGTGGTCGTATTTCCGAAAACAGAGGTGTGGTCCTCAACATTTATTTTTACATCCTAGTGCTGATTAAAATGGTCAGGAAATTTCAGTTATTCTGATTACTACTTGTGACTGGACTCTGCATCAGAGGCACAACAAAAACAAAATGTAAAATTTGGTAAATTATTTATATTTCTCAGTGGTGGATGAGGTATCAGATCTTTTACTTCAGTACTAATTACATACTGAAAATACTCAAAGTAAAATTCCTGCATTCAAAACCTTAAAGTATGTAAGTATTGTCAACAAAGCGTACCTTAAGTATCAAAAATAAAAGTACTCATTGTGCAGTAAAATGCTCCCTGTCAGTGGTTTACTATTTTATAGGATGTTTTTGGATTAATATTACTCCACACATTTCTGCACATTGCATTTTAATGCTATAAATGTTTAAGTTTGAGCCTATTTTAAGTACTTTATATGCTGTTAGGTAGTTTAATCTATATATAAGATATTTAGGGTCCTAGTGGAAGTTTTAGGGGTCCTAGTGGAGGTTTTAAAGATCCTGGAGGAAGTTTTAGGAGAGACTAATGTCTTGTGCCCATGATTACTGTAAGATAGACCTCTAAACTTTCTCCAGGATCTCTAAAACTTCCTTTGAGACCTCTAAACCCATCTCCAGGACCTCTAACACTTCATCAGGGACCTCTAAAAGGGGTTTGAGACACCTAGCAATCATGTTGAAGTAGAATCGGCCGACAATGCCACCAAAAAATGAATTAGAATTATAAATGAACATGCAAAGTTGTATGTACCACAATATGGTAAACATTGTGTTTGTAATGCATAAAATACATTTTCAGTGCTTTGTTATGTCAAGAGATTAATTTCTAGACATCCAAACGTACTTAGATTGTGAGATAACCTTTTACCAAAAGCAAAAATAAAGCCGTTTCCTGATTTTGGCATGATTATGACCCTACTATAACATGGAAATGCTTTATCTAATACAAACTACAGCTCTAATTTGAGTTTGTTTCAGGTCTCAGTTCTGGATGGACCTGATGAATGATCTGAGGGAGAGACACCTCTTCAATGGCAATCATGAGCACACATGCCTAGTGCGGTTTGTGTTCATGGATGTGCTACAGAGGCACCTTGATGAATGCAAGGAAAAGTGGAACACGCATACCATCAGACCTGTTAAACAGTCTCGTTGTCCATCTGGCAAGCCAGATGTCATGTACTACCTGCCTCACAGGTTTTAATCAATTAGAGTATCAAATATTTTTATATTTTATTTATCAAATTTACTTCGTTACTGTCTAAAAATTAAATACTGTTGCCTGTTGAGTAGCTTTCAGTCAAAACATTTTTCCCTGACAATCAAAATCCTGTCTTTTATTCATCTTGTCATCCATCACTCAATTTCTACAAATTTTCAGTGTGACAAAAAATTACTTTTTCCAAACTTCAGTCACAAATTACAAATTTTCCAGTTAAATTCACATACAACATAACATTTTGATACCAACACTTCTCACGAGCGCGTTACACAGGATGAACTTAACTTCAGCACAACATAATTATAGCCAGTATTCACTTTGTCAGCAATTTGGTAAAACGGGTGACAGCGTCATGCGCACCCAAGGCTCACTGATATGTGTTGGGAGTGAAGGCTAGTACGATCCCACAGAGGAGCTACCGTGGCACAAATTATTGAAAGTTAAAACCACCTATTAGGCAGCTGGTTTTGCGGTTGTGGCTGATCTGTGTACAGTTGCTGCCCATGTGCCCAGAATTAGTGTACCAGTGAAATCAAAAGTAAATGTCATTTTGAACTGACAAGCATATTTTACTCCCAGGTTTGGTGGAACTGACTGTGGGTTCCCAGTCTCACAGGAGGAACTGGGTGAGTTTATGGCTGAGTCAACCTACAGTCCATGTGGAGATGCCCATCTGCAGGCACACTTTGAGGACCTACAGAGACAGAGTGGTCTGATGCAGCCATCGACCTGGGAGTCCTGTGTGGATAACTACATTAGATTGAAGAACATGGCTGATATATAATGAAATGTGAGTCCAACTTTCACAGAACAAGTTTGAAAATGGAGGTGGCAATTGCTTTAAACATTCAACATCACACCTTGTTTTCTGATACCATCTTTGAAATTAGTAAAGTCCAAAACCAGGAGAGTTTTGTATTCCGAAGTCCATGTCTTTTTGAAACTGATCATAAGTCTTGGACATCGGTATTTTGATTGTATTTGCACAGGTGCTGCTGACTGGGAAGCGAGACGTCCACTGAAAAGTCAGTTTGGGTTGTGGCTGAATTCCAGAGGGAGGCAGTGTGTTCAATCCGGTGGCAAACATCAGGATGTCCTGGAGAGAGAGTCCTGCTTGTCGTTCTGAAAAAAGAAGTACTGGGATTAGCTGCATATTACAATACAACTGAAATAGAAGATCAAGATGATAAAAATTGTTCTAATCAAAATAAACCTTCTGTCTCAAGAAGATAGTCTCTCCAGAATGCCAGTGCTCTGGTTTCTTCATGTCGTCTTGTGCTGCCTTTTTCACTGAGCTGAACCTCAAAGATTTCCTCCAATATCTCAGATGTCAGCTGTTCCACACTTGAGCACATAAAGGGCCTGAATACAGATGGATGCTGCTCCAAAGCATGAATGACGTCCAGTGTTGCAAGCCCATCCTTGAATCTAGAAAACATTCAGAGCAATCAATGTCTCTAAGATGATAACAATGGCAGCTTCTTAAAGGAGCAGCCCCACCACTCATTAACCAAATTTGTTAATAAATTCAGTGTAAAATCTGTCAGCATTTACATGCTTATAACAATTTCAATCTTTTAATTACCAATCATTTAGAGCAAGTAATCTTTCATATTCACCTAGTGGCCGATATTAACTTTTTAAATACCCTGCCAAATGGCTAGCGAATTCTCGAATTTTGCCAGCCATTCAGTAGATTACCCTTTTTTCACTGAGTGAAATAAATCTACTAGCCTCTTGCATATTTAATCAGAATTTGGCTTGTGGCAGGTGTCATTTCGGACCCCGAATTTACCCCTTTGACAAAGACCAAGATGATATATTACATGATGTCAGTAAGTTGAGTGAAGCAAACTCGATTGAAAATTAAATTCTCTCAAAAGTACAGGATTGTCCAGTGAAGAATACACCTGAGATGCAACTGCACTCTTGTAAACCCTCAATCGTCCTAATATCACAATTGGTCATAGCATGCATGATTTTTGGCTTTCTAATAATTCACTTACATCCACCACCTGCAGGCTTTAAGTTGTATGTGTCTATCTTTAATGAGGTGGAGGAGAGCGACAATACATCTGCCAAAAAGCTTTAATGGAATTCTTTGTCGAAAAAATAGTGACTTAATTCCTTTATTAGCATTTCTTTTAGACCTTCCAAATATGCTTTCTAAGAGGTTGTCATTTTCTGAATCCTTAGGGAAATACCATTCCTTCATTCGTAGCAACATTGCATTAGTATTTTAATTACAATCAAAGAACTGAATGTACATACTGAACTTTGTGAAATTAGGCAGATATATTACCTTTGTATTGCGAAATGGTTGCGGTAAATGATGTACCACTGCATGAAATCCTTTATTATTTTCTTTTTGTTATCCACACTGTCAGGGTACTGAAAGCAACCGGCAGTCTGCAACATGCTGGAATGTCTCTCGATTGACGCGTGTAGTTCATTCAATGTAGCTGCGTTGGATATCTAGGGTAGAGAACAATCTCCATAAACATAAAGCAATATGCTGGGACACTCCCATATGACAGAGGATGTAAGTACTTTATCAAAAAAAAACCTCTATATACTTTAGCAGATTTTTTATCCTTCAAAATAGAATTGTCATTTATAATGACATTTTTTATTGTAACAAAACATGTTTAGACAATACTAAGTTAAAAAAATGTTGCATTTCATTGTTCCACAGTTAGGCCAACCTGAAGTTGCAATCAAAGATCAAAGGAGCATCAAAACCATCAAAAAACATACATCAACATAACACAGCCATGACATTTTCCAATCAGGTTTTAGAGCTATTTATTTTTTTGTCCCTGTTATTATGGTTCAAATGGGAGAGCTGCTGAGATAGAACAACTTTTTCAAGGACTTTGGATATACTTGGGAATTAAGAAATAGGTTGAATTTTTTTTTAACTGTGGGGTCATGGTTGGGTTTTTTAAGAGAGGATTAACTGATTAACATATCTATATATATCTATATCTATATATTTGTATGTGTGTGTGTGTATATATATATATATATATATATACACACACATATACACAAACATAACATGTGACAAGTTAGCTGCATGTTTTGCAGTACAGTATGTCAGTGGTTCTCAAACTTGGTTCTGGAGAGCCACTGTGCAGCATGTTTCATGTGGTTCCCTGCTCCAACACACCTAATTCAAATGATTGGATCATAATCAGGCTTCTGCAGAACTTTATGATGAGATGATCATTTGCATCAGCTGTGCTGGAGCAGGGAAACACATAAAACGTGCAGCACAGTGATTCTCAAGAACCATACTGTGGTGGTGAAACTAAATTAGCTTTGTTAATAATGCCAACCTACCTCAAGCAGGCAAGCTCTCATGGTGTCGTCAGTTATATCTTCAATCTTTGCTTCAGTGTCATTGTTTGTTCTTCCTGTGAGGTGCTGGTAGAGCATCTCTGTCAGGAAGCGAGGACCTGGACCACCATGAACTATAGAGGTTGCAATCATCGTCCCAGCTTGAAAGTACTCATCATCTCTTGCAGCTGTTGATATTTTTTGTCCAATTAGTACCACATTAACCAACAGTTACCACATTCTCATGAAAAATTCTAAAACATCCCTCTAAATAACATCATTACCTGCACTGTCAAACGTGAGATATTTCCTGTCCTCTGGGCCATCAAAGATTCTTCGGGTTCTCAGTGAGTTCATTAGGAGGGTCAGGAACTCCCGCTTGGGACCACCATTGTCCAGTCCATCCTCAGCTCGCCCCTCATCATCCGTGAATTTAACCAAGATCTCATGAGAGGGGTCAAATGAAGCACGTCTGAAGCCACGGATTGCTCCGTCCCACACACTGGCTCTGTTAATATTGAATCTGCTGTACAATGTTTTGTTTGTCTTTGCAGAGAGTTCTGAGACAATGTCAGCAGCAGTCAAGTCCTCTGTGCTGTTAAAGAAGAAGCGGTGTACTATAATTTCAAAAAATTAAGCCACAAATAAGATTCAGAGAGATACTAATTAGTAGGAATTCATACCTTTCCTCTGCAAAGAGCTCCATGTGTTCTTCTGGCTCTGACTCGCTGTCGATAACAACTGGTGCATACACATTTGTGTAGTTGCTGCAGTAAGGGGACAGTTGAGTAAATATTTTCAAATACTTAATATGCGGTTCAAATTTAATCTACAAAAGGATGGCAATCTTCCTCTCATTTCTTTGCTGAAAAACAAATTTCCAGCACGTTTGACCTATTCCTGCACACTGTTTGTAAACATTTAACAAAGGTTGTAACTGTCAATACAGCATACCGGTAGAAATTGTTCTGGGCAGATTTGACCTGTTCCTGGACTTTGGTTTGTCCTCCATCCTAGTTTTACCGAAGAAATTACAGCAGTTAATTTAATGACAGTGCCATTGGCTTAGCAAACAAGATAATACACATCACATGTTGGTTGGCTTGGTGAACCTATGAAAATATTTACAGGCATTTTATGATTTCATGTTCACATATTGAACACTACAAGGTATGAATTTTTAAATAATAAATCTTACTTGATCAGGCGCTGGTTGTGGGCGTCTAGAAGGTCTGGAAATACCAAAAAACAAATTAATTTAAGTGCTGTACTGTCAATACATTACGCTTCTTGTGCAACAGGATATCATGTCGACAGTGTTGTATTTTACCCAGGCAAAATGTGCTCCATTTTTGGTGTGCTCACTTTATCTGGATCATCCCAAACCTGTATACAACACACAAATGACAGATTTGATCAAATGAAAATGTTATCAATTCACTTGGCTTAGAGAGAAATGCCATGATAGATGCAAACTGACCACGGTGTCAGAAAGTGGACTGTCTCCAGATGGCAAATTAATATGGACCACACTGTCATCATCACTTGAAGACTGTCCACTGCAACCTTTGAAAAACAATAATTGTCATGATTACTATGGGTATAAAGATGAATTTCATTAATCTCCCCAATTTTACCTGTAATTAAATGTTTTTTTGAATCCTTAAATCTTACATTTCCATCAATCATAAATGTTAAAATTAAAACTCACTATGTACATTTGGTGAAATGGTAGAAGCACGTGGTAACTGCACACTACAGTGTTCACCTCTGCCACCAGTCAAGGTTATTATAGTTAAGTAAAACTAAACTAAAAACTAAAACTAGGTGTGAAAAAAACATTTGAGTTAACTGAAATTTAAAAAAAAAACTAGACTTTAAAAAAAAGGATAACTGAAATGGTATTGTGTGCTTACAAAAGTAACTTAAATAAAGTAAAAATTCATGGAAAATGTCTTTAGTTTTAGTCTTTGTCAATTTGGTGAAATTTGTCTACACATCAAGCATGAGGAGGAGTTGGCGCTTATGTTTATTGAAACTAGGATGTCTACATGAGTCAATTAACTTCACAAAGTGTATTGTATTTTAATACCTATTCTGAACTTCTTAAATCTTACCCCTGACAAATACCCCCATATTATAATTGTTTTAAAAACTAAATCTAATACTGAAACTAATAAAAACTAAACTATAACTTAACATTTTTAAACAATAAAAACTAAACTGAAACAAGCAAACCCACTATGGAAACTCACTGAAACTTTACTAAATTTAGAACAAAAATTAAAAACGAAATACAAACTAATGAAAAATACAAAACTATAATAACTCTGCCACCGTCATACCAGAACATTTGACAACACACAAGTAAAACCAGACAGTGTAACAGATCATGGGTGGAATTTATCTTGTACAGAACATCAGATGTAGATTGAAAAATCTGTGATATTTAAATCTAGCATATAATAGAGTGGAGCTTAATACAAGGTGGAAGATGTGTCAGAAGCACTTACAAATGTTTTCAAAGTCCTCAACAGTACAAATGTATAATGTTAATCTTTGGTAGGACTTTCCAATTGCCTCCTTGTATTTCTGCACTGTGAAAGGGGTGTCTGTTCCTGGGATGTTTTTTACTTCCTTGGCATCAGGATACAACAAAACATGGGCACGATCTTCCATATCCTGGTTGAAATCTTTCTGCTTCTTTACAGCGGCAGCGAGCACTTGTTCAGATGACCATTGAGGTTGAATATCAAGGGGAAGTGCCTTCCCTCTCACGGGTTTAAGGGTGTCACCTTTCATCCTCATAACTCCAACATAAATCTAAAGAAAGAAAAGAAAATTAACATAATAAAATTATATTAATTGTTATTGTCTGTCATTTTAGTGTACGAGTCTACATTGGTCACTTGTGCGTGAGCATACCTTCACTATTTGCTGTTTCTGTTCCTTCCTAGAGTTCTGACGTGTCTTTGAAAAGAATGTCTTTCTCTCCCTCTCTTTGCTTTCCCTAAATATATTAAAGGACTCTAGAACTGAGATCCCTACTACAAGAAAAAATAAAATCAGACATTAGTAACTCTTATTATTAAAATCTCACTAGGAGTCTCATCATTTTTTCCTGCATGGCCTTTTAGGACACCTTGTTAGTTGTTGAACTAGGCAGGCGACATAGTGCTGAGATGTATTTAATACAAGAACATATTTGTCTATTTACCTGCACTAGTGCTTGGCTGTGCATTAGGTTGTGCACTGGTGGTGGGCATCTCCTCAGGGACTTTGTTTGCCACATCTTTTAGAAATCTGATGTTTCTGCCACACAGGCAACAAAAGCCAGGGGAAGCTGTCAGGGCAGATCCACAGAATGGACAAAACATCTATAGGGGAAATGAGGACAGTTTGCTAAGTCGTTGAGGTTATGTTTTTATGAAGTTTTTAAATAAGTTTTTTTTTTTAAATCAATTTTCGGTTAATTATATGGGTTTTTACTGTGTTATATGTGTTTTGGTCTCCTTTTAACCTCTCTCCACCTTCCTCTTATTCATTTTCCCCCTCGCTGATCAATTAAGTGTCTCAGTGGTGTTGCTTATTTCAGCTAGCTAAGCTAAGCTAAGCTAGCTAAACTAAGCTAAGCTAAAAACAAACAAACAGAAAACGTACAATCAGCTAGCGTTAGGCCTACGTAAATCTGTTAATCTTTTTGAACTGTTATTGTTATATTATTGTAAAAGATTACAACCAAATGTTTAAACCACGTACCTTTTTATGTCGCCTCTGTAAAAGTTTTGCTCACTCTCGTCAGGTACAATACAGACTGGTCTATACAGTAATAGGTCCAGGTCGCGAGGTCGGGACCCCCTAGCGGCCTGGCGCTTTTCCGTTGTGTGGACACTTCCGTTGTGTGGACACTTCCGTTGTGTTGACTCAATATGCCGCATTTCTCTATTGCATGTGTTTTGGGGGTTTGTGTCGTTTTGGTTTTGCATCTTTTCTGTATTTGCAGCATTTTGTTATCGCATTTGTTTTGTGTGTTTGTGCGTCTTTGGTTCTGCATCGTTTCTTTGTTTGCAGCACTTTTCCGTTGCAGCATTTTGTTGTTGCATGTGTTTTGTGTGTCTTTGGGTCTGCATCTTGTGTATTTGCAGCGTTTGGCCGTTGCTGCGCGTTTGTCCTTGTCGGCCACCGTAGGGAGGGGAGAGAAGCAGAGAAATTAACAGTGAAATAGTTACAGAGACAGTTGGTTTAACGCCTGGAAAATAATACCCATGTACTTGGTGTTTCATGAGGACCATGTTTGAATAAGCCACAGCGGTTTTGGTGAGTTTCAGCTCGTTTTATTGATGCTTCGTTGTACTGTTTGCACTTGAATGAGTGACTGGTCGCTAGCAAAGAGGTAATCGCCTTAGCTAAACCAGAGAGAGACACTCTTCCTCGGCGCGGGAGACAACACATACGCACGCGACCGTGGGACACAAGATCGCGAGCCAAACCCACAGACTTTGTCCCTAAAAGACATCTTCATCTTCACCTTCATATTCATCGCTTCAATGAGGATTTGCCAGATGGATTACTGGTAAACTCGCTGCCAGAGAGGTAGGAGTGTTGGAGATATTTCACTGAACTTTAACTTTATTGAACTTGAACTGAAGTGTTACATGTTTACATTCTGTTTCATAATTGTCAATATTGTGATTTAAGGTGTCATATTGTTTTACTTTATTTGGATTTAGATGCTTTTAAATAGTGAAAAGGTTTTTCTACTTATGGAATTAATAGAAAAATAACGAAACCAAAATAGGTGCAACCTATTACCATAAATTGAGATAGTTGGTCACAGACCGGTCTAACATAATTTAAATCATCCTACCTGGATGAATTATTAAGGAAGAATATTTCTTATTCAGGAAAAGAAACCTGAAAAAGGGAAAGCGAATACCAACCCATACCTGCAGGATACGATAGACACTGTCTGAACACTGTTGTGTTTATTGTTCTTGTTTACTTTAAGTAAAGTACAGGCTTTAATTTTAAAGAACCTGGTCTCTGGTTTAATTTTAATCTGTCGCCCCACTCCATCAGAACCTAGAACTGGTCCAGTGGCTTTCACCGATTCTTGGGAATTTGAATAAAACGGGTTTTAATTTGGAAAATAAAAAGTTAGTTAAATAACAAAATCTGAAGGTATATCATTATAGACCAAGGTCTTGGCTGTTGAGCAATGTATCGGTGCAACCTCCTCATTTTGTATTTTCTTCATAAAATAGGCGTTCTTCCAGTTATTACTTTGTTTTTGTCCACACCGCAGACATGATAAAAAGCAAATACATTTTAATTTATTTTGTCTAATATGTATTTAGAGTTTTTAAATCATTATCTGGCATCGTTAGTAAACATATGCTGTTAAATGTCGAATATTTACTTTTGTTCATTTTTTATACTGTTTCACGTGTACTCCTTTTAAAAGATCTAACATCATACAACGTTTACTTACATACCATCAAATATCAAATCATCATAGTAAAAAATAAAGTAATTACGAGTAGGAATAATGTAAAATGCATCACTGACATCATCTTCAACTGTCATGTAGTGTCCCCTACTCATAAAATAATACATTATATTCTTCTGTAAACTGTATATTGGAAGTGAAGAACAGATAACAAATAACAATTGTGAGCAATGTGGCAAACATTCAATAAGAAACATGTTCAATTAGCAATAGGCTATCATTAATAAAAGTACCCCTTAATAATCATCATAAGTAGCAATAAGATAGAATTCATCACTGACCTCATATTTAACTGTCATGTAGTGCCCCCCACTCATAAAATAATATAGATCATATTCTTCTGTAAACTAGACGTGAAGAACAGATAAATGAATAACTACGTCTTACAGTCTCTTTTCCATAAACTGAAATGTTTCAAATTAAAGAAAGCATTCTGTGTAAATGCCACAAAACACATCTGGCACAAAAATAATAATAATGATAATTCGTGAACTCCTGTGAGTATTCCCTGACTGTTTTACATCAACAAGTATATGGTGTATATGTTTCTCCTCTATGAAATCCATGACTTCAGCAGACAGGTTGTATATCTCCCAGGTTGTTCTCTTGAAACTTAGAGTTGGAGGGACACTGCAGAGGAGGGAAAAGTTCTTCTTGTTCTTGTATTGCTTGCTGGGGCCATCTGACCAAAAGTGAATAGTATCAACTTTTGGAAACTTTAAATGAATATCTGTCAGGACTGGTTCCAAGTGAGTCCAAATGGCAGACGCATCTTGTCGCTTGAATTCTGATACTGTGCAAAAGCCTGTCTTCTGTTCTTTTGTATAGTACATGCCAGTGTGCAGGTTGAGCTGTGGGAGATTCTGACCAGAATGGCATGACTGTACCTCAGAAGTATACTTGCATTTCCACGCCTCAGAAAAGTCAACATGCACACTTACTGTGGTATCGTTACACTTCTCGATCATGCTGCTGTACTCTCTGGTCTGGTTCTGAAATAAGCACACGTGTGTTGTTGTTTCTGTCTTCAGTTTGTCTTCATATCGTAGGAGAAGCTCTCCCAACAAGTCTTGTGTTGAAGTGGAGCCCATCTGCTGTTTGATCCTGAACTCGTTCCCATTGCTGGCATTCAACATTGGTCTGGTCTTGCTGTGGTGTGGTAAGTGTATGTTTGTGGAGACACCGGGTGCAGGAGCGCAGAAGACATGCCTCGCTTGTCTGTGAACAGCAGACAAGTTCAAAACTATCCTCCAGTTTGATAGGCTCGACGACACCATTTCTCTTCGGACTTCAAGCGTCAGCTTAGCATTCTCACGGTACTTGGCGTGTCTTACGATCCGACGGTCTAGGTGCTGTGACATAGAATGGACGTAAGGCACAGAAGGATGAATAACTGAGCTTCACTCTTGGTTCCTTCTTGGTGAACTTTTTGTGGAGGTTCAATACTGTATCAGTCAGAATCATTCTCTGATGCTTTATTTCGTTCCGCGTGATTGTGTCCTGTTTGTCATTCGTGCTGCATTATGGTAGAAATCCTGAACCTTCTGAGTAGTGCTATATCGGTTGAACATCGCCATCGCGATGTGCGCATGCGAGATAGTCACATAGCATGACATGCGATATTAAGATTCCCCCCTTCAAAGTTCACTCGTGCTAAAACATTTCAACTTTGGAGCAACGTTTCACCCCTTTCCCAGTAAGCCAGCATGGTGTATTTGGTGTCAACGGATTCAATAAAATCTCTAGCTTAAAAGCTAAGTCCACTTCAGTGTCAAAAGTGTCACTGTTGCAATTTTTTTTCTCTTCTGTGCATCATCTTATTCTACCTATGATGCACTGCAGAACAGGCTGGCTAAAGAGACTTCGATCCCTAATGCTCTATTTTGATCAGACGAACAGATGATATGCCGCCCATTGATTGGATGCTAGACTCCAGTTTCTTTCACAGATGTTAATTAACACTGTAGAACCAAAGTTCAGGTAAACAAAATAAAACAAAATTGCCTTGTCTGGTGAAGTAGCCAATATTTTTTCAGAACCTTGCCTGACAGCGTCAAGTTCTTGTTCTTGTGGGCAGACTTCATGAATGAGTGCATTGTGGAACAGCTGAATTTTCTTGATGGAGGGGTTTTTGAGTTGGCTTCCCCGCAGCAGCTGCTCTGTTTTTTTTCAGGGTGATTCTTGTGTTTTTTTATTCCAAGCTTGTTCTTGTACCCAATGGTTTTTCATTCTGTTCCTATCCTTTGTTACCTCTTGAAGTTTATTTTTCATAGCTTTCATCTCTCTAGAGTATCTGTACGAACAAGTTTAAGGGAAAATGGTAAACTTATAGGAGCTTGAGTGATCTTGAAGCATGCAGTAGAGCTGAAGGTTTGAAAATGGGGTCCTCAGGAATGTAGTTGACCTTGTAGTTGCCTGATTTTATTGCTTTTTATAAATATCTGATGTTGGTGACGAATACGCGGCAGGCCGCAGCACTGTGCAATTAGACCATGGCAAAAAGTTATCACACGTAGATTTTTCTTTAGTGCTGGGTCATCATTACAGGTCTGCAGTTTTCTGAAGGCATCAGAAGTAATGCACCAGTTAACAAAATCATACACTTCTGCTGGTACATATTTACTGCACTGGAGAAGGGAAAGCGTGTCACCACCTGAAGCTCATGCCTAACCTCTTCCATACTTCTTCCATACTCGAGTTGTTCCTCTTTTCAAAGGTGGAAACTCAACAGAGGTAAATGATTACAGACCTATTTCTATAATCTCAGTAATAGCAAAAATCTTTGAAAAACTTATTTTTCGTCAATTATTTAATTATGTCACTCAAGCAAACATTTTATCTCCATATCAATCTGGATTCCGACCTAACTTCTCCACAACTACAGCTCTTCTTAAATTCACAAATGATTTGTTTTCAGCATTTGATGCTGGCCTACTTATAGGTGCAATTTTTATTGATCTCTCCAAAGCCTTTGATATGGTTGACCATTACCTTCTCCTTGACAAACTGCATCATATTGGACTGAACCAGAATGCAGTCCTTTGGTTCAATTCTTATCTCCACAATAGGCATCAATATGTTTATGTTAATGGTTGTCAATCCAGTCAAATGTTAGTTGATACAGGTGTTCCACAAGGTTCTATATTAGGTCCACTTCTCTTTTCCATTTTTATTAATGATTTACCCCAATTGTGCACTACCTGTCATGTTCATCTGTATGCTGACGACACTGTTATCTACTATTCCAATACTGACATATCACAAATCCAGTACAATTTGCAACAAGATTTTAATATTGTCCAACACTGGTTTAAAAATAATAGACTTGTTCTCAATATGAAAAAATCATGTTGCATGGTGTTTGGCACAAAATATGGCTTATCACACTTACCTGAGTTACTTATTAATTTTAGTGATGGTACTCCACTAGAGAAAGTAAATGTATTTAAGTACCTTGGTCTTTGGATGGACCCTGAGCTTACTTTTAAACCACATATTGATTTTATTTGTAAAAGAATTTATGGCTGTCTGGGTTCTCTCTATCGTTCAATTAACTGTTTTTCATTTCAAGTCAGGAAAAGAATAATTTCACAACTCTTACTTCCCATACTCGATTATGCTGATATTGTCTATCAAAACACCACTGACTCCATCCTCAAACCTCTTAATATTTTACACAACTCCTTATGTAGATTTGTCTTGAGATGTTCATTCAGAACTCACCACTGCCATATGTACGAGGCCCTCAATTGGCTTCATCCAAAGTCCAGGCGTCAGTTTCACTGGGTCTTGTTTCTTTTTAAATGTACCCACTTAACTGTTCCACCATACTTAAAACAGCTCCTGGTCCAGTATACATCTCCATACCCTCTTAGACATATGACTAATCCATTTTTCACAGTTCCTAAAATTCATAAAGAAATAGGTCGCAAGTCATTCAAATTCAAAGCCCCATCTGATTGGAATAAACTTCCTCCCTTTTTAAAGTCCATTACCTCCTTTTACATTTTCCGATCAAATGTTTTTTCCCATTTAAGAACAACTTGTCTTTGTTTTTGATATTGTTTCTGTGTTTCTCTTTATTTTATTTATTTATTTATTTATTTATTTATTTATTTATTTATTTTTTCCCCATAACTTTCTGTGGTACTTTGTTTCCTGATGTTGCACTCTATTGCAATGTGGTTACACCTGCATGTATATGTGTACATATATATATGTATATGTGTATGTATGTATGTATGTACGTGTTTAAGTGGGTGTGTGTGTGATTGGGTGGGTGGGGCGTGGGGCGTGGGGGCTGTGGAAGTGGTAGAGCAGTGTGTTTTTGTGTCTGTTGTGTCTTATTGTAATGTATACTTTGTGTAATCTTTGTATTTGTGTTGGGACCCCCTCGAAAACGAGATGCTGCATCTCAAGGGGTTATCCTAAATAAATTGAAATTGAATTGAAATTGAAATTCTCCTTAGGATACCTGCAGCCTTGTGTAGGATTTGATTGTCAGTGAGAGTCTCTGTTCTCAGTTGAGGCATTGGCTACTTGTCCTCTGTTAGTTTTTCTCTTAGTATGGAAGCTTCTGTCATTGCGTGAGCAACAGCGACGGCACTAGAACAGATAAGATCTGATTTTCCAGGACGTTCAATGAAAATCAGTTCATCTCCATAATGCTGGATCAATTTCTCTTTGAGTTTCCATGATTTATACATGCTTGGTCCTGCAGCTGCACTCAGTTTTGAAACATAGCTCTCGGTGACAGCATTCAGTGTTGTGACCTGAAAAAACTTTGCTAGTTATTTCTTCAATTAGTTTAGTGAAAGCTTCTTCATATTCACTTAACTTTTTTTCAGACAGATATTTATGTCTGGCTGCTGAAATGTTTCTCTCTGAAATATAGTGTCCAAGGCAGCTTCTGTGATACTTGGCATCATAAGCAAAAAGATCTTGATTACAGTTGTTAGGACTGGAATAATTGGCCCTGCACGATCTGTGATATGAAACCTTAACCTTGAAGGACAGATAATAGATAAAAGATAATATTATTTAAATATATGAGTTAAGTTACACATTTGTATTACCTGGTATTTGCCATTAGGTTGGTGGTTTCTTTTGTTTGCAGCACAATCCATGTTTCTACTCAGGAGAGCTGTATGTTGTGATTTAAAATAACAGTCAAGTTCAACCCACAGCCCCTCTCCTCTGAGGGAGGGAGAGGGGGCGCCCCTCCCCCGCCCCCACACTTAATGGCAAAATAAAACCACGTCATTTATTAATGGAAATCTGTTTTGATAAGATTCTCAAATTCAATATTCAGAACAATCTCTTCTACACATTCAAACAGAAAGTGTATTAATATATTGATGTAGTTGGGAATTACAAGCCTCTGAATCCAGAGAAGCGCTGCACAAAATGGATTCCTATGTGAAGTTGCTTATCATAACTTGCCACTCATAATACTCAGGTTTAGGATGTTGAAAGTACTGCAATATACACATCTCAACCTTCTAGTAGAGATGCGCTTGGCATTTGCGAGCATTAAAATTGTCGAGGGAGACGCATGGAAAACAACCAAACATTGCTTAGTGCAATTGAGTACGGTTCTCTATTTTGCTCATAACCACATTGCCCTTCAGAGGTAATTGTGGGTTCCATACCCCCAACAAACACTCAAGAATTAATACATTTCTTTCAGGCAGGGCTAGACAATCTTAACTGAGAAGGAATTTCACTTGAAAACCTTTTAATTTTAAATACAAAAAAGTAAAATGTTATTTCACTATGAAAATTAATTTTCATCATTTATGCCTATTGTATCACTTCCTGCAAGTCTAATACTCTACACTCAATTTTACTGCGTTTCCTGCCGTCACTCATTTTCTCACCTTTCCAGCGTGTTGTCTCTGTAGGGGCTGTTCTCTCTCTCACGCGTGTGTCTTCCTCCCTCCTGTTTCTCTCTCTCTCTCTGTGTGTTGTGTCTGTAACCCCTGCCCCTCCCCCACTGCTCAGTGCGGACACATAGATGTCACCACACATCACCTAGTTGACCACGCACGTGTGGCTTGAACAGGACACCTTACAAAGTTGAAAAAAACAATTCATATTTACCTTAATCCTCGTGTTGTCCTGGGGTTCTTGATGTGTGGATTATTTTTATCTGCCTGGAGAGCACTTCCACATATGAAGCGCACCTTTTCATCCAGTGTCTGTGAGTGTGGCTGGATTGCTGACTGCGCTGGCTCTGTTGTCTCCATTATTAGAGTAAATTCTGGTAAATATGGAAAATACAGTAAATCTGTGTTACCAATTCTTGGCCCAAGTCTGTCTCTGTCTCCATCAAAAACACATACGCACACACGCAGTTGTGCACACATACACACATTAGATTGCCTTTGCTATCTTATGCTTCTAGCTTATGCTAGTCTCTGTTTGCCTTGATCAGAACACCTGCCGCCAGTGATTAAAACTTACAAGTTGTCTTGCAATAAAAAGAGAATATTATTTAAATATATGAGTTAAGTGACACATTTGTATTACCTGGTATTTGCCATTAGGTTGGTGGTTTCTTTTGTTTGCAGCACAATCCATGTTTCTACTCAGGAGAGCTGTATGTTGTGATTTAAAATAACTGTCAAGTTCAACCCACAGCCCCTCTCCTCTGAGGGAGGGAGAGGGGGCGCCCCTCCCCCGCCCCCACACTCAATGGCAAAATAAAACCACATCATTTATTAATGGAAATCTATTTTGATAAGATTCTCAAATTCAATATTCAGAACAATCTCTCTTCTACACATTCAAACAGAAAGTGTATTAATAAATTGATTTAGTTTTTAGAATTTAGAATTACAAGCCTCTGAATCCAGAGAAGCGCTGCACAAAATGGATTCCTATGTGAAGTTGCTTATCATAACTTGCCACTCATAATACTCAGGTTTAGGATGTTGAAAGTAGTGCAATATACACATGTCAACCTTCTAGCAGAGATGCGCTTGGCATTTGCGAGCATCAAAATTGTCGAGGGAGACGCATGGAAAAACAACCAAACATTTCTTAGTGCAATTGAGTACGGTTCTCTATTTTGCTCATAACCACATTGCCCTTCAGAGGTAATTGTGGGTTCCATACCCCCAACAAACACTCAAGAATTAATACATTTCTTTCAGGCAGGGCTAGACAATCTTAACTGAGAAGGAATTTTACTTGAAAACCTTTTAATTTTAAATACAAAAAAGTAAAATGTTATTTCACTATGAAAATTAATTTTCATGATTTCCGCCTATTGTATCACTTCCTGCAAGTCTAATACTTTACACTCAATTTTACTGGTTTCCTGCCGTCACTCATTTTCTCACCTTTCCAGCGTGTTGTCTCTGTAGGGGCTGTTCTCTCTCTCACGCGCGTGTGTCTTCCTCCCTCCTGTTTCTCTCTCTCCCTGCGTGTGCTGTGTCTGTAACCCCCGCCCCTCCCCCACTGCTCAGTGCGGACACATAGACGTCACCACACATCAAGTAGTTGACCACGCACGTGCGGCTTGAACAGGACACCTTACAAAGCTGAAAACAACAATTCATACTTACCTTAAAAAGTTAAAACAACAATTCATACTTACATTAGTCCTTGTGTTGTCCTGGGGTTCTGACCCCAAGTTAAATCTTTTCCCGTCAAAATTGTTTTTTTATTCATCAAATGGTCTGAAAAAAATGGGGGTTGTCCGATACTATGCTCTTTGTGATTGAAATAAATTTGAGATAATTTGATTGAATTATGTCCAATCAAATTACTTAATAATTAATTATTAATCCTTAATAATTGTCCTCTGGGGTCAAAAAAGACCCTGCAGCACAAAGTGGTGCGATGGAGCAAATTGTCACACCATACTGCTTTCCAAAACATCTTTGATCTCGGATGTTTGATGTGTGGGGTCAAGCAATGGTTATGACAACAACAAAAAAGGTCTTTTCTCACAGGCGTTGGGGCATTTCACATTTTAGTGTGAGAGAGACAGGCAGCAGCACAATTAGGAGGCAGAGGCGGGTCAGTGACAAATAAGGGTTTGCATTATGAGCAAAATGTATATTTTGTATTTATGTTGCTTTCATGTCTGCAAGTGTACTTATGAAAACAGTTACTTAATTTTAAAATATCACATGAAAATAGATTTTATTAGGATTATTTAAAATAAAATTGTATGCGTTTTTGTAATATAGAGCAGGACAAATGCTGAAAACACTGTTTTGTAAATAATATTTGACAAATTATGTATAAACTGTAAAAAAACATGTTAATACATTGCAATAGAGGATTACATCTTATTCCACATGAATGTTCCTGTATATTATACAATTTTTTATGAAAAATACTGGTGACACCAATTGACACAAACCAGTTACACCACCTGACTATGTTGCTTCTACAAAGGCCATTGTCTGTTGAAGAAACTGGCACTAAAAATCAAGCATGACAGTGAACAAGGTCAATTGAACTTTTTAAAATTATTTTCAATGAAGAAAAAACATCAACAAGATTAGTTAATTTTTACAAATTAAACATCCAAAAATCATGTGAAGTTGTTATTTTATGAATTAATTAAAAAAACAAACGTCAAAAAATCATGTGAACTTGTGTTATTTTATGAATTAATTTGAAAAACAAACTTCCAAAAATCATGTGAACTCATGTTTTGACTGCGATGAATTAGTGTAAAAACATGTCAAAAGTTGTGTGTGTGAGGTGGTGGTGGAAGGGATAGAGAGAGAGGGACAATCGTGTGTTTAGGGCTGTGTGTGTGCTTGGAAATGTTTCCAGTCTGTCATGAGTTTTGAGTTACATGAGTTCAAAGGTTCTGGCTCAGAGATTATGTGCAGCACATTAGACTCATAATAGAATAGGATGTCAGGTAGATGAGGCCAGGTGAAGACATTCTTCCCACCCAGTTGTTGCATGAAGCTCACTTTTACTTCTTCACCCACCACCTGGATGACCTGTTCCACGAAAGGCTTACTTTCATATCTGACCAGAATGAACTTGCCTTTCAGATCCTGCTGACAGTTGGTAGATGTTTAGGGGAGGTCTTCTGATTGCAGGTTGCGGCGATCTACTGCAGTTGGATCATAGCACTTGCAGATATCAGGTCTTGCACAGAAACATGAAATTTCCCTCCACCGAATCGCAGCTCGCTCTTCAGAGGTCACCTGTCGAATTTTCAGCGTACCTTTTTACGGCCGGGACATTTGTTGGGACCGATCCGTCGTACTTGGAAACGGCTTCCCCGGATATCCAAAAGTACTCGATGCTTGAGGGCTGATCCTTCAGGAAGTTGTAAAGTTCCTCAGCTGTCTTCAAGTCAGTGCCTCTTTGGACTGCTGTGTCTGCAGTACGCTTGACAGCCCCTCCCACTACATCAGGAGCTCCTTTCTCATGCGATTTCTCACTGTAATTTCAAGTGACCCTTTGAAACCCACTCAGAAAAGGCATTGTGTTGAGAAGAACATATTTTTTCTTGTTTCTGTATTGGGTCACTGGTCCATCACTTATGATATGTAGAGTGGTGGGTGTGTTACATTTGCCTATGGCATCCTTCAATACAGGCTCCATGTGAGCCCATACAGCACATTCATCATGGCGGGGAGAGGCAGAGAGAGCGGCATAGGAAGAGGATGATAAGGCTGTATACTCCACACTTGCGTGGATTGTAACCTGCTAGCGTCTGCCCCCGAAGCGGAACACCTGAATTTCACTGCCGAGCTTACAGCCGTATTTCTCAGAAGTCTACACGAATGCAGACTTCATCCTCACGTAGTGTTTCTATCAGCTCTCTGAGTGTTTTGACTTGGTGGAGCCAGTTGAATTGGTGCTTAGCTAGAGAGTCTAGCTTCTTGTTAAGCAAAACCAGCAGATCATCACACTTTCCACTTTGTGTGACTTTTGCAAAGTTAGCAAAGGTTTTGCCTTCTTCAGATGTGACTACTCTGGACCACTGCTGCCATGTTAGAACAGTCTCCTCCAGAGGTCCTTCAAACTCAATGTCATTATAGCAATACTTGCACAAGCGCGATACATTTTGCCTGATAACATGCGACTATTCTCATCCCTACAGAGAAAGCTGGCCACTTCCTCTCTTTTCATTTGTGAGGCTCTTATTGTTTTTCATTTTGTTCTTTTCACTGACCATTTTCTTTTTTGTCTTTTGCCAATACAGTTTCCTCTATCTTTTTTTTGTCTTTTGTTTTGCTGCCGGGAGTTCCCTTTTAACTTTGCGAAGTTCAGACCTCAGCTTTTCCCTGTCTTTCAGCACTGAGCTGTAGTATTTGTTCTTTCTTTCCTTTCCTTTCCTTGCAGGGGTTGAGGATGCTTGCAGCCTCTCTGTAACTGGCTGCTCATAGTCACGATCGTCCAGATGATTATGCATATGCTCTGGATTGTCGAGATGCTGAATTTGCTCATCTGACGTGTCCATAGATTGTGGGGTTAAGTTGAGAACATCAGCAGTCTCGCTGGTACTTTCTCCACTTTTCCCTCAACTTCTCCTGCTTTGTTTTGGAAAGCTCAGCTACTGGAGTATTCTTTCACAGTATTTCAAGTGTGTGTGTGTGTGTGTGTGTAAAAAACACCTTTCGCGCCTTTTGGCAAGGTAATTGGCCCTTGCAGCAGGATCTGCACTGACTCGTGCTCTGTGACGAGCCACTTTTTCTTGGCTTGATAATGGCAGCTATAGGGGGAAAAGAGGCACTATTATATTGCAATAATTGTGAAACACTAGAAAGTTAATAAATGTAATTTTACAGATCTAAATTTTAATCTTTGACTAACATTTCTCATATTATTGGAGTTTTAAGTCTTTTTAAAGCTGCTGTTCATTTTCAACATTGTCACTGTTCACCAACTTCATTCTGCTACATTATGAAATTACATATATTGCACTATATATTGCTTAAAATTGGAAGTGAATGGAAGACATATATACAGCCATCCTCAAAATTATTCATACCCTTGCTAGTTGTTGTGATTTTTTATTTTTGTGATGAAATGACTGCATTTTTTCAAGTTTGTTTGAGTTATATGTGACCAACAAGTGAAAGAATGACAACAATACACAATTCAAGATTCATTTCAGGGGTGTTTTATTCATGGATTCCCAAAAAATGCCATGTTCAAAGTTATTCATACCCTAGTCCAATGTCTTTCTTTAATAGTCAATCGCATAGCCTTTGTTTTCTATGACTGCTTCGAGACGATTCTTGTATGTGTCCACAAGCTTCCTGCATGTCTCCTGTGAGATGTTTGCCCACTCTTCCTTTGCGAAAGCCTCAAGATGGGTCAGGTTGGTCGGTTTCCTAGCCTTCACTCTGGTCTTCAAGCGATGCCACAAGTTTTCGATGGGATTCAGGTCAGGACTCTGACTTGGCCATTGTAGGACGTTGACATCATTGTCCTTGAACCATTTCTTCACTACCATGGCAGTATGTTTAGGATCATTGTCTTGCTGGTATGTCCAGTTGTGGCCAAGCTGGAGTTTCCCAGCAGATTCCTTCACATTTTCATCAAGGATCCTGATGTAATCCTCCTTTCTCATGATTCCTTGGACCTTGACAAAGCATCCCATAACATTATGCTTCCACCACCGTACTTGACTGTGGGCAAAGTGTTCTTCGGTTTGAATGCCTCTCCTTTCTTCCTCCAGACATATTCAGCATCCATATGGCCAAATAACTCCAACTTGGTCTCATCAGACCACAGGATAGTTGACCAAAAGCTGGAATCTTGCTTCAAATGACCTCTTGCAAAGGACAGGCGAGCCTCCAGATGTTTCTTCCTGAGCAGCAGTGTCTTCCGAGGCCTACGTCCACGGAGACCTCCTCTGTGCAAGACTCGCTCAATGGTGGGCCGTAACACCTTTGTCTCTGCCTGGTCAAGCGTTTCAATTAGGGCCTTCGTTGTGGTCTGGGGGTTGTTGTTGACTTCTCGGCAGATTGTCCTGGCAAGTTTGGGGGACATCTTACGCTTCCTGCCACGCCCGCTGAGGTTTTGAACAGTATTGAAGCTCTTGCGCTCTTTGATTATGCTCTGGACGGTTGCCACAGGGACATCATACTGCTTTGAAATGGCCTTGTAACCCTTTCCTTCACTGTGGGCACGCACAAGACGTTGAGGTAGGTCCTCATTGAGCTCCTTCTTCTTGACCATGATGACCAGAAATTAAGAATGACCAGAACACTTTTCCTCTATTCATACTCTTCTGGGAAGATGCAATGTTTTTTTAAATCAGTGTTTAAAATGTCTTCAGCAATGTTAATGGTATTTATTCCATTGTAACATCTTAAAATAACCACATTTTTGTTGAGGTATTGTCGGGGGTATGAATAATTTTGAACATGGCATTTTTTGGGAATCCATGAATAAAATACCCCTGAAATAAAGAATTTCTTGAATTGTGTGTTGATGTCATTATTTCACTTATTGGTCACATATAATTCATAAACAAACTTGAAAAAGTGCAGTCATTTTATCACAAAAATAAAAGATCACAACAATTAGCAAGGGTATGAATAATTTTGAGGAGGTCAAATGTCAAACGGTGTAACCAGTTACACCATTTGACATTTCAATTTAAATTCAAATTTAACAGGCATTATGATGGACACCTATGTAAGCACGTGGCCTCGGTGTGAAGATTTCAAACACATTTTTTAAAATAAATAGTTATTTTTACAATTATTATGAATGATAAATGTTTTCCTGGGGTCATACCATTTGACATGTAACCCTAAGCACACCTGACCATACCCTAAAAATGTCAAATTATCAAGATTGCCAAGAGAGTTACTAGTCTCGTCATGCAGCAGTTTGGCTTATCAGGGGTCCTTCTCTGTGATATAATTTCCTGTCACGTGGTCTTTTTGCACAAATTAACAAAATGGCTCCTTGAATGTTGGTTACACCACCTTGACACTTTAGGAAGTTGACTTGACAGACACAATTCTCCAAATTAATTATAATATTCAGAACAATGGCGTTCCATTGATTTTATTCATTATTAAACAACACAAATGTAAGATTATGCCAAAGTAGCTGATACGGTGTTTTATTGAGAATTTCACCTTTTTTGAACAAGTTTAACTATTTGGTACGATGTTTTTACGGTTACACCACATTGACATTTGCCCCTCCAGGCACGACCCAGGCTCAGGCCATCAACTGCGCAACGAACCAGGCCCCTCCATCCTCTCGTTGAGACCCCCCGGTGTTCGGGTGCCCAACTGCTGGATCCGGCGTCTCTCCATTTTTCTTCTCTGGGCTGTGCACCACCTGGAGTTACATTGTAAAACGGTGGCGGTCAGTGAAGACAAATTATGTTGTAGGAAACGTCTGACCAAAAGAGTGTGTGTTTTTCTTTTTAGAAATGTTTCTGAAGAAATGGTTTGATGAAGAAATGGTTCTTTAGTGTAATGCATTCACACACAGGTGCATGCACACACTTCTCACACTGTAGTTGTTTGTGTTGTTTTTATGGTTTTGATTGTTAATACAGTGTTGACACTGTTCCAGCTCCATTGTAATACATGCACACACAGACGTTCACTCACTCACACACATTCCTTGCAGTTATTGTGTTTTGTATATAATTGCGTCTAATATGTTAAGACATTGTTCTTTTGTGTAATGTATCTGCACACACACACTGCTCACACAGTTGTTTTGTTTCTTACAGTGTTGAGAGATTGCAGCAGAGTTTTATAGGGCTGTATGCTCCATTTGTAATACTTTTGCACACAGGCGTGCGCGCACACACACTGTATTGTTTATTAAAAGAAGTGATTGTTATTTCTCCCTGTGTTATGCTGGTATTCTTAGTTATTCTGACAGAATTTTTTTGCATTATTTCATAAATGTATGCCAGAATAGGTGCGAGGTTGGTCTTAAAAAGGTCTTAAAAAGTCCTAAGTTTGAGTCGAAATTTTCATATGTTTCCATTATTTTGGTTAACTATGGCTTTTTGTTTTTTGGTCCGTAGGTGGCCATCGTGACGTTTCGTCCGGAGTAGGAGTTCTTCAGGCAAGCCACCCCGGACAGGTAAGTAGATGTTGTTTCTTTGTTGTGTTGTGCCAAACTGATGTGTCTCAGTGTCATTCCCTTTTATACCCTCCTGTCTGTCTGAATTTAGTTTGCCAATCCTTATGTATAAGCCCCTCCCCTTTTAGAAATCCAATTATAATCAATTCTCCCAATACTTTGGTTCTTCTTTATCTAATATTAGGTTTAAGTTTAGAGTATAGGGATAGGGCTAGAATAGAAATAAGAATTAGGTTTTGTAGTTTTCCACCAATTAGGGTTTGAGGTGAGAGAAGTGGGTTAGGGAAGTGTCACTAAGAAAAATCAAAGTTCCAGAAAGTGTTTAGGAGCACGTTTCAGGCCATTCTGATTCGATTGGGACACACATGCTGAGGTATATAATTTGTTGTCTGGACTCTTTAGTATGGCCTCAGTGGTCCCAGGGATCCCATAGAATTCTATTGGATCCCTGGGACCACTGTGGCACTCAAGCCTCCACGCCACGTCAAGGCAGAGTCCATGTGGAGGTACCTAACTATAACTAACTACATTTAATTGAACTAACTACATTTAATTATAACTACCTATGTCTAACTATATAACTAACTACATCTAACTATTTACAAATATTCCAAAACAAAAACGGAAGCCAATGCTTGTAAAAGGAGAAAAAAAAAAGCAGGATGCCACATGGGACTTACACTGCCTGCTAAACAAAAAGGGGTAGGGGTAAGGGGTTGGGGTGCCAGGGGTAGCATCCCCCTGCCAGGGGTAGCATCCCCTAACCCTAACCCTAACCTTTATTCAGCAATAGGTTGTGCCTTATGCTGTTTTGCCATCCCCCGGCACCTTCATCAGGCCTCTATTAACGAAAGGTTATGCCTGATGCTGTTTGCCTTCTTTCTTACGAACACTGTTCTGCCGTCCTTTAATGCAGGAGCTGTTGCACATAAAGCTTAAAAGTACTGTTGGGGTTAGGGTTAGGATAAGGTAAAGGTTAGGGCTAGAGACAGGGGATAGGGTTAGGGATGCAAGAAAGGGGTAGGATTCGGGCTAGAGAGAGAGAAAGAAATCGGGACCAGAGGGTTAGGGGTAAGGGGTTAGGGTGCCAGGGGTAGCATCCCCTGGCACCTTCATCAAGCCTTTATCCAGCAATAGATTATGCCTTATGCTGTTTTGCCATCCCCCGGCACCTTCATCAGGCCTCTATTAACGAAAGGTTATGCCTGATGCTGTTGGGGTAGCATCCCCCATCACTTGCGACGCCCTTGACTTTTCCCTTCGGGCTGTTTTCAACAGATGTCTCCAGCATCCTCATTTTGGTGAGGAGGACATCTTCGGACCACTTCAGCCACGTGTTCGGTCTTTTTGTAAACCGCTGTGGCCCTGATGATGGCGCCCACAGGAGGCCCTTTGCTCACCAATACTTCCACTGGGCTGGTTTTTGCCAGCTAGGGTTAGAGTTAGGATAAGGGAGGGATAGGGAGGGTTAGGGCAAAAGGAGGGTAGAGGTAGGTAAGGGGTGAGGATGAAGTAGGAAAACTTCGTTAGGATTAGGGGAAGAGAAAAGGGGGAGGGTTAGGGCTAGAGAGAGACAAACAAATAGGGACCAGATCCAGATGGACTCCCTTCCCATACTGAAGCTTTTATCAACAGTCTGCTGATGAAGTATGCACGAGGGACATCAATGTTGTCCATATAAAGGGTTAGGGTTAGGAACAAGGTTTTTTATCAACTAACGAAACCCCAAAAAAGAAAAGATCTGCATTTTCTCCCAAATTTCATTCTAACAAACATGAATCCTAATAGTAGACGAGTTTACACATGTATCAGTAGTGCAGACAAGTTATGTATATCACATACAGAAGGGTTAGATAGGAAATTGATCAATAAAGACATTGTATTCTACTGTGTTGTAGTCTCTTGTAATGGTATGTATGAGCCCAAATGAGGCTAGGGTTGCCTAACCCTGAGTTTCTATCCTAAACCTAACCATCTAAGCCTTATGTGCCTAACCCTAACCACTTGGCATCCAAGTCTTGTCAATAGTCATGACATTTGATCAACCCTAGGTGGTCAAGTGTGACTGTAAGTGGTCAAGTGTAACCCTAGTGTGAGCCTAGGGTTGTGTGAGCAAGTGTTGGACTCTTTAGTCTGGCCTCAGTTATCCCAGGGATCCCATAGAATTGCTGCACCCAGCATAGCTTATTCTATGAGATACCTAGGACCACTGTGGCACTCAAGCCCCCACGCCACGTCACGGCAGAGTCCATGTGGAGGTAAGTGTAACCAAAGAAAATATATGGAATTATAACAAATGATATGTAACTATAATGAACTATAGTTATGATTTCACTTTCCTCATTTTACATAAAAAGAAAGATTTTAAAAAAGAAAAAAGCAAGCTCTGTTGCAATCATGATGATAATGAACCAAGTGCCGAGGGAAAAGCATAGAGTCTTGGGTGACAATAAATCAACATTTCACCTTCCTTCTGTCAGATAAAGTCAACATAGATTGAAAAAAGAAAAATGCAAGCCTTGTTGCAATCATTATTGTAATATTTAAAAATGTACATGAACAAAGTAAGAACTACTTTGTTAATTATTTTTGTGTTTTGTTTAGGGTTTTATTATTATTTTTTTTTAGTTTTTGTGTTTTTTTATATTTTTTTTGTTTTTTTTGTTTTTTTTATATTTTTTTTGTTGTTTTTGTGTTTTTTTATATTTTTTTGTTGTTTTTGTGTTTTTTGTAGTTGTTTTAGTGTTATTTTGGGTTGTTTATCACCTTCATTTTCTTTTCTTTCACTGAATTGTCAGTGCAGTTAAGAAGGTTGCTCTCTCAGTCTTCTCAGCTTCATCCGGAAAGCAGAGAAAGGTCTGATGGCAACCTTCTTCTCCTTGCACTTTTGGCAGTACTTCTCGTATGCTGCCTTCGCCTTCATGTGCCTGTTTGTGGGAATAAGTGACACCTCCTCATGTGTCCAATCCTTACCTGTCTTCGCAGGCATGTAGACTGCTTGAGACCTCTCCATTGGCCTCAGGTCGTCCTGTGGTTCCACATCCTGCACGTCCTCCTCCATTTCCTCAGGCTCCTGTCTTTCCTCCCGGGCTGTTTTTGGGACTTTGAGAAGAGGGTGTGTTGGCTGCACTGGACGGTACGGGATGTCCTCGTGCAGCTTCCAGATGATGATGTTGTAGAGCTTTGGCATTGTGAACCTTGACAGGATCTGGAGCTTCTGCAACTTCGCCTGGAGGAGTACGTAGCTCATCTCCGTAATCAAGTCCCTGAGGTGGTTGTAGTCCACGTAATCCCTATTCATCAGCATGCCGACACAGGTCAAAAACGTGACTACCTTCAGGCGACTATTGGGAAGTGCCTTCATTTCAGATGGAAGGCGAGCCAGGACCTTCTCCATCCATGGCATGCCATTTTCTCTGTATTTATCCAGGTTTTTGGAGTAGGTCAAACCTCGCCTCTCCATCTCAACACAGACTTCCAGGGTTAGGGCAGCCTCAGTGGAAATGGGAAAAGGGTCTGTGCCGCTCCGGTGGATCTGGACATAGTCCCTGAAATTCCACCACACCCTTTTCGTCCCCTTGAAATCCCGGAATTTGAACGCTGGGAAGAAGTTCAGCTTGGATGCCACAAAGCCTTCCACAAGACACTTCTTGACATCTTTGCCAGACTTTACCACCAGCATCCGAGCCCTGGCAAAGGTGTTTGGCCCTGGGAAGCAGTCCTTGACTGAAAGATCCTCGCAAAGAGTGTCAAGAGGCCAGGCACCAATCAGCCTTGGAGGTGGGTTTGTGGATCTCAGAGCAGTTATTGGAATGTCTGTGTTGCGCTTGTAAAGATCCCCCAGAAGAACTTTCACAAGCGCTTCCCCAGTGACTGATGGTGCTGCTTCCAGTGTCTGACAAAGTGGAAACAGACGCTCGATGCGCATCTTCTGCAGGCTCTGTCCAGTGATAAAGTGGGGGTGGAGTTTCCTCAGAGCTTGCATTTGTGTGAGGTGCCAGGCCAATGAACCCTCGCTGTTTGCTCAGGCTCTTGTCACTGACTGTATTTGTGCCTAAGCAAACACTGAGTTGGTTATCCAGTGGCGAGATGGGATGCCCATAGATAACCTCCTCAAGTGCAAGCTCGTATTGGAACGCCTTCCATCCTGCATCGTAGCGTGCCACTCCCAAATTGTCACTGTACAGCTGTGTCAGTGCGTCCACCAAAAAGCCCAGCACATCACTGAGGATTGTCAGCAAACCCACAGTTGGGGAGTCCTTGAATGGGAGAAGGACGGCATGTTTCTCCAAGAGACACTTCAATCTGTCCTGCTTGTGCGTCCAGGACACACGGTATGCTACCCTCAAACCTCACCACCTGCTCAATCCTGCAAGCCAGCTGACCCCCCATCCTCTCTTTAAGGTCCCTCATGTGCCTCAAGTAGTTCCCTGCCCGTGAGAGAAGGGCAGTTTGGTACTTGGGATGAGACAACCCACACGTCACAATCACACCGCTGACGGGATGCTTGTACGGCATTTGGATGTGAGCATGTGGAGAGTCAACGTACAGCTGTACAAAGGTGAGTTTTCCGTCTTTTGCAAGCACAGAAAGCAACTCCTTGCTCACATCCATTTGTCTGTTGTCCAGATTGCTCTGAAAATTTGTTGCCTCATGCATCCCAAGTGTGGTGAACAGTGCACCTTTGACACCCACGAGATCTTGCAACCCATACCTGGAGAAAAGGAGATGGGTGTCAGGATCTTTAGCCATAATGTTGCAGGCAAAGTGGACAGAGACAGACCTCACACCAGAATGTTCCAAGATGTCAGTCACGTCGAATGCTGCCAGATCTTTCTGTCCAAACTGATTCAGCGTGACTTGTACTTGCATGAAATGACATTTGTTTGACTCCTCCATTGCTTAGTCAAGCAAAGACATTATGAAAGTGAAATCTCGCAGCAAAATGTGGAACCGGGAAGTGTCAAAGGTCGTCTGCTTTTGAATGGTGGGCTGAGACTTGTCCTTGGTGGGGAGGTTGCGTAGCAACCCCTTGAATTTCTCCGTAACATCATTCAGGAGCTCTGATGCCATCAGGACGTACAAGTCCTTTTTGAGCAACCTAGTGTCCGGTTTGGTCTTACTGGCTGGGACCACTGTCATCAGGAGATGGTAGCCACCATCTACGTGGCCCAGCGTATGACCCACAGCATTCTTCAGGGCAGCGAGCCCATCAGGGCTGTACGTAGTGAGATCCACATGTTTTTTAAGGAAGGGGTAATGTGGTTTCATTAGTGTAAAGTTGAATTTTGGAAGAATCAGGTAGTGAAGCCCACCTTGAAGTGAGATCATATATTGAAATTCCACTACAATCCCGTCAATGTCAAAAGTAAATTCAACAAAAGAATCCGGGTCAGTCACAGTGGTGGAATGTAAACCAATTTCAACATCTGCATGCAGAAAGTCTCCAACATTCGCATACTCTTTGAAGGCACGCACTAGAGTGTTGGTGTTGCACACCCCAGCATCCAGAATGTCATCACCTCCTCTCCTGATTGGGTGAGGATAAGGGTTGATCTATGTATTTGTTTATGTGTTTGCGTGCGTGTGTGTGTCTGTGGTGTTAGGCAAGTTAAGAATGAAATCAGTAAATGTAAGCAACTGGGATACAGCTGGCGTACTTAATTTTCTTTTTCAAAAAAATGTCACAGCAGTTGTTGTACAAGTAAACCCAGAATATCTTCACTGATTACAAACAGAAGCAGATATAAAGTTAAGCCAGCTCTAGTGGCAAACACCAAACAGCAGTACACCAGCTGGGTAGATTAGATTTTTATTTTGTTTTTATTTTGCAATGTACACGAATTTGTTGTGAGTGGGTGTATGTCAAAATGTCAGTTTTAGCTTTTTAACAAACAGGATTTTTAACTTTTTAACAAACATGTATTTTAATTTTCCAATGAACATGAATTTGTTGTGAGTGGGTGTATGTGTTATGTGAGTGGGTGCAGTGTTTGTGAATGTAGGTATTTAAGTATGTAAGTAAGTGTGAGTGTGGGTCTGTGTGTGTGTGTGTGTGTGGAAGAATACAAAGATGCCAACAGCATTACATTATCAATGAACATGTATTTTAAACAATAAGTGACATAAGTCAATGGGGTTAGCATAGGGCTGTGTTAGCATAGGGTTGTGTTAGCGTAGATTTGTGTTAGCACAGGGTTGTGTTAGCGTAGGGTTGTGTGAGTGTAGGGTTATAGGGATAAAAACCCCTCACATGACCCCCTCACAAGAATTTCATTGGCTAATAACTTTTGATAGGAAGGTCGTAGAGACTTGAAACCAAGACCTACCCCCCCATCTCACGGGGTGGGCTTTCCAACGGCTTCCGTTTCCGAGATACGTCACTTCCGGTTCCGGTTTTCTGTATCTCGGGAACCGTACGTCGTAGAGACTCGGAACCAAGACAGGCGTGTTCAGCACTCTCCTAAACCATCCGACGGATCTTGGTTGCAAGTCTCTACGACCTTCGGTTCCCGAGTTATAAGCGTTTGAATGTTCCCATTCAAGTCAATGGGAGTGAGTGAAAAACGACTAAGTGTTTTGAAAAAAGTTGTCTCCAGAACATGCATAGGAGCATGTTTCAGGCCATTTGGAGTGGAGGTACCTATAATAAAAGTTGACTTTTTAGTGAAATTGATCAATAAAGACATTGTGTTCTACTGTGTTGTAGTCTCTTGTCATGGTATGTATGAGCCCAAATGAGGCTAGGGTTGGCTAACCCTGAGTTTTTATCCTAAACCTAACCATCTAGGGCCTATGTGCCTAACCCTAACCACTTGGCATCCAAGTCTTGTCAATAGTCATGACATTTTATCAACCCTAGGTGGTCAAGTGTGACTGTAAGTGGTCAAGTGTAACCCTAGTGTGAGCCTAGGGTTGTGTGAGCCTAGGGTTATGTCAGCCTAGGGTTGTGTGCCTAGGGTTGTGTGAGCCTAGGGTTGTGTGCCTAGGGTTGTAGCAGACTATGGATCCAAAGTCAGAACTTACTTCAGACCTGGGTTAGGGGTAGGGGTAGGGTTAGGTGCCAGGGGTAGCATCCCCCGGCACCTTCATGAAATACTCATTCAGTGACAAATTATGCCGTATACCCCTATCCTCATTTTGATGATTTGACAGGGGTTAGGACGTGGGTCTGCTGACGATTTCCTTGATTAAGGCAGCCATGATCGGGGGTCAGGGTTAGGGGGTTGGGGATAGGGGTAGGGTTAGGTGCCAGGGGTAGCATCCCCCGGCACCTTCATGAAATACTCATTCAGTGACAAATTATGCCGTATACCCCTATCCTCATTTTGATGATGGGGACATCTGCGGACCACTAAGGGTTAAAAAATTCAGGACATGGATACAGACAGAGCAAGCTGCTGAGTGAAGCAGGGTTAGGGTTAGGGTTAGCGAAGAAAAGCATCACAGCCCTGGGAGCTTCCGGGGAAGAAGCCTTGTGCCAACCTCTCCAGCCTCTTGCCATGCTCAGGTGGGATGGAATACCAGGACTTGGACTGTCCAAAGTGCAGGCAGTTGATGCTGTAGATATCCATGTCGTCAGAAGGTTGTTATTTTATTTTATTTTCATTTCATTTTTTATTTCATCTTTTATTTTTATTTTTATTTTATAACAACAAAGTGGAACATTTTGTCCTTCTTCATCATTTTCCTCTTCTTCTTCCGTCTCTTCTTGGTAGAATTCACCTTCACCGCCGCCAACATCCACCTCTTCTTCTTCTTCTTCTTCGCTGTCTTTAGTTCTTCTTCCACAACCCCCTTTCTTTCAAAGGGATAGGGGGGGTTAGGGTTATGGGGTTAGGAAAAGAGTTAGGGCCCCTTCTCCCGCCTGGAGCACGGTCCATCCACCAAGGACTTCTCCCCCCACTATCCCATCTGCGTGGTCTCTCTTGAGAGCGGTCACGGGGACGCCCACGCCTGCCGCCGTAACGCACAGTGGTCCAGCCATCAGCCTCAAAAGGCATGATGCTGTTTTTAATTGTTTATGACTATTTCGCGGTGTATTTAAGTAATTATAGTGTTTTATATTTATATATTTATTTATTTATAGGTCAGATATATATGAAATGAAATTATTTATAAACGTAATGAAAAGATGAAATAAAAGACAGATGCCGCGACGTTTCGACCTTACTAGGTCTTCTTCAGGCGGAAAAGATATATATAAAAAAGAGAAGAAAGAAGTAAGAATGAATGAAAGAAGTAAGAATGAATGAAAGAAAGGCTCTGTATTATTCCTTGCAGACTGTCAGGCAATGTGTGCTCTTGGCTAGTCAGAGGCAGAATGAGGGAGAGAGAGCTCAGCTCCTGCTTATATACCCTCCTCCCCCAAGGTAAGTCACACCCCCTTCCTACGTCGGATTTGAAGGTGAATATCCCATTCTAATGGTTTTTAATGTTTTTTAATGTTTTTTAAGATATAATGATTTAATCCTGAATTGTTTTTAACTGTTTATATTATAATTAGATGAATTAAAATTATTTTGTATTTATTATATATCAAATGTTTTAAAGAGCCAATGTAATGTTTTTAACTTCCGGATTTGAAATGTTTATCTTTTAAAATTTTATGTTTTAGAGAAAGAATTGAAAAGTACAAGAAATTAGTAAGAATGGAAAAGAATGAAAAGAAAGAAAAGAGATTAGGGTTTAAAGGAAATAAGAATTAGGGTTAAATTTAGGAAAGGGGGAAGGGAGTGATTAGGGTTAGGGTTAAAGGATGGGGGAGTGGTTAGGGTTAGGGAAAGGGAAGTGGTTAGGGTTAGGGTTAAAGGGTTAGGGTTAGGGGGTTAGGGGGTTAGGGGGTTAGGTGAGGGGACTGAGACCAGCTCAGGTACCTGGACCTGAGTCCAGTAAGTGCACTGGCCTTCCCTTGGGTTGGCCCACCCCCTGGTCCCTCTTGCTCTTAGCAACACAAACAAATAAAAGCGCTCTTGCGAGGATATTTCCCTTAAAATAAAAATAAAAATAATTCTTAGTTAGACTTACATAAAACTGTTTTTAGTTTTTGTTTTTTCTATTTTTATGGTTTTTTCTGTTTTTTGAGTTTGGCTTTTTATGTTGTTGATATCATATTGTGTGTGTCTGCAGTGGGCAACGTTTCGACCTCTGAATGGGTCTTCCTCAGGCCCAGACACACAAGTGAGTCCAATTGTGTTTAATGAGGAGATGTTGTTCCTTCTGTTGCTCTTGCCAAACTGGGCTTTCTTTTCTCTTCTATCCCTTTTATACTCTCCCTTCTTAACTTTCTTCTGCTTCTTTCCACAGGTAAGGTAAGTATATTATTGTTTTTAAATAACCATGAATTAGGTTTTTAACTTGTTTTTCCTTTACAGGTGGTAAGTATAATTGTTTTTCTTTTTGCAGGTGGTAAGTATAATTGTTTTTTAGGTAACCATGAATTTATGTTTTTAACTTGTTTTTAACCCTTTGAGTGCCAATGTATGTTTCCAATTGTGTTTTTAACCCAATAAAATATGTTTTTAACCCATTTGCCTTTGACTCCAATTATTATGAACCCTTCATCCCTTTTTCCTTTTCCTTGTGCCAAATCCAATTTGTTTTTAACCCTTTGTCCAATTAACTATATTCCCTTTTGAATTATAAACTAGTTTAAACTAACCCCTTCCTACCCATCCTCCCGGTGACTCATCCTATAATTAATAACCAGGGCCTCAGTGGGAATTATTTGGCCTATTTGGCGGTTAGGGTTAGGGTTAGGGTTAGGGTTAGGGTTAGGGTTAGGGGTTAGGGTTAGGTAAGAGGTAGATTATATTTTATGTTACCTGAGGAGGATAGGTGCACTGGCAGCAGGGAAGGATGGATGGCCACCTCCAGGAAGTCCTGGCCGCACATGCGAACGCACACACGGCGCGCCCACATATCGTGGTTCATGAGTGTTATGAAGTAGTGTGTGTTGTAAGGAATGTGTGTGATTATGTGTCTAGGGTCCTGAGGAGGAGAAGACCGAAGAGAGCGATGGTGAGAGATGTGGTACAAAATAAAATAAATTGCTATTAGAAAAGAAAAAAAGAGAAAGAGAGTAAAGTTTATGTGAGTTCAGTCCCCCTGGGGATTCGATCTCGGGTCTTCCAGGGGGTAGCGCATATGTTGAACCAGTGCGCCATTTTATTTATAGGGTTGCTAGTAGGAGAGAAATATAAGAGGGTAATGAAGGTGAGTGAAAAAAAATTAATTAATATTATGTGATTAATGCAAAATAATAAGAAAGGTGATGAATATGACATGTATGGCTACATGCTCATATATATACACACACAGATATATGTGTATACATGTGTAGAAGAGGAAAGGAGGCCGAGAAAATAAATAGACTACTGGGAATATAAAGTGGAGATTGAAGAGTAGCAGAAAAGCATAAAAATGAGGTTAGGATGAGAGTGAAGAGTCCAGGGTGGAGATGGATGTTGAGAGGAGGGTGAAAGGGTCAAGAAAATGTTGTCAATGAGGAGGGATCTGTTGGGCCTCGATCCCGGGTCCTCCAGGGGGGAGCGCGCTGTTTAGACAGATGCGCCATTTTGTTTACAGAATTGTATTTGTAGAAAAGGGAATATAAAACAGGGGCGATACAAATAGGGATAAAATAAATGGACATGGAGGAGAGGAAAGAAAGGGAGAGGGAAAGGGAGAGGGGGGGGGGGGGGGGGGGGGTTTAGGTTGTGGAATAGTAGGAGCCTGATGTGTAGTCGAAGGACATAGTAATGAGGTGTAGAAGAAACCACACATATATACATATATACAGATACACACACACACATGCGCATACCCACATACAACCAGACATGTGCAGATACACACATACACATACATACATATATGGGCACACGAACCTGTGCGCGTGCACATATATACATACATACATACATACTATAAATATAATGTGTACATGTGTACAGCAAACAACATGATTACATGTGAGGGTAAGGGGTCAAGAGATGGAAGGAAGAGTAAGGGATGGGGTTAGGGTTAGGGTTAAGGGTCAGGGATAGGGTTAAGGTAAAAGGGGGGGTTTTGGGGGGTAAAAGGTAGAGGTAAGGGACCAGGGTAAAAGTAAAAGAGGATTAAATAGGGGGTAAAAGGTGGAAATAGAGTCAGAGAAAAAATAAAAATTGAGAGGGGGATGAGGAGTGAAAAAGTATTATAGTAAGGATGGACTGGGTTAGGTCTCGATCCCGGGTCCTCCAAGGGATAGCGCATTGCTTAAGGTGGTGTACCAATGTGTGGGCTAGTGAACTGTAGAAGAGAATGAGGCAGAAATAGAGTAGGCTGTAGGGGTAGAGGACATAGGAAAAAGGAAGAGAGAGGCATTCCACATAATTAAATAATCAGGTTATATTTTATTATATTTTATTAGGTATTAAGGTATAGTACCTCATTGAGTATGAGTTATCCAAAGCAGGTGGAATAAGGGTACCATAGGATATGCATAGAGTCAATGTACATAGCAGCATTCTACAGAATAGAGATATACTGACATCATGTTTTTTTAAAGAAAATATAAAAAAACGAAAAGTATATGTGATAAATGTAAGAGGGTTATGTATTAGAAGGAGAATGTGGGCGCGCAAATGCGCGCACGCGTGTGCGGCGATACGGAGGGCGTACAGTACGTGTGAGGAGGAGGAAGGGAGGGAAAAGAGGCAGGGAAAGAAGGGGGGGGGGGGGGGGGGGGGGGGGAAGGGAAGAGGGGAGATCAAGTAAAAGCCAAAGCATGAGATAATAGATAATAAGTTGATTTTTAATTAAGACCAAGGGGTAAGAAGGTGTTGAGTTTAGACATCCAGATCTGTTCTTTCCGTTTTCGTTGTCCGCTGGTCCAGCTGGGGTCTGATTCTAGGCCTGTAATGAAGAGGTGGTCGACAGAGTGAAGATGAAAGTGACGAGAAAGATTAGTTTGAGGATAACCCCTGCTGATCAGACCCAAATGCTGTTTAAGTCTGGTCAGCAGGGGCTTGCCCGTCTCCCCGACGTAAAGCATGGCGCAAGATCTGCAGGTGATGGCGTAAATGATGTTGGGCGTAGTGAGGGATAGTGACTGGGTGATAGGCAGACCACGTTTACTATGGGAGTTGATAATGAATTTCTGGGGATGTAAGCGCCACTGGTGTTCGGAGCGGATGAGAGGTTGGCTGGAGAAGGTGGCCCTAACTAGAATGTCTCGGAGGCTAGGGTTTTTGCGTAAAGCAGAGATAACTGAGTAGTTTTGTAAGGGAGCATGTGTGTCGCGTGTACGAGAGAAATTATTTTTAAGGAGGTGATGGAGGCGAGTTTGAGTATGAGAGAAGGTAGTAATGAGGGGAGTGAGTTTTGTGGACGTGTTGGGAGGAGAGGAGGGAGAGGGGGGGATGGGAGGGGGAGGAGGAGAGGGAGAAGGGAGGGGGACGGGAACGTTGTGATGGTTATGGTCCGGTGTAAGTGCCCACTGGTGCCTCGGCTGTGGAGCGAGCGGATTATTTGGTGAAGCGGCCCGGGTGAGTGTGGACAGTGTGGTAGCTTTAATACGACGGAGGAAGCGGGCCGAATAGTGGCGTTTTCTGAGTGTTTGAAAAAGAATGGAGATGGCTGCGTGTAGATCCGATTCGTGTGTACAGATGCGATGAAAACGTAAGATCTGGGATTTAATGATACCGGGAAAGGTGTGGCGCGGGTGATAACTGGCTTTATGTAGGAGGGCGTGGGTGTCCGTAGGTTTAAAGTACACTTTGGAGATCATAGATTGGAGGGTCGATGAGATCGGTGAGAGGGAAATGGTTGTGTCGAGAAAATTTACGGAGCAGCGATCCACGGTGTGTTTTATTTTTATAGTGGCATGATGGGTGTTGAGAATCTCCACGAATTGGAGGAAGTTGCTATGAGTGTGGGGCCAGACGCCTATGATGTCATCCAAGTAACGAAAGTAGAAGGAGGGCTGTAGGGGGCATTTTGCCAGGGCCTCGCGTTCCCACTCACTCATATAAATGTTGGCATATGAGGGGGCATAGCGGTGGCCCATGGCGGTCCCCTCCGTCTGTAAGTACCACTGGTTATCAAAGGTGAAGTCATTGTGGGTGAGGCAGATTTCCAACAAATTGAGTAGGTGTGTGTCTGGTCTGGTTGAGTCCGGGTGACGGGCGAATACACTGCGGACGGCCTGTAGGCCCATGTCCGTGTTGATATTGGTGTAGAGGCTGTCAATGTCAATAGTGAAGAGAAAAGAGTTAATGGGTACAGTTATGGGGCGGATAGTCTCCAAAAAGTGATATGTATCTTTAAGATAGCTGGGGTGAAGTGTGGAGAGTGGACCCAGGAAGTGATCTATGTATTTTGCAATATTGTATGTAATACTGCCGCAGTCAGAAACGATTGGTCGGCCAGGTGGGATCTCCGCAGGGACTGTCCAGCTGGTGGGGTCTTTATGAATTTTGGGAAGTAAATAAAACAGACGGGGACGAGGGTCATCCGGGCCGCAGAGAAAATTGCGTTGCTTTGCCGTGATGAATTTATTGTGGTAAAGGGAGAGAATAATAGTGCAGATTTTTTCGCGGGTTTGATTTTGGATATTGGAAGGGATTTCTTTGTAATATTTACGATTGTGGAGCTGGCGGTGGGCTTCAAAACGGTACTGCTGTTTGTCCATAATGACAATTTTGGATCCTTTATCAGCCGGTTTGATGATAATATTGCGATTATGAATTAGTTGTAGAAGAGCTGTTCTTTCAGGTTTTGTAAGATTATCTGTGCGGTCCGGATCCGGTGTGTATGAAGTGAAAGTGGCCATATCTTGAGTGAGGAGTTGTTTTATCTGAGGGGTGAGTGTGGACCATTCCGGTTCCCATGTGGAGGGATAAGTGAAAGGAATATGAGTATAAGGTTCATCAGAAAAATAATCTATGATTTTGATGCGTCTATGATAGAGATGGATGTCCCTGCGGAGATCTCCATGGTCTAATATGGTCGGGGTGGGAACAAAAGTGAGGCCTTTCTCCAGTAAATTAATCTGGGCGGCAGTAGGGAGGAAAGTTTTGGAGAGATTGAGGATATTGCTATCTGTAGTGAGTGATGTTGAAGATGAAGAGGTAGAAACAGAGGGGGTCCCCAGGGTGGTATGTGGGGGGCCTGGGCCACCGCGTGCTCCCGATTGAATGCCGTGTGGGATACCTGTAGTAGCATCCAAGTTATTATCTGGAATACAGGTGTGACGAGTGTGCGGGAGCGGATGGGCCGCGGCTGGGGGGCCAGTGATAATGGAGTCGGTGGTGTGTAACGAAACTGGTCGAAATGAAGAGGGCTGTGTAGAGGGGGATGCGTGTTGAGCTTCTGATGTATCTATAAATCCAGATAAAGGCACCAGTGGGCAAAGATACGTGCTGCTGTGCCGGGCGTCCAGTGGATCTCATCCGCCTGTGTTTGAAAGAGGGTGTGATCCAGTGCGGGAATATGTTGGAGATGAGCTAGAATTTGGTCATTGATGTCCCTCAGGTTGGCCTGTTGCTCGTCGGGGAGAGTAAGGGCGAAGTTTATGACCGGGAAATAAAGAGAAGCGTTCGGAAAAGTGATTTGAGCTTGTCTGTTTAGTGCACGAAGTTGTTTAATGGATGTCTTGTAGGGGTCCTGTTCTCGGTTATTAAGGCCCACTGAAAAGACCACCGTGTGTGTATGGGGATTAACCGGGGATTTTTCGCAAACCTTGAGAAAATGATATAGATTGGCACCCGGATAGCTGTCGATCTGAATATTGCTGTGAGGTTGAGGGGGGATGCGGCTGAGATTAGAATCGCCCAGGAACACGATGGGGGCAGTGGCTGTAAAAGTCCAGTCGGTTATTTTGCGTGTTCGGCGGGCTCTATGATATTTGGGTGTGACAATCTGTCCCGAGGGGGCCCGCAGCAGGCCCACTCCCGCGGTGGTCGGCTCCCGTGTGTGACGTCCAGAGGGAGCCTCAGATTGTGTCAGTTCGGTTATGAGAACCTCGGTGTCGAACGGATTGTCGATTTTAGACACACAGTTCATCATATGGGCTCCCCTTTGTGATTCAAAGGAGGATTCATGAAAGTCAGACTCGGGAGCCGGGTCACACGCGTGTAGAGCGGGCCGTCTGCTGCGGGCACCACCTAGGGAGAGACGGGAGGATTTAGAGCGCGGGTTCATATGTGTATGTAGAGCAGCATCTAGCGATGAACATGGGGGGTTACTCTGTGTGTTATTTCGGTGGACGGTGGCTGTGACTGTGTGCTTCCTGTGTTCCGGGATACTCCTATTCTGTTGTCCATATGTGGAAATAATGGAGTTATGGTCGGCAGGGGGGTGAGGGTCAGGTCCGTCCGTCGGTGTGGGTGGAATGGAAATGCTTTCATCCACAGTGTGGTCCTGTCGTGAGTTTGCGTGAGTGTCCATGAGAGGGGGGGCCGATCGTGGGCGCGGTGGAGGAGGGTAGGTTGGTGGGGAGGGCAGGTCCAAAAATCTGTCAGGAATGGCTGGGGAGGGAGAGGAGGGGAGAGAGCGATAGGGGGGGGCCAGTGCCTGGGCTGAGGTGGTCGGGGGAGAACGAGGTGGGAGAGGAGGGATGGAGCGTGAAGGGCGAGGGGGGCGAGCGTCAGATGTATGAGTCGCATGTAAGCTTAAAGGGGGGGTCCCATCTGTAGATGGGGGTCGAAGTGTGTGACTGGGTGGTTTGGACAGTCCTGAAGTAGTGGCTTTAAGCCGTCCAGTCCGTCTCTGTGGCAGTGGTGTGGAGGAAATCTGGGTGTAAGTGTTTGTGTTACAGACAGTCGGGGGCCCCGCAGTGGCGGTTGTATGGGATGTAGGTTGAACAGTAGGGAGTAGTTGGGGGTACTGTTCCGTGAGGGTAGGTCTGGGGCCCATATAAAGTCCTGTTTTGGGTGGGTTTTTGGGTCGCGGCAGTCTGGGGAATTGACGCTCGTCCCCCAGGTCAAGCCCGGTCTCCGCGGCCGCCCGGGGTTCGTCGTCCGCTGGCAGAACAGACACTGCAGGAGCATCTGGGTTATCCACATCTTGATTTATGGTGAGGTTGTGGGTCAGGGAGGAGAGGATGTTAAAGGTGTCAGGATGTAATCTATGGCCGTATCTCCTCCGTGCCCAGCCCACGGCCACTGTCAGTGCTGTGTCATCTGTCTGAATGTCTGTGTGTGAGGCTATAGTATCGTTGTAGTGTGTTTGTAAAATCTGCATGTTATTTCTCATCCATGTGTGTGTGTTAAGAGTGATATTTTCCTTGAATTGCTCTGTGGGTGATGAAGGTTTAATAAAAGCTGTGAGGCGCTGAACCTGCCGGTTCATGCCTGTGGGGAATGTATCTGTGTGAATGGCGTGTTGAATGATTTGTCTATGGTGTATGGCCTGGATAAGCTTAAATATGTTTTTGGCCGTGGCTCTGGTATCATCGTCCAGGGCCTGTCTGGGTGGGGGTGCATGAGTGTGATATCTTGGATAATCACGTCGTTCAGTATGGAGGGGTGCCGTGGATGTGGGTCTGGGTCTGGATCTGGTGAAGGGGATAGAAAGAGGTAAAGAAAGGA